>NC_137900.1:36533811-37112851 GCF_963455335.1 Martes martes | reverse complement strand
ACGTAAAGTGTTCAGAAATCTGAAGTGTAGTTCTAAATATAAACTTGAATGTGGTTTTTTTCATCTTTACTTATTTCTCTTTGTTGTGGTTTCTCCCCACAACAACTTAAAAAATGATCTTTTTCCTTAGCCTATAGTACTGCAAAATGGGGATGTAGGAAATTTCTTTTAACTAAGAGGAAATTATTGAGAAAACTTACTTTACAAAAAGAGAAATGGAAGTTCAGATATTTGTATCTTATTCTTATTTTAATAATTAATCTACTTCCTTTACAATTTTTAAGATTAAACTTGGATCCCTGTAAGCCATGTTATTGAGTATTAACTCAAAATCTGTTCTCCTAGGATTAAATCTAGGAAAACAAAAAAACAAACAAAATCTCACTTAATTCTTTACTTTAGAAGTAAATGAAAAGAAAGAATTGATAGTGACAGTCATTTGTAATTTATGATTGTAATTAAAAAATCACTTGCTTGTCCCTGTTACAATTGATTTCTTAGAGCAAATCTACCATATTTTTAGTGTAATTAATAGAAGCCATAAATCTTTGCAAGCTGTTTCTGTTAACAGCACAGTAATATAGGAACATGAGGTTTAATATGACATCCTGTTAGATATTTAGCCAAAAATTGCTTGCACCATTTAATAAATGTGCCAAATAGAGTCCACCCACAGTACATTAAAAATTAAAGCTATCAAAAGTTTAGTTTGTTTCGCAATAATTTTTGTAATGAAGCTAATTTTCTATATGAATAATTATAATTTTATTTGCATTTATTAACTTAAATGGGAATCAAGGTATTACAGCATTACTTAGGTCTTTAAATCTGGATTTTATTAAGTGTAGTTTTGTGTATAAATTTTCTGGTATTCATATATATATGTATACATATATATATGTTTTATATATTGTTATACCTGTCACAAAGGTTTAATAATATATAAGTATATATTGTAAGTACTATATTTTAATTGATTATAAATGTCTCGATTAAATCCCAGTTCTTAATATGGAAAATTGACATATCTGAAACAACTTCATTCTTCAAAATAGCTTAATTTTTATGTTTCTCACTTTCCACATGGCTTCTCCTTCTCTAGAATTCTCTGCCTTATATTTTCTCTTCTTATACTTTTCTAAGTTAATAACCGAACCATGGACTCTACTGTGTATGTGGTTGAATAACACAATATATTATGAATCTTTTTTTCTAGAGTAACTGGAAAGTAATATTGTATTTGATATTTTATTTGTTAATTTATTTTTGAGGCAGTACTACTAATATATAATCAGTCCATTATTTTTATAATTGGATATTAGATTCATATTGATTAAGGTAATTCATCTTATATAAGTTAATGTATTTTGTATTTATTCTATTTTATAATGATTAGTGACTCATGCATTATCATAACTTACAACAAATTCTACTGTTTTATCAAATAGGATAAATCACTTTAAGAAAATCTTAAATATGTTTAGAGTCTTTGGTGCTTGTACCTTCTAGGTTATTTTGGGTCATTTAACAAAATCCCTGAGCAGCTTCTTATTTCCTCACAGGAACTTCACCTAATGATTATTAATGATATATGTTGACATAGACACAAGATAGAATTGATCTATTATGAAATAAGAAATAGGTGACTATCCTACTGAATACAGACTAAGGTGTGTCTTTAGAGATACATAGGGCTGGATTTTTTTTAAATCAGTGTACATGAATTTGTACCTTTGTATTTTACTTTTTAATTAGGCTATATTTCTGGGCATGAACATTGTCTTCCTCTATTCCTGGCTTATGTCCAGGTGGAAACATAGTAAATTTTTTAAATGCCACATCAATACATTTTCCTTTTTAAAATTTCTTTTCTTCTTCTTCTTCTTTTTTTTTTTTTACTCCATCTAAGCACAGAATACTCCTCTGTGACACTTTAAAACTAAGTTATCTTTCTGAACCATAGATTTATAGTCATTGAATTGGTAATGACCTTATAGTTCCACATTTCAGCATCTTATTGAGTCTTCTATTCTGCTGTTGCATTTAATTTTTTAAGGGAATGTATGTCATGTAATGTCTTTTGCTCTAGTAGTGCCTGGTGTCCACAATCTTATCACACATTTAGAAATAAAGTTTATTCTCTATAATTTACAAGATAAAAGAAATGCCTTTAAACTCTTAAATGGATTTTTTAATATACCATGAAATTGTTTGCAAGGTTTTATATTATATATTTGAACTCTGGTAGATATGTGTCAAACATTTTAGTATTAAGAAATAGTTACTGTATGATCAACCATGATGTGTTTGTTGAAATAAACGTTGCCATTTCCAGAATGACTGAAATTTCTTTATAAGTTTTATAATTTGAAAAAAGTATTTGAGGTAATTGAGATTTTTGTTTTATTTGGTTTTGATTCTGTCTTAAAAATAGGAATCTTTGGAATAGAGGATAAAACACTTATAGTAACAGATTTGCAGGTAGGGCAGTGGGCAGTGTAGAATAGAGATTAGATTTATTCTATGTGATTCACAGGTCAAACCAACACAGAATTCTGTTTAGCAGAGTTTATAACAATATTGTGACTTTCCTGGTACTGAAAAGGTAACACGGGATCTAGAAAGGTCCCTGTCACTGGGATGTACATTTCCACTGTATTCATATATATACATGAGTTATGTATATATGCATATCTAAAAGAGTGGACTCTCTTAAGCCAGCTCCTTAAGGATCAGTGGTTCAGTGAGATGATCAGAAAGGAAAGATAAAAGTTCTCTTGCAATCACATTATACCATTTCAACAGCTATGATATTTCTCTGGAGGCATCTTGTCAAACTTTTTGTGGTCATGTTGAGCACTCTTAGTGCATAATTACTATTTCTAAAAGTTGCATTTCCTAAAGTTCTAGATGGCTCTTTCATTGAAAATCTGCAATTTCTCTTAAGGATATGGTCCCCAGACCTTTCAAGAGAATGTTTCACACCAAAAAGAATCAAAGTATAAGTAGGCATTTGTACCATTGAAACAACACTGCCTCCTATACATCATTGTTAAAATGATTTCCCCTTCAATTCTATGAGGAATTAGAGGTTTATAAAGAGCACTTGATATCATTTGGAGAAAATACAGTAGTAATATCTACTCACTTGAAGACTGGAAATGTGCTTCCTTAAAAATAAAAATAGCAACAGCAAAGTTGAGTTTACAATATAGAGAATGTGAATGTTCACCAGCTGTGAATATCCACACTGGTGGTCCACACTGGTTCTCTGCACATCAAACCCCAGTGGTCCTGGGAGACCACAATATCTTTTAAATAAATAGTTAAGCACCTTCCATATCAGATAAGTATATCATCTTACTGTTCTTAGCAAAATTTGTCATTGCAAAAGAAAATCATCACTCATGAAATTCTCTTTCTAGATTAAATGCTTTTAATTGAGAATTATGATTCTTATGTAATTTTCCAACACTTCTGGGCATATAATTTTCTGAAGAGGTCTTCATCAGTGATAGTAAGTAGCTCCTTTCTTTGGCCTTGGCTTTCCTTTTTAGCCTTGTCTTCTGCTGTTCCTCCATTTCTTCCTTTCACATCAGCCATGTGAAATCATTCTGTTTCCCAAATGCACTACACTTATTTATTACTTTTTTGTAATTATTTTTCTGTTTTTCTTTATTATCCTCCTTTTTTGTCTCTGCCAAATTCCTAATCATCCTTCAAAATTCAACTCAAGAATCACCACCTGGCTTTGACTTTCTTTGGTTGGATTTATTGACTCCTTCTCCTTGAATGAATACTACCGTAAAATAGTTCCATTAGCATGTTATTGTCATAATTATTATCATTTAGGCACTCAGCAAGCCAACATCTTCAAGCACAGCAATCTCTGTGTCTTTACCATTTATCTTAGAACCTCCTGCTCAGTATCCAGTCAATGCAATCTTTGTTGGGTGAATAAAGGAAAGACCTCAGGAAACATGCCCATTATATAGCTGGGATCATTAAGGATCTGTGACTTGAGGAGAGTCAGTGTCTCTTATGTGCATGCCATTGGTGTTGACTCTAATCAAGGTGAATGATATGCAGTCCTTGATAGATCTACTCTACAACTGAAGAGCTTTGCACATTCCCAAAGTGTTTCTTTCTTCAAGTGCTTGCATGTTAATGACAGTCACTCATCTAAGAGTCAATTCTACTTTCTTGGAAGTAATACGTGCTGTTGTTAATTATCACTGACACACAATGTGCTTGGATTGGTTTTAAAGTTCATGCAGCCAAAGGAAGAAGGCTATTATATGTGACCAAGTCAGGTTTAGTGTTAGAGATTGTATTTGTGGGATTACTTTTGAGTTTCAGACGTTGTTTAAGGAATTGAACTTCAAGAAGAACCTAGAAGGAGGGAATTGACTTTAGTTGAAAGAATTTATATCTATACAACTGTGTGTGGCTAAAGCCCTGTATGTTCAATACCTCTTATTTTTATTTATCATGATGAGTTCTTTGAAATTTGAGTTTTCAGGTTAAAGTCACTTAATGTGACCCTGTGTGTTTCATCTTAAAGTTGTTTTGATAAATATATGCTATTATGAGGATAGACTTCCGTTAATTTTGTAAAACCAATAACCAGCTGCCCAAAGTTTCTCTTCTGCCCAGAAATTTGTGCTACTCAAGCCAAATTCAAACCTGAAGAAAATTGAACTTATGCTTATTAAAGCCCAAGTAGCTTTTTAGACTAAAGTCTAAAAAGTTAGAATATTTATATAGTAAATCCAGAGTTCAAATTCAAAGCTTGATTTAGAGTTGTATCCTATGACTACAGTGAAATTTTGTGATATGTGATATAAATGTTGTTATTACAATATGCTTTGCTTTCAAGTCTCATGAAATGGCAACTTTTTTATTACTTTCAGACTTGGTGCTTTAGTCAACTAATCCTATCCCTACAAATTTGATCTTTAGAAATTCTTAAAATAATCTCCAATTAAATCACTTGGAAAAATTCTGCCCCCTCCCACATTCTTTCTCCTATTCCATTTTCCATAAATTATTCTGTTTGATTTTGATTGCAATCAAGCAGTTATCTTTTGAAAATTAAAGCAAGTCTGCCGAGAACCACCTTGGATCAGTGTGTAGAAGACACCAAAGTCAAAATGAGGGTGAATGAACTCTGCCCGCTGAAGAGTAGAAGGTGTCTCTTCCTTTGAAAAAGTTTTCCCATTCACAGAGCAGTAGTAAAATATGACTTCCATTACAATGATTGTGATAGGCATAGTAAGAGCCCCTCCCAGCAAAGATGCCAAGATCTTTATTTAATCCTTGGAACCTGTGAGATTGACCTTGCAAGGCTAAGGGAAATTCAAGTTGCAGAAGGAATTAATGTTATGAATCAACTGACCTGAAGATAGGGATATTACTGCATGATCCAGGTAAACCCAGTATCAGCCTTTTCAAGTAGGAGGCAGGAGAGTTTGTGTGAGCCTGCTGCAATCCGAGGGAGGCACAGCAGGCCTCCGCTGGCTTTGAAGTTAGCAGCAGCGACACAGACTGAGAATGCGAACATTTCCTAGAAGCTGGAAAAGCCAAGAAAACAATTTTTCCCTTAGGGCCTCTAGAAAAGAATACAACCCTGTTAATACTTTGATTTAACGTAGTGAGATCCATATTGGACTTGTGATGCCTGGTTAGTAAGGTAATAAATTATTGTTTTAAGACACTGACTCTGTGGCAGTTATAGCATCAGAAGGAACCTAATTGCCTATATTAATTTTATTCAAATTATTCTGTTTGGTGTACAGTTTACTAAATTCTGGTGCACGTCTTTAGTAGTATTTATTTACCTTATATAAAGGTATGCCTTAGTGACCCCGTTTTCAGCTTGAAGAAACATTTACAGAGTTCCCTTGAGTCCTTCATTTATTTGAAAATTTCCATTTAATTTATACCTAGTACCAGTCATAGTTAACAGAGAATCTTTGTTGGGTTTGGGTGGGGGTTGTCTTAGGACAAAAGCAGAAAATAGACTTTAAGTGTAGAAATAAAATCTCTAGAAAGAGGACAGGAGTAATTGGTAAATATATCCATAAACGAAAAAGACTAAAACTACTTACTACCTACCCTCTGAAGTCTGCACACCTATGTTTTAGGATATGACACACAACCATGAGAGTGTTTTTCAGATAAAATATCCTGGGAGGCATAATCCACCTACTCCACAACAAGGTAATGTTCTTACATTATTCTTGAATCAGCCCTGCAGGTCTTATATGTCATATTACAAATGCTATTCCTTTCTTTCTTGAGCTATTTTCTAGCATAGCTTCAGGGAAAACTGTATCTGTTTCAGACTCTTTGACCATCTGGTTTCTATTATCAGCCTTAATAAAATCAATTCCAGCTCACCATGACTGTATGATTTCTTTATACCCTTAACTGTGGTCCTATTCTGTTTGCAAAAATCAATGCTCGTAACTTGGGTAATCCTTTGTTACCAACGACCGGTCATTATTAGTTGACTATGTAAAATCAAGCAATTTCCGTTGTTTCCAGCATGATTCCCTTCCAGGAAATTTCTCAATTTACATCTTCCAAATTGGGAAATGCACATTTAAAATTGCAACTAGCCACCATAAGACTTCAACAACATTCATTGCAGTCTACAAAATATTGTAACAGGTTGTGTGGGCACAGTTCAGGAATCAGAGGAATGTGTCAAGTTTCTCATTCAGACGGAAGCATGACTTTACTGATTTCTGAGGTGGCAGACATGCCAAGGCATCCAAGTACCAGGATGCTATCCAAGGCAGTTTCTGGAGAGGAACAACCCCTGCTGGGAACTCACTGTGATCTAAAAAAATTGGATTGTGTTCTGAACTCCATGTTCTAGTTTTCAAGTCACAAATAGCTTATGGTGACAGTAAAATCCCACTTGAAGTACCATCTTATTTTCAACATTGTTAATTCAGATACTTAGAATTAGGTTAGAGGGTTTTCATATCTTTCATCTAGGTTTCCTTTGTATTTCTTGAGAACACATTCATAAAGAATCAGGAGACAAGTCAGAATGTAACTACAATTGTGCTTTACTGTTTATTACTCTATCCCAGGATTTATGAGAATACTCTCTAGAGTAGTTTATTTAAATGTTACCGTACAAGGTGTGGACTTCCAATGTTTACGAGTTAAAAGTTGTACTTATGCAAAGGCAGAAGAGTATTAGCTTCTTGAAAACACTTGTTTGGTTGGTTGGGTAGTTCATTTAACACAGCTGTCCCTTGAAATGTAAAGATTAACCAAAATAAATTCCTGTCAGTATGATATTTCTCAAAATATTACTTTTCAATAGAAATTCTTATTCTGAATGTTGATTTTATACACTTATGTATCATTCTGAATTTTCTATAGAGCTTCATTTTTTTAATATATTTTAGTGTATAGCAACTCAGTAAGGATTGCTTGTATAAAAATACAAATTCCTAAGCTCCTCAATGCAGATTCTGATTCAGTAGGTCTGAAATATGGCCCAAGATTCACTGTAACAATTACCCAGGTGATTTTTATGAACAAATACTTTGCCTAAAAATTCTTCTTCAAAAGATTTGTTATTATTCCTACTGGTCAATGAAGAAACTGAGGCAAAATCCACTTTTATGGTTACAGGGCAGGTAGAGTCTGTTTCCCTATGCTCCTTTCGTTGGTTGATATTATTTGCTCTGTGTGTGTGTGGGGGAGAGAGAGAGAGAAGAGAAAGAGAGAGAGAAACAGGAAGATAAAAAGAATACCTTTCCTCCTATACCTGGTCCTTGCAAATATAATATATATGGAATCAAAGTCCTAGCATCAGTTATAGATTTACATATGAATATACTTTTGCCAAAGTCTATTTATTATTCCTATATAAAGTAAAAAACCTAAGTGGTATGAAAAATTCATGGTAGTTAAAAGAAAAGTTATTCCCCTTTCTACTGGTGTATCTTTTATATATCTTGTAGTATTGGATAATAGGTCTTCCAAAACACATTTTGGTTATTGCAGTTGCCATGAGCTTAATATGTCTATGATGGAAATGTCAGCTGGTACAATTTCCTTCAAAATATAAAGACTACAGCTGGCTTCTTATTTTTGTCCATTCTAAAGATACTGTGGCTAGCCTAATTTGTACGGGCCCACTGGATCATGCCTAATTGAGTTAATGAAGCTCTTCTGTAACAAGAACCCTCTAAAGGAAAATAAAAACACAGAATGAAATTTCAGAATGCAAATTAGCCTAGCTTTGCTGGCTTTCATTCTCATGGGTAGGAGACACAGTAAAAGAAAACTCTTAAATTAAAGCCAATTACACGACATAGTCAAAGATCAGGTTTACCTAAAATTGTCACTGGGGAGCTGCATGCATTCTGGGGAGAATAGCCCAATCACTGGTAGATTGTTGGCACTTGACCCTGCCTGGAATACAAAAAGCTATTTGCTTCTTAATTTTAATGACTTGATTATTTCAAGTGTCTGTCAACATCTTTGAGGATTTATAGTTTCCATCTAATCAATGGAAACCTGTACTGAAAAAAAAAACAAAACAAAAAAAAAAAAAAACTTGCCACAGTGAAGATTTCTATTTGTGAATTTTTGTTTAAATTTTGTCCCTTTCTACCAAATAGTTTGTCATTTTTCTGTAACATGTTTCAGATGTCTTGGCTACCTGGCTATAAAGATCACATATAGCTTTTCAGGGTCATTGAGGTCCAGGTATTTCAAAATTAACTATGTCTTTATTTTCCCTTTGGGATATAAGAGAACTTTTAGTCTGTTGAATTTAACTTGATTTCTCCCCCTTGTTCAATTTTTCCATTAAATTTATATAATTGGGGAACTTTAAGGATTATGATAATAGATTGGCTATGTTTTAACTAGTTTTATTCAAATTATTTTTGAGTTACGTGTTTTCAAATTTTGTAAGTATGTTTAACTACAACAGTGGCAAAAACCAACATAAACCAATTCTTTCCCTGGGATATTGTGAAGAGGTCAGTGTGATTAGAGAAACTGTGGCATTACTATAAATTCTGATTAAAAAAAAGTTTAGAGGTGAACAGATTTATTAGAATCCTAAGAAATCTAAAATCTAACCATCAAAAAAGTGTCCAACTCTATAGCTGGTGCCTGTACTGACTTCTATTATTTGTTAGTGGTTGAATGACCTAAACTAAAAGAAAAGTATGACCCTGGTCTCTTAATATCTCTTAGTCTAAATTTCTTTATGGGTACAGTGAAGAGTTTGGACAATAGGATCTCTTTGACATCTTTATCTAAGACTTCATATTTTTAAATCCTGGATTAATATGTTGAAGTGCATATTGGCTCTAACACTACCATGAGGAAATATGGGGGGAGAGGGGGCAAAAGAAACCAAAGGGATGGACAGTGTTGTAGTGAATAGGGGACAGAGAGATGGAGCTTCCTTCTGATTTAGCCACTTCATTAGCTGGCTAACGTCATACTATGCCTTGAGATCTCACTTTCTGAATACTTAAAAGTGGAATGCTTTAACCAAGATAGCCTGATAAATTTCCTTGGTTTTCTGGATCCCCTGTCTTTGATTTCTGTTTAAAAGAGGTAGATAAAGCAAGGACCCACAGAGAACAGCTTAAGACTTCGGGATGAAATGGATAGTGCAAACCAACAGTGCTGGGGAACATGAGGGAAGAGGGGAGTAAACATGGGCTGGAGGACAGTGAGTGAACAGTAAATGTTGTTATAGAATTTATTTCTTTGTAACCCACACAACATGATTATTTTTAAAAATTAATGTCCCTTAATAGGATACCTACAAATTGAGTAAAATTGGTTACAATAAAAATTTAGTTCTTGTTTGATGGAGAACAGGAGTGACACAGAGAAGATCAGTGGATTCATGAGATGACTGGATTCATGACAGTTTTTGATCTATAATAAGGATAGGGCCTATCCCAATAGGGCTGTTGAAATGTATAGCAGAATAATGCAGACAAAGGACTCCAGTGCTTGGCATATTTAAAGAATTTAATTAATGGACTTATAATTTTTTGCCTATTAAAATAACTTTTAAAATGTCAAAAAATAATGTTTGATCAGATTATATGGACTTTATTCAAATAAATAGAGACTACTATGAAAATTGACTATAGAAAAAAGGACTATCTTCAATGTAGGATGTTTGGTATGGTACAGAGTAATCATGCGCATGGTCATTAACAAAACTCAAAAGTGAAATTAATCCCACCGAACCCTAAACATCCTAATGGTATCCAAACTCTGCAATCATGCCTGGGACTCTCCAGTCTCTGGAGGAAACTTCTCTAAGTGGCTTAAAAGAAAACCAGTGATAGAGTGACTATTGTTTAGTGCAGTTCGGTCATAAACCTTACCAGAGCGCCAAAGCAACAAAAGCTGACTCAACCATGGAGCCCCGGAATTCTTTTTGTTTTTGTTTTTTCTTTTTATAGAGTCGTCAAGTGACTTTAGATTTTCTCTCTATTTCTTCTTTTTTTGCAACTCAGCTGTTAAAAAAAAAAAAAATGAGTACTACAGAATTGATGAACTCCACTTTACATTTTGAGATCAGTGTTGAAAATTTCACAACAAACATTCATTTGAGTGCCAAAGCAATGAAATATTTCCTGTTACTTTTAAGAGTATGATGTTTATTATATTTGCACACAGTTTTCTAGTAAATTCTAGGAGTAGATCCTTGAAACACTGTCTTGATTTTAAAATACTGGAAAAAAAAAATACAAACTCAGTTAAATATGTGAGAAAGCCCAAATGCCTGAATGATAGAAACATTTTCCTTCTTAGCAATAATAAAAGGTGTTATTTTTACTGCATTCCAGAAAGCCCACAGTTTGAATGAATGGCATAACTAGTTATAAAATAATGGTAAATCTAGGGTTTTTGTTTTTTGTTTTTTTTTTTTTTCAAATAGCCAAAGAATCAAAGAGCACCAACACCAACACATGCTAAATACACAGCGGTAATCAAAAGAGTCCAGAATCTGGGACTTGTTATTTAACACAGTGGTCCCAGGATTGACTGCAGGATATAACTGATCTCAATGTTATGACTACAAAAATAATGAAATGATTCTTATGATTAAGTGTAGAAAATATATTTGCCATGAAGGTACTGGTAAACATGAACCCCGCTTTCTAAATATGAAATTAAGAAAGTACAGAAAATAACATAATGGACATTGTCTATTAAATCCTACTATTGTGTCAGACTTCAGATTTAAAGAAAACAAAACATTACAGTTAGGCTATTCTCCTTGGGTTTTTTGGTTTGTTTGTTCGTTGTGTTTTATTCCTTCTTCCATTTTCTCACCAGAGAACAGTAGTATCCTGACATTGGTACACAGTTTCAGTGAAAGTTCATATACCTAAACATCTTCTTATGTCATATGTATATATGTCATATGTATATAGATAGCTTGGTTTTCCATGCTTGCAGACTCTATATAAGTTGGTATCATAATGTATATAAATGGTATCCTTCTATAGCTTGATTTGTTTGTTCAATATTATGGTTTTTATTCAGTCCATAATATATACACAGGATTTAAAGAACTCTGTTATATGGAAAGATAAATATCAAATCTGATTTTTTTTAAATAGGTGTTGAAACATACAGCCAGATCATTGATTTATTTATTTTGCTTTAAATATTTCATTGAATTAATAAACCATAGTTTATTAAATAACTTTTAAGTTAATAAGCATCTGGGTGGTTTCTAATTGTTTCCAACTCTATCTAGTGTTGTAGTTGATATGCTTCTATATGTCTCTTTACTTACATAAGGGAGAAATCTTCCAGAGATTTGTCTATTCAATTTACAAAATTAAATAGCAAGAAAACAAAAATAAACCAAAAATAACACAAAACCAAATAAAAACCTTCGACCTTACTAGATATTGCCAAAGTTGTCTCTAAAGGCTATCTTGATTTATTTCCACCCACAGTAAATAAGATTTATCTTTTCTTTATATCCTTGCCAAAATTCAGTTTTGCAGAATTTAAAGTTTTATTAATCAGACAGGCATGAAATGATACCTCATTTTTTTTTTGGTTTAGTAAAACTGAACAATCTTCATATGCTCATCCTCAATTTGTATTCCATCTTCTATAAATTGCTAGTTTACATCTTTTTCAATTTTTCCCTATCATATCACTGTTCTCATTAATGTGAAAGTTCCCTTACTAATTTTTTCAACTAAATACATTACAAATATGTTTTCTCAGTCTGCAACTAACCTGTTGCCTTGTTATTTTTTTTAACTGAACAAGAATTTTCAATTTTAGTGTAGTCAAATATAACAAGCTTCCTTTATAATTTTTGCCTTTTGAGTCATGTTTGAGATATTTTTCCATGTCCCAAGGTTGTAAATATATTCAACAAGACTTACATTTTCACATTTATATCTTTAATTCATCTGAAGTTGATTTTTTCTCTTTGGTGTAAAGTGGTGACTTGATTATGTTTTTCTACCTGGATACTTAGTTGTCCCAATACTTTTTTTTTTTTTTTTAAGATTTTATTTATTTATTTGACAGAGAGAGATCACAAGGAGCAGAAAGGCAGGCAGAGAGAGAGGGGGAAGCAGGCTCTCTGCTGAGAAGAGAGAGCCCGATGAGGTGCTCAATCCAAGGACCCTGAGATCGTGACCCGAGCTGAAGGCAGAGGCTTAACCCACTGAGCCACCCAGGCGCCTCCCCAATACTCTTTGTTATCTAGTCTATTCTTTCTCTGATTTGGAATGCTGCCTATGGTTTATAGCCAGTTTCCACTTTTGTATGTGAAATGTTTTCTAGTTTCTTTATCCCGACCATTTTTAAAATCCTTATCACTTTCAATAATTTTCTTCTCTAGAAATTTGATTTCATTTAATTCTTGAAGTTAATGGACACACATTTTTTCTTTGTATTTTAACATTTAAAACTCTGTATAGAGGGCGCCTGGGTGGCTCAGCGTGTTAAGCCTCTGCCTTCGGCTCAGGTCATGATCTCAGGGTCCTGGGATCGAGCCCCACATCGGGCTCTCTGCTCGGCAGGGAGCCTGCTTCCTCCTCTCTCTCTGCCTGCCTCTCTGCCTACTTGTAATCTCGCTCTGTCAAATAAATAAATAAAAATCTCATAAAACTCTGTATAGAGATACAGATACAGATACAGTCTGCCTTTTTATCCTTCATGAGATTTATTTATGCCTATTCTTTTATATCTTAATCAGGTTCATTGGAAGTTTAGTTTTTCAATTACTGTGTTCAAGCAAGAATTTTGTTCTCTTGGTCTTTCTACTGCATTTGTTTTTGTGTTTCACTGATAGCTAATCTTTTATTACTTTCTGCTTTCTTTGGATTTACTAATCTCTTTTTTGAGTTTATTGATTTGAAAGATATGAATGTATCTTTTTAAAAATATTTCTATGGCATCTACAGCATCTTAAATTCAAATCATTTTAACTGGACTGTCTGTGTCTAACTTCATCTGTATCTAACTTCCAGATAATACCTTTCTTAGAACTGGTTCTTTTTTTTTTTTTTTTTAAGATTTATTTATTTTAGAGAGCTAGCGTGCATGCAGTGGGGGAGGGGCAGAGGGAAAGGGAAAGAGAGTCTCAAGAAGATTAGTAGACTATGGGATGATTACACAGTCCAGGGTGGGGCTCATTCAAAGGACCCTGAGATCATGACCTGAGCTGAAACCAAGAATCGTTAAACCAACTGAGCCACCCAGGTGCCTAACTCAGAGCTGATTGTTAGGACATTACTAGTACCAAACAGTTAATTGAGCTAAGTGTGTGACACACACATATATACAAATAAACACACCTTTTCTGCAGAGTGTGTGCTGTGGTAAATGAGTATGTGCAATAAAATTTATTTTCAAATCAATTAAAATTAGGTTTATTAGCAATTACCAACCACAGATTTCCTTTCATTATTTGTTCAAACCTATGGGAAACAGGATGTCAGGGATTATACGATTCATTATGTTTCGCTTCCCCCTTCTACAGAATTGTTACAAAAACATTTGTCTCTTCTTTTACTGCTAAATAAGATTTTACCTCAATTTACTATTCATAAAATATCTCATGTATGTATATATACACATATGTATATACATATATATGCTTGTATATAGAATACATATATACATATATACAAATTTTTTTTGTCTAGCTGACTATATAATATCCATTTTGTTGTGTCTACAAGTGGCTCCATGACCAAAGAGCTATTTTCCATAATTAGATCATTTTCCAAATCTTAGCTCACCACTTAGAATAGGGCTGAAAATAGTGTTATAATGGACAACTTAAGTTTAAGATAGTTTTTTAGTAAACTTGTCAAAGACATCCTTGATCGTGTGGTTCAAGCCCTCATGTACCATGTTATATTTACATTCGGTTACTTATTTTCATTTGCAAGTGTAAGGAGTACACCAGGAACTACAAACTACAGCATATACTTATATACAGTGTTACTTAAAACAAAAGAACAAAGATGTCTTGGGTCAGTATTGCACAAGAGAAACTTAATTGCTATAATCATCCCCCTTTTTAGGTCTGTTACTTCAGATGTTTATGCTGCTGTGTTATAAGCTATTTTCTTATTGTCTCAGTGTTTTAGAGTCATGTATCCTTTGGAATCTGTCTTCATTTGTCAGTTATCTCAATTCAGTGCTTATGGCTTTCTTAGCATATTATCTTGTTCCTTTATTTTTCCAAAGGCAAGTCCGTGTTCTCTTTTCTCACGTCTACTGCTACTGATAACACTTCTACCTTAAGCATTTGGTAAATTTTATTTCTTCTGACTTAATACCTGACATTACCAGGACACATTTGTTGTTAATAGAAATGCATTTCCCCCTTTACAGTGACTTTCTTGCTGCAAATTTGTGGAATGGCTCAGGAGATCTGTTATAGCTCCCCCAAACACTGATAAATGTTCATGACTGCCACACAGGAGTGAGACTGAGCATACCACTGTCTTGTTTTCACACCTCTGATGAGTGTACCAGTGGGTGAAAGAGCGAATGTTTAGCATAGCCTCTGGACTCCCACTTACCTCACCAACAGATTTTTCCTTCGTGAAATTATCCAGTCCCACTAAATAATCTTATATTCTTCCTGACATCCAGGTCTACATGGTATTCCTTCTGCTTAATTTTCTGGTCTTCTTTGCACCATCTGGTAAATTGTTTTAATCTATACCATCCAACTCTTTGAAGCCCTTTTTTGAAACTGTTCCCAATTCCTTTAGCAGATCTGGTCAACCTTATTTTGATTTGACTAATACCTGTATAAAAATACTGTACATTCCATTAGTACTTTGCTTTGCAGTTATATATGTTTTTCATAGCTCTCTAGAATGAGTTCTTTTACAGCTGGGACTGTGGGTTTCTTGTTCTTTTATTGCCCAGGACTTATTAAAATGGTTCGCATGAACAGATGATCAATAAATGAATAATCCTTAGTGCCTCTTTTTGTTAGGGATATCTTGCCACAATGAATCTATGACTGAGATGAGACATAATTTAGCAAATTTCTAGCTTTGAAATGTCATGTCTATTACTTTTCTTAAAAAAAAAAAAACTTTTTTTTTTGAGTCTCTATTGTCTCTTAAGCATAGTTTTAGCACTGACCTAAGATGAAAAATCAGGGTGTTATAAAGAAAAATCCTTCAGACAGATAAAATGGACAATTGTTCAGAAGCTTTAGTTAAGCAACATTTCTATATTTTAAAAGAAATGCTATTATATTTCTAGCAAATAGTTTTATAAGATATTGTAGCAATATTCCATTTCCTCTTGTTTCTTTGCCATGGTTTATTAATCAAATTATTATTAAACTTTGAAATCCATTCTTTCGCAGATTATAAGATATATAGGATACATAAACACTGATCTATACATACAGAGTGACCTCTCTGGGATGAAAACACAGGTTCTGTAGAACGATTTTTCTTTCTAATATCCTATGATATGTGGTACATGATATGCTTTCCTGTCATGGACACTAGTTCATTTCTTTAATACTTTAAAACCCTCTTGCAACCTGGACTATTGTATATTTTCAAAAGACAAAAGTAAGTGGCAAATTATTATGTTTTGAGAAGATTTGACTTTGTTTTCCCTAAGGCAAATAACATAGGTATATGGTTTTTAAATTTTTAATTGCATAAAAACAATAAACTGCAGTTCCACAATTATGTCTAAAGTATTTTGTGAGGACACTTTCAGAAGCTCTTGAAAAGAGCTAAACTGGCTATTTTTCAAGAAAATTACTCTAGAATAATACTTGTACTATCATGTTTACTAAAATCATCTATCAACTGAATTCTGTTGATTGACAAGGAAGTATGAGAAATCTACTTCTGTAGCTGTAAGTAAAAATTTGTTTCAGCAGTTTTCAGATTTCTCAATGTAAACCTTTAATTTTAAATACAATAATATTTTAAGAATAAATTACATTTTATGTAAAAGTGTGTTATACTTTATCTCCTTGTTATGAGAGAATATATAAATATGTTTATATCAAACTCAACAAAGATGGTATTTTGTATGCTGTTAAAAATGTTACTGATTGTTTACATGAATTCACTAAACAATTATTTATGGATCATCTACTATGACTAGATATTTTCTGGCAAATTGACTTCATTTTTAATATTATAGTCAGAAATAAAGGAGAAAAAGTGATACTTCCCTTATAATTTCTCCCTTTAGTATAATCCCTTTATATTTTTCAAGTTTCTATTTAAATTCCAATTAATATACATGCGATATTAATTTCAGGTGTACATTACAGTGATTCATCACTTAGATATAAACCTGGTGCTCATCATAGCAAGTGCCCTTCTTAGTACCCATCCCGTTTTGGGCCCCCCCTGCTCACCTCCCCACCGTAGTTAGGAGCCTGTTTTCTGGTTTGTCTCTCTCTTTTTCTGCCCTCCCCCATGTTCATCTCTTTTGCTTCTTAAATTCCACATGTAAGTGAAATCATATGGTAATTGTCATTCTCTGACTTATTTCACTTAGACTAATACTGCCTAACTCCATCTATATGGTTGCAAATGGCAAGAATTCATTCTTGTTTGTGGCTAAGTGAAATTCTACTTTGTATATGTACACACACACACACACACACACACGCATGCACAATTTTAACAATTTTTTAAAGACTTATTTATTTTAAAGAGTGTGAGAAGGGGGAGGAGCAGAAAGAGGAGGAGAGAGAGAGGCAGAGAAGCAGACTCCCTGTTGAGTACAGAGGTGAATGTGGGGCTCAATCCCAGGACCCTGAAACCAGGACCCAAGTTGAAACTGAGCGCTGGAGACCAAAATACTGAGCACACATGTGTCCCTCATATCTTGTTTATCCATTCATTAATCCCTTTTAAAAAATATCATCTACACTTCTGGGGAAGATGGTTGAATAGGTGGACCCAAATTTCACGTCATCTCAGATACTCAACGAGATAATTCTCACATCAGGGTCATAACCCAGAAAATGGCATGAAGATTGGCAGAATATACTCTCCACAGCAAAATGTAGAGAGGAGACCACATTCAAGAGGGTAGGAGACATGGTGGGAGCCAAAAAGACCCATGAGACTGTCCATATACAGGAGGAATGCCATGGGATTGGACCAGACCCTCACACCAAGCACTCCAGGGATGAGGAACCTGTATGAAAACCAGAGGAGAATAATTTTGTGAATTCTAACAATCAACAGAATTTAACACCTAGAACTTTAAAAATCCTTGGGGTCAGATCTGGGAGAGCCAGGAAGGTGAGGGGAAACAGAGTCCCCAGTCCAGCTTGAAAAATGCCTGGGATATATGAGAGGGAGATTTGTTTATTAATCTCAGAACATATTCTGGAGGCACAAGGATCCTTGGGAGAGTTTTCAAGGAACAAAGTTTCTGGCAGGTGCCATTTCTCTACCCGTCCCCCAGCCCAGACACAGAGACACCTGCAGGAACCAGCCCAGTGCCTGCACCCACAACCTAACTTGCTAGAGGTGCATCCTACCTCTGCATTCTCCTGTGGGCATGTCCCCTCCAGCCTGGCCTTTGTTTCAGGTCTCCTTCCACAGTTAAACTGCACAAATCTTGCTAAGACAATGAGTCAAACCCTCCAACCTGGCCTGTCTTGATTCCATCCTCGCCGCCCTATGGACCAGCACAGACCTTGCTAGAACTCAACCCACCTCCACATTCTCTGGTGGACATGCCTTCTCCAATAGCTCTTGACTGGAACCTATTCAAAGTGATGTCACAAGCCTGGCAGTGTGCTAACAGTACCAGCAGGGCTCAAGACCACTCCAACATGACTCCTGATGTGGGGAGAAGGAAAGATTGCCAAACATACCAATAGTGGGCTAGGGGTGGACAGCAGTTCTGACTGCAGGTTCTGCTCACCAGTGAAAGCTGCTTAGGGGACAACACAGGAAAAGCACCCTGAGTTTGGTGCTACTGCATCACTGCATCTCTGCCAAACACCTGGTCTGAGTCAACTCAGGCCTAAATGAGGCACTGGACTGGCACACTAGCAACTCAAAGACTAAATAGTGCCTACAACAGTCAAAGGGAGCCATTGAGACAACTGGACTGAAGGCAAAAGCAGCTCAGCCACAACAATGGGGCACTCACAAATTATGTAGGAGATACTCATGAAGTGCCAGGTTCTGGTGAACAGGGGACATTGCACTGGAGGGCACTACACGACCTCTTCTTCATAAGGACAGTACTTTCAAAAACAGGAAATCTATCTGACTTTCCTAACATAGAAATAGACACAGAGTTAGACCAATGAAGGGACAGGACTATGACACAAGTGAAAGAGCAGGACAGAATCACAGCAAGAGAGATGAACAAATGGAGGCAAATAATATGCTTGATAGAATTCATCTAGTAATGACCTTTACAGATACTCACTGGTTTGAGTAAAAAGTTGAGGATCTCTGTGAGACCTTAAAGAAGAGTTAGAAAACATAAAAAAAGAACTTTTATGATACTATATATATATATAACGGAATTTTTTTCAGCCATCAAAAAAATGAAAGCTTGCCACTTGCAATGATGTGGATGGAAGTAAGGGTATTATAGTAAGTGAAACAAGTCAGTCAGAGAAAGACAAATACCGTATGATTTCACTCATATGTGAAGTTTTAGAAACAGAACAGATGAACATAGGGGAAGGACGGAAAAGTAAAATAAAATACAAACAGAAAGGGAGGCAAACCATAAGAGACTCTTGACAATAAGAAACAAACTGAGGGTTGCTGGAGGGGAGATGGGTGAGAGGATGGGGTAATTGGGTGATGGGCATTAAGGAGGGCACTTGATTTAATGAGCACTGGATATTATATGCAACTGGTGAACCATAAATTCTACCCCTGAAATTAATAATACACTATATGTTAATTAGCTTGAATTTAAATTTAAAAAAATTTAAATGGAATCAGTCAGAGATAAAGAACTCAATAACTGCAAATAAAAATATACTATGTAAAATAAATAATAGACTAGAAGGAATGTAAGAATGGATCACTAACCTGAAGATAGAGTGATGGATAAAGCAATCAAATTTTGATATTATTATTAAAAATAATAAACAGGGTACTCAGTGATACCAGCAAACATGATAGCATTTGCAGAATATGGGCAGAAAACTTATTCAAAGAAATAATAGCTGAGAACTTCCTGAACCTGGGAAAGGAAACAGAAATCCACATTCAAAAGACACAGAGAACCCCAACAGAATCATCCCAAGGAGGTCCAACCAAAACACACAACAATGAGAATAGTTAAGAGGAGCAGTAAGAGAGAATTTTAAAAGCATAAAGAGAAAAGAAAGCAGTTACATACAAGGGAAACTCTATAAAGTTGTCAGATGATTTTTCAGCATAACTTTCTAGGCCACCAGGGAGTAGCATGATTATTTTCAAAATGATGAAAGAAAAGAAACTAAAAACAGTGAAGCCAAGAATATGTTATCCAGCAAGGCTGGTCATTTAGAATAGAAGGAAAGATAATGAGTTTCCCAGACAAACAAAAGTTGAAGGGATTCATAATCACTAAACCAGACTTACAAGAAATGTTAAAGGGGACTCTTTGAGTGGAAAGTAAAAACTGTAAGCAGGAGTAACAAAAATGGGAAGCACAAAAGCAGTAAAATTAAGTATGTGTATAAAAAATTAGTTCAGGGATATATGATGTGATATATGACACCATATACATAAAACGTGGGCAAGAGAGGAATAAAGAATGGGTTCAAACTTAAATGGCCATCAACTTATTATAGACTGTTATAGGCAGATATTATATACAAACCTAATGGTAACTACAAATCAAAACCAGGAATAAATATGCAAAAAATAAAAACAAATCCAAGTATATCACAAAGAAAACCAGCAAACTGTGTGAGAATAGAGAAAAAGAAGAAATGAAGAGAGAACTACAAAAGCAACCACAAAACAAGTAACAAAATGGCAATAAGTACACACTAATCAATAATTACTTTGAATGTAAGTAGTCTAAACACTCCAATTAAAAGACATAGCGTGATATAATGGATACAAATAGAAAATCTATCTATATGTTGGCTATAGGAAACTCATTTCAGATTAGATATATGCAGATTGAAAGTGAAGGGATTAAAAAGCATTTATCATACAAATGGAGGTGAAAAGAAAGCTAAGGTAGCAATATTATATTGGACAAAATAGATTTTAAGACAAAGACTGTAACAGACACAAGGAAGGCATATATAAACATAAAGGGAACAATACAACAAAATAATGTAATGATTATAAATATTTATGCTGTCAACAGGGAAGCACCCAAACACATAAAGCAGATAATAATAAACATAAGTGAAGTAATCGATAAAAATAGAATAATAGTAGGAGACCTTAACACCCCTCTTACATCAATGGACAAATCACTAAAACAGAAAATCAGCAAGTAAACAGTGGCATACTGGGCAAGTTGGATGTAACAGATATATTCAGAACATTCCATCCTAAATCAGCAAAATACTGTTTTCAAGTGATTGTGGAACATTCTCCATTAGAGATCACATACTAGACCACACAAAGCAAATCTCAACAAATTAAAAAATATCAAAGTCATACCATGAATCTTTTCCAAACACAATGCTATGAAGCTGGAAGTCAACCAAATGAAAAAATTTAGAACACAAATATATGGAAGTTTAATAACATGCTACTAAACAATAAATGGGTTAACCAAGAAATCACAGAAATAAAAAAAAAAAATTCATGCAGACAAATGGAAATGAAAACACAATGGCCCCAAATCTTTGGGATGCTACAGAAATGGGTCTAAGAGGAAAGTTTATAGCAATACAGGCTTACCTCAAGAAGTAAAAAAATATCTCAAACAACCAACCTAACCTTACTTCTACATGTGCTAGAAAAAGATGAACAAATCCCAAAACCAGTAGAAGGAATGAAATAATGCAGGTCAGAGCCGAAAGGAGTGGAAAAAGAAGAAAAACAAAAACAATCAATGCAATCAGGAGGTGGTCCTTTGAGGAGGTCAAAAAATTAATAAACTGTTAGCAAGACTCATTAAAATAAGAAGTCAGTAAGCAAAATCAGAAATGAAAGAGGAGAGTTAACTGACACTACAAAAATACCAACAGCATTTTTCACAGAACTAGAGCAAATAATCCTTAAATTTCTATGGAATCACAAAAGACCCCTAATAGCCAAAGCAATCTAGAAAGAGAAGAACAAAATTGGAAATAAAATAATCCCAGATTTAGAGATATTCTTCAAGGATGTAGTAATCAAAACAATATGGTATGGGCACAAAAATAGACACATAGATTAATAGAATACAATAAAGAGTCTAGGAATAAACCCACAATTATATGGTCAATTAATCTTAGACAAAGGAGGCAAGAATATGCAATAGGAAGTTATCTCTTTTACAAATGGTATTTGGATAACTAGATAGCTACATGTAAAAGAATAAAACTGGACCATTTTCTTACACCATACACAGAAATAACCTTAAAATAGATTAAACAGTTAATTGGGAGATGTGAAACTACAAAAATATTAGAAGAAGAAAGCACAGGAAGTAATTTCTCTGATATTTTCCATAGCAATATTTGTCTAGATATGCTTCCTGAGACAAGGGACACACAAGCAAATATCACCTGTTGGGACTACATCAAAATAAAAAGCTACTGCACAGCAGAGTTAACAATCAACAAAACTAAAAGACAACCTACTAAATGGGGGAATCTCATTGTAAATATCATATTCAATAAAGTGTTAAAATGCAAAATTTATAAATAACTTATACAACTGAACACCCAAAAAACAATCCAATTTAAAAATGGGCAGAATACATGAACAAATAGACATTTCTCCAAAGAAGACATCCAAATGACAAACAGACATGAAATGATACTCATCACTCATCTTCATGGAAATGCAAATCAATAGTACAAAGAGATATCATACCATACCTGTTAGAATGACTAAAATAAAAAACACAAACAAGTGTTGGCAAGAATATGGAGAAAAAAAACCTTTGTGCCCTGTTGATGGGAATACAAACTGGTGCAGTCACTGTGGAAAACAGTATGGAGATTCCTTAATAATTTTAAATTTGAGTTACCATATAACCCAGTAATTCCATTACTGGGTGTTTTCCCAAAGAATACGAAAACACTAATTTGAAAAGATATATCCACCTTTATGTTTACTGTATCATTATTTATACTAGCCAACTTAAGGAAGCAGCTCAAGTGTCCATCAATAGATTAATGGATAAAGAAGAGGTAACACACACACACACACACACACACACACACACACACACACACACACAGAGGAATATTACTCAGCCCTAAAAAAGAATGAAACTTGTCATTTACAACAATATGGATGGGTCTAGAGAGTAAGTGAAATAAGTCAGTCAGAAAAAGACAAACACCATAAGATTTCACTCATATGTAAAATTTAAGAAAAGAAAAAAAAAGGAATGTACAAAGAAAAGAAAAGTAGATTCTTAACTATAGAGAACAGGCTGATATTACAGAGATTGGGGGGTCGGGGTGGGGGGGTGAAATGGGTGAAAAGAATTAAAAGTATATTTATCATTATGAGCACTGAGTAATGTATAGAATTGTTGAACCACTATATTTTAGACCTAAAACTAATATAGCACTATATGTTAACTATACTGGAATTTAAAATAAAAAAGGATCATCTAATCAACCTCAGCTAGTCAGCAAAATGGATCATTTGTTCACATAGCGTGGCGTTGTCCCTTAGAAGTCATACATACACTGTATGAGATACTCTTTACAGTTAAGTTCCAATTCGTTGATAGTTCTTAATTGCTTTACTTCTTCCTTTCTTTCCACATTTTTTTTGTGCATCTTCTAAAAACTGCAGCAGTGTTGGACATGTAGAAGTGACAAATTATCTGTATTCTAACGCATTCTGAAATATTTGACCTAGCTTAATAAATGTATTGGTCAAAATCCATAGAAAGAGTACTGTAAAATAGTAGGAACAGAGATCATGCCTAAGATGTACTGATCTCTAAAGGATGAATTCCATGTAATTTGAAAACTATTGCTCTTCTTTTACTCAAAATATTTAATAGAGAATAATTACATGGTAATTCTCCTTAAGTCAGTATTTTATAAAAAAAAATTGCCATTTGCAAACATACTGTAAGTGGCATTTGGGGATAGAAAGTAGAGCACAAAGTGTAACATTCAGTCTTGATTTCAGACATTTCAACAATTTATAATATGTGTTGAAATACTTTAGCCATTTTTCCTACCTTTCTACTTATTAGCCCATACCTGCACTATACCTCCTGACAACCGAGGTCTCTACAATATCTTAATCAATAATTAGAATATTTGTTGTGTTGACAGCCTAGAGAGATTTTTCTGAGAATCTTTTTGTTTGGAGTGCTTGCAGCCATTGACTTGAATTATTAATCAAATTATAATTACAGCTTTTCATTTAAGACCTATACCCAGTAAAGTTCTACAAAACACAAATATTAGCTATGTTCAATAGACACATTTTATATAGGAATTGAAGAACCTCTGAGAAAAAGTATCTTCAGTTGATTATTTAAGGAAATAACTTGTAAATGGTCTTTAATTCATAGCAACTTCTCATAAATGACCCTGTGGTTTTGTGTAGAACTTCATATGATATAATGCATTTTTTAGGATAACTGTGTGTCATGGGATAACTTCTGGCAATGCCTTATGTATGCCGTTGTTTTAATATGATCATCTGAATACCCTATGTACAAAGCTTGATAAGTTAAAACTCTTTATAAAGTACAACCAAATTAATTACAAAATCCCAATATTAATCATTATATTTGCTGCTGTATTCATTAAATGTGTATTATATATTCAGAGGAAAGGAAGACGAAACCATGAAGGTCATCTCAGTTAGGTGCAGAGACTGATAAGGAAACATAGGATTTCAACAGAACAGGAGTTCTCGAACATCAGTGTACATGGGAATTGCCTGGAAGGTCCATACAACAAAGATTGCCCAGTTATATCCTTATAGTTTCTTAATCAGTAGTTCTGGGATGGGGCCCAATAATTTGTATCTCTAAAAAGTTCCCTGAGATGCTGAGGCTACTGCTGTGGGACCATCTTTTATAACCATTTCAGTTGAGTATAAGTAGAATATTAAAGATGTATTAAAAGTGCTTCCAGAATGGAAGCTTCCAGAATGGAGCCATAAGGATATCCTCCATGTATGTGAGAAGTTAAGGAGACTTTTACAAGGAACTAACACCAAAGAGTAAGTATCCATTAGAGTTCCCTAAACAGGTAAGAGTTCAAAGTATTCTATGCAGAGAGAATTGGTATATGCTAAAGCAATGTGCTGTATTCACAGAACTCTAAAATAGCTCATATTTTGAAAGGTAAGTCACCCTGAGGCACATAGAAAAGGGAAACTGAGAGATTGGGGTAGCCTCTGAAGGAAAAAGACTTGAATCAGGAAAATTCTAGTAAAATATTTCCAATTCTGATAGAAGGCTCTGGCTGCAGTGTGAAGGAAGAATGGATTAGTGAGTTCAGTACAGAAGTTAAGATAGACAATTAATTGTGAGAATCCAGAGACTCTAACGACAGTATGGATGAACAGGAGAGAGAGAGAAGTTGTGACTCAAAAAATAGTATATCTAATAATTGAATATGGTCCCTAATGAAGAAAAATCATCAAAGGTACTTTCTGTGTTGGCCAGCTGGTTTGGTGGAGGTGGCGTGTACTGAGACCTGCAGAGGAGAGCATGTATTTCTGCAGGTTTGGTGGTGATGAATAATTTGAGTTTCACTCTGTGAAACTTACAATTAGACATGCTCAGGAAAGGGACATGGATATGAAAATATGGATTATTTTGTTGCTATATTAGCCTTGCTGTGTATATTTATGTAACACAAGAATATCTATACACTTGCATCTGTCTGCCTAGACACAAACAGAACCACACATAACCCTAATTTAATTATCATGGCTTCAATATAAAGAAATTCCATTTATTTTTATTTTACAGTATTATTTAGGAAACAACTAAAATCTGAAATTTTAGAAAACATTGGGAAGGATATAAAGCATAATAGGTATTCATTAAAAATTCAAATCATGAACATGAAGCAACCATCATTTTCCTGTACAAATATCAGTCTATCTTGGAAGCCTGCCTGAAATGCAGAATTATTCCAGTAAGTTGGAAATGGCACTATAACAAAACTTAATATCATGTGTTTATAGTTATTATAGATATTGACATTACTTTTCACAAACAAGATAGAATCAGGAATTGCTGCAGGTGTTACATGCCAACAATTGGTTGAAGAGTGTGCACATTAATATTTAAGAGGAAGAAAAAAAAGCCTTCAGTAATCTTCCAACCTTTCAGGATTTGGTGTTAGAAGGATAAATAATTTGTGCAAACATTATCCTTTTCCAAGCTGCATGCATACTAAATATTAGCCATTAAAACAATTGGGGAGTCTAAGGCTGTTAGGGATGTCTCATTTGTGAACATAAACTGACCCAAGTTATTTCTTTGCTGAATTCTCTGTAGCTCCTTTCCTGTCTAGCAGAACTGTGTCCAGAGCTCATTTCTGTGAGCAACCATCCCTAACTGGGTTTCACATCCTTAGTATGTGGCAAAATGTTTAGCACATAGTAGTACAATAGACAGTTTAGTGAAATAAATGTTAGCTAATGTACTTATTTCTCAGAATCACTACATTAGTTGCAACCATTTTCTACTTGTTTTTGAAACTCAAACTCATGTAGAAAAACTGAAAAGGCACTTTTTCCGTTTCTGAATTTTTCTTGAGCAAAATGTACCCTTACTTGTTTTCCTTACATTTTAGTGGAAATTGTGTGGACCTAATCACTGCATTACTGTTCCCAACCTAAAGGCATAAGTCTTCTCTGCAACCACAAATTTAGAGACATCAGTCCAGATCGACATCATCATCTGATAGAGACAGATAGGATGAGGAGAAAGAGTGGCAGAGTATGCTTACTGACCAATAATTCATTTTGAAGAATTCACTGAGACCAGACAAAAAAGCTCAAAAGTATATGTGCATGTACATGTTGGCTCAAAAAAGCTCAAAAATATATGTGCATGTACATGTTGGCTCAAAAAAGCTCAATAGTATATGTGCATGTACATGTTGGCTAGTCCATGTAGAGTTATTTAATGAATTTGCTCTACTCTTAGAACTGAGTTACTGCTTTGTCTATCAAAACTTGTGGGGTTAGGGAATGAGGAGACAGTGTAGGAACATCTCAAAACTTGAGTGTGTTGGTTCTGAGCGCTAAATTCAGTCAGGCCTTGCCTGACATATGCAAGTGTGTAATCCTCTTCTTTTTTACTCTCTTATGCACACATGCAATCTGAGTCACCTTCTGGAAAAATCTAGTTCACTCATGGCACATGAGACTTACCGTATTAACACTCACTTTAAAAATTTCGTCCTGTTAAATTCAAAGTAAAAGATCTCCCTATTTGTAATGTAAACTATGAAGGAAGAATTCTCAGAGTATAACAACAGTTCTACAAACCCTATGATGAGGTGTGATCTAATTGCATCATTGTAATAAAATAAATGACCAGATTATCCCTGTGACTTTACTGCCAAAGTTGGATTAATGTGCTTCTCCCTGTCTTTATAGAATATTGATTTTCTAATTAATGAAAGTACTTACTATTTTGGACATGGACATTCTTCTATTTCAAATGTATTTTTAAATTTGTGACGATGAAAGTTAGCATATCACTTTATAAGTTTGTTTGGAGTTCAGCAGTGAGTCATTTAAATGCAATTGACAATTAATTGAGCAATTAATTGAGTTTTAATAGCTCTGGGGGAAGAATGAAAGTCTAGTGAAAATAGATAGTTATTTCATTGAATGGAGAAAAAATGTAAAGAACCCACTGGAATCTGTGCCTTGAGCTCTAAAAGTAATAAAATATCTGCAAGTTTAAGGAAAACACTTCTCTCAGAAATTTTCCTTTTGCCATGTAAAAACACATAATAAATTGAATGTTCCCTAGGTGCTTTCAAACTGCTGAGATTATGATGCTTAAATGGACAATTTATTATTTAATGCCATTTAGAATTATTTAATTCATTATTCATTATGGAATAATGTTCAGCCATTTTTAGGGTCTCTTAAATACTGTCATGAATTAGGATGGTCAAATAAATCTATTAAGAGAGGCGAAACAATATTGTAACAGCTCTAGTAGATAATGTCCAAATTGAATACTTTATAGTGACACTTTTTGGGACATATGTCTCTTTGATCATCACAATAGAATATTTATTATAGTTTATTATTAGTTATGATTTTTTTAGAAGTTTTCAGAAACAGCTACCATTTTCATTTAGTCTTCTCTTGAGATCACTTGAGGCAGGTTTCAATCAGAAAAATTAAAAGGTGCATGATATAGCATGTCCTTGGCCGTATCCAGAGGTATTGATAAGTTTTCACAGGATTTGAGATGGAATCTGAAGCATTAATAGAATATGTAATAAATGGTTTTGTACTGAGAAAGATTGCAGAACTCAGGACCTGCCATTTCTGCCAGGTATTGGCAATGATAAGATGAATGATTAGCATTACCATATTTGCTCCTAAATGGAAGTTAAAATATTCATTAGAGAAATCATTTTCTGCCAAGTTCATGCACAGATGAATTCTAAAATTATTCTATGAAAATTAAAATATAAACAGAATGTAAATATTACCCTAATTCATATTTAAATCATAATGTTAAATAGTAGTTACAAGTTGTTCTGCATAGATGAAAAATGCAGAATTAATAATAATGTTCTATAAATACTCCTAATGCTTTTTACTTAGGTGGTACAAATTATGCAGTATTTTTTAGGGGAGAGAGAAAAACTTTGTTACAGAGGTTAGGCAGTGAAACAAAGGCCATTTTAGGTAAGAAATATGGTTAATAGTCAGAGAAAGATGGGTTCCATTTACTTTGAATAGAGAAAAAAAATGTGTTAAGGCATTTTGATATTACTGAGACTTATCTGGCTGATTACCATGGGCCCACGGTGAACTGAACTGACTTTTGAACAGTGCCTGCAGCTCTGTATGAGATGATATATGGTCTCCCCAACCACTTAATACTCTAGAAACAGAACTTTGTCTTCATTCTGTTGAAATAGTCAGTTATTTCTAGATTATTTCAAGACTGCTTGCTTCATTTCTTCCCTAAGTAGATTAAATGTATAATAGAATAAACAAGAATATCTTTTAGTAGCATCAATAGTTTTCTGAAGTTGCATGAGAATGAAAAACATTTATACAGGACTCTAGAATTTTGAAATATATATTAACCTAATAAGAAAATCCCAAGGTCTTAACAGCAGCAGTAGCAGCAGCAGCAGCAGCAACAAAACAGATAATAAACACAGTTCAAAATGAAAATGTGGAGCCCCTTGTTCAAAATTTCTTAAACATTTAGGGATGGAAAGAGTAGGACATTAAACCACATACGGGGCTCTGTGTGATTGCACAGGTTGTATACTCATGAAGTAGTCCTGAATAAACCTACTCATGGAAAAATTGTATCCTTACTAGTAGCCAAAGAAATGCAACTTACTGAAGCATTGCTATATATTTGCAAAGGAGTGTTACCATTAAGTTGGCTTTGGATTACTTTTTAGTATTTAATTTTAACATTTAATATTAGCATGTTAAAAGGGTAACCTCCACTTGCCATCTATTTGTGCCTACTGATGGCCTTAGAAGTAGCAATTCATAGCAAGAGGCGTAACATATCCCTAGCCTGTGACTTGGTATTTTGAGCCCTAAGAGTTTAAATTACAGAGATAATTCAATTTAAACCAAAAGAACTATGAACAAAAAATATTTAATATAGGAATTTCTGTCATGGCAAGAAATTATAATCAATCTAATGTATTCAGCCAGAATAATGTATCAGCAACTTTGAATATTAACGATCTTTCAAAGTGTTAACCTTACAATATGTTGAAGTTTTTAAATTGTGTATGGCATAGTTAAAATAGCATCACACAAACCATTATAGGCATAGTACTGAGTTTAATAACCATGTAATGGAAGATTACTGTAAGAATGTGGAAAATATGCAAAAGATAAAAACTTATGTTAAATGGTGAGAATGTTGCTACATTGTTTTTTAAATATATTTTTTAAGCTAGGCAGTACATGTGTATTCCAGAAGGGTCTTCTTGAGACTTCCTACTAGGTTTTGATCTAATCTGTTTTTGAATGCCTCTGATGAAGATGTCTCAAGTACCTCTCTGAGCAGTTATTGATTACCTAATTCTCCTTGTAGACTTTTTTGTTATGTTTAGTCTTAATGTTTCCCCCTTTTTAGTTTTAAATTGTCATTCTTCATTTCAGTCTTTTATTACTATTTATAAACATATTTGTATAATCCTTACAAATTCTTCATCATTGCCTTTGCCCTCATAAATGAGTTGTTTTCCTGAAATGATTTCTTGTAAATTACTTGCTTGCAGATGCAGGGTAAAAAAGGCTTATTTCTGCAATGCCATTAAGAAGTAAAAAGTAAAAGCCCCGGAGCATAAACCGAGGTCTTCTTATGTTCAAAGAATACTTACTGTAGCAGGTTTTGTGGAGAACTCAATCATTCTATTTCAGTTTCTTTATCTGTAAAATTAAGTTCTTGGTCAAAGCCGTCTTCAGATTATGACTAACTGAAGCTATCAGTCCAATTTTGCTGACATCCAGAACTTGCTTAGTATATTGAAGAAAAGAGTTCATTAAGTATTACCTGCATCTATTTATACATTTATTTGAAGAAAACATTTGCATTGCAGCCAAGCTTTGACTTGTCCACTTTGGGGTTTACTTTCTGATCACCTCTGCACACTTTATTTTTGTTTCCACCAAATTTACTTCTTTCACATAATTTTCTAATGCTTCAGAATCAGCCTGAAAGAGACCATGACCAAGAACTATCACCAGAAACTTCCCTCTCTTGATACTCTGGATGAGTTTAGACTTCATGTTTATAAACTCTTATCAGAGCATGTTCCTGGAAATAATGGGCAATTTCCTCAGCTTCCAGAAGCTGTTTATTTATACAGTTTCACGGTGTTGAAGACTTTACTATAACAAGAGTCACAGCTGTTACTAGGAGTTTCCCTTAGAACAAAGCAAATGAAAGAAAAACTGCACTATCCATCAATACTGATTTTCCAAAGCTAAAAAAGGGATTTTTAAAAAAGATTTTATTTATTTTTTTGACAGAGATCACAAGTAGGCAGAGAGAGAGAGAGGGAGGAAGCAGGCTCCATGCTGAGCAGAGATCCCGATGTGGGGCTCAATCCCAGGACCCTGGGATCATGACCTGAGCCAAAGGCAGAGGCTTTAACCCACTGAGCCACCCAGGCGCCCCATAAAAAAGGGATTTTTTTAAGGATACATTCCAATTGCTTGTTATTTATCCACTAAAATATATTGCCCTTCTCCTCACCCAGGTATATGAAGAAAACCACTGGTTTTGAGTTGCTCTAATTCTGTGAAAGGTTTATCTTGCATATGTGTATGTATAGATACTGTTAGTAAAGACCTCATGGATGATTTTATGGTGTGGTACATTCCAGGTTTTAGAATTTGTTTTCCTTTTTCTTAATTTCTGCTTGGTTGCTGCCATTGAGCTGTCTGAAGTTGAATATTTCAGAAAGTAGAGTGGAATTGTTCACTATAAAGCTTTATTTTTGTTAGACCCTGCCAGCCCTACCTCTTCACTGAGCCTTGAAACTCTTGAGTATTTACCGGGCAGAGTTGGAAAGTAAGTGGTAGAGAACATTAATACGAAAGCCTTAGATGAAAAGATTACTAAGGACAAGAAAACGTAACTTGTTCAATGCTAGTGATAAATACCAAGTGGCCTCATTACTCCAGGTAAACACTGATAGGTAGAATATGCCATGGAAGCTGTGAGCAGGAGTGCTCTGTGGCGGCTTGGTGCTTTTATGCGCTAGTATGTGGAAATGGTCCCACTTCTGAAATGCTTCAAGAGTGTTTAAGTATAATGGGCTTTGTACTGCCTGCCTGGTCTCTACCCTGTAGAGCGCACTCAGCCCATTCAGCTTGAACTCCATTTTATCTAGCTCTTTATCCATTAATTTTCTCCTGACCTTGGGCATAAAATATATGCGCTTTTTATGCTGTGACGCTTTGTGCAGACAAAGAGGAATAGCATTACCTATCCATCACCATTATGAATGATACAGCTTAAAACAAACACAGGTCAGAGACAGATATTTTAAGAGCAGATTTGTATTGATTCCATCACAACATTGAGCTAAAAGGAAAGGAACTCTGAGACTATAAATGATGAAGCAAGTTTTGACAAATAGCCACAGCCATGCGAGACGACTTGAGAATGTGCCTCACGGGCAGTCGTTGGTAAGAAAACAAAATTTGTTATTATTATTAAAATCCACCTCCCTTAAATGTATTTATTACCATACTTTACACAGCATGTTAGAGCGCAACGCTTTTCTCCTTTTCCGAGTGTCTGATTGACTCTTGAAAGCTTTTTTGTTAAAAGAAACATGCATGCTTATTAGATTCCTTAATCTTTATTAACTTGTTGCTTTTGAAATATTTAAACTACCCCTTAACAGTAGGTGGTGGCTTATGGTTTTACAATTTGGTTTTGAGCCCATCTGTTTAAGATTTTGCACATGCTTGTATTATGTCAAATAGCATGTTACTGAAGCGTAATAAATTATGATTAGTATATTTATTTTCACCATTACTGTTAATAATCTCAATTCACACAAAAAAGAGCCCCGCCATTTCATATAATAGTCACATATATTACCAAGTTAGGTGGTCCTCTTCTTCCCCGGTTGCTGAGATTCTAATGGACCGGGTCTCTGCTATAGGGACAGTCATCCTGGTTCTTACCAGAGACCATGCGCTTGAGGTTAACGTCCGTGCACATTACCATGATGTACTTCAGCTCCAAATTCATTAGACAAACTGTGTTTTCTCCCTAACAATTCACTATATTTTGTCCCCAAATTTATATCTGACATGACAGTATATAGATTGAAAATGGATACTGAAAGAAAAAAACATATCAGGCATCTTGTAGATTTTTGCAAATACCAGAAGGATAAGAAAATCTGTTTTTCTGAGAGGTGGAAAAGTCCAAAATATAAAGTTTGTTTTCCTGACACTGAAATATGACCTTATGGAGTATTTTGCCACTTAACTAAATGGATTCTGGCTTAAAAATTGACAATATATTTTAATATCTTTAACCTAATATTCATACTCATTCCGGTCAGAATCAGGGTGGAAAAAGTGTGCGTACCAGACTTTGTTTCATTTCTATGTCTAATGTGACCTAACGTGTGCAATTATACCTTTAACTAGTAGACATTTTTCAGTGTGGTATGGAATCCGAGTCTCATTATGATAATTATTCTCTGGACTCTGGACACCTTTCAGAATCCCACATTACCATCCCTGTCTTCAGTATAGGGTATGTTATAAAGGTTCTAAGCACTAAGTTGCCTTTCAGGCTTCACCAGGTTACTTTTAATACATTTCCTACCATCTAGATCCATAATGAAAGTTGGATTGGTGATGAAGAACACTGGATCACAAGTCAGAGCATTTACTTCTGGGACTGCATCTGTCATCAGCCAGAAAAGAAGTCATTGTCTCTGATTTCAGTTTCCTCCTAAAACAAAGAGTTGATTCAAATCACTTCCTCCTTTATTATTTTCTTCCTCTTTTCTCTTTCTTCCTTTCTCCCTCTTTCCTTGTATATAAAATGATAAATACCACCCTGAGTTTTTTGAGAATTAAATCATAATATATGATAAGTGTCTAGTGCAGTGTTGGGAATGTTACAAGTGCTCAATAAATGGTAGTCACCATCCCTTCTTTCTTCTTTCTCTGTCCCCTACTTGGCTACATGGAAGTGTCAGCCAACACCTCCATGCTTGTAAGGCTGTTATGTGCAAAGCACAAGGTCAAGTGTACTGAGTCATTTGTAGAACTTGTCCTCAAAATATTAATATTCTAGTAAAGGAAAAAAAAAAAACCCTGCATACAGATTAACTCTCTAAAGTTATTTTTCTTGTAATTAGATTATATTATTGTAGGTCTAAAAGTTAATCATAAATAATTTTCTGTAATACTGGTAAATTTTGTCTATAGACTTAAATTTTGTTCATAGGACTCAGTGTTGACAAAGTGAACTCATTTTTGTTGGTTGTTTGTCTAAATCTCATTCATTTTTTTAAATTTAACATATAATGTATTATTTGTTTCAGGGGTACAGGTCTGTGAATCATCAGTCTTACACAATTCACAGCACCTACCATAGCACATACCTTTCCCAATGTCTATCACTCCACCACCCCTTCCCTCCCACCCCCTCTACTCCAGCAACCCTCAGTTTGTTTCCTGAGACCAAGAGTCTCTTAAGATTTGTCTCCCTCTCTTATTTCATCTTGTTAAATCTCATCCATCTTAAAATTAAGGTCAATTCCAAAGATGGAGTAAACAAATCTTTAATTAGTTCTTATTAATAAGCAGAAAGTTTCTTCTATGATGGCAGTGTTAACATTTATTTTCAAACATCTAGTAAGGAAAGACAAAAAAAAAAAATTCCAAATACATTTTCAAATCAAATTCTTGTCTTAACTAAAATTTCTTTTTTGTTGTTGTATGTTTTAGAATAAAAATAATAAAGATTTTAAAATACTTTTTAAGAGAAAAATATACACTCATAATAAAAAAATTAAATGTTATGGGCTTGATTTTAATGTGAAATAGCAGGTGTCTAAGCCACAGTCGTGGGAGGTCACAAAAGTGAGGTAGAGCTAACTGTTGTTGAGATTTGAATAGGGCTTCCACAATAGCACCATCATCAGAGCCCCACAATGAAGTCAGTACTTAAGATATTGAGAGTCTAGCAAACCATAAGAGACTCTTAATCTCAACAAACAAACTGAGGGCTGCTGGGGTGGAGGAGGGATGGGGTGTCTGGGTGATGGATGTTGGGGAGGGTATGTGCTGTGAATTGTGCAAGACTGACGAATCACAGACTTGTACCTCTGAAACAAATAATACACTATATGTTTTAATTAATTAGTTAATTAATGAAAGTTATTGAGAGTCTAGGAAATGAGTGACTTGTTCTGAGGCAAGGTTAAAATTCCTGAACCGTGGCTCAGAGGAAGGAGTTCCAGATCCTTGAGGGGAGACATGTGAGCCTTCTGTTCTGTTTCTTTTCTTTATTCCCTGTGAACATTTAACACTGCAGTAGGTGTGCCCCTCTCACACAGGGCTTCAGTCTCACAGTTGCTTCTGTCATCATAGGGGATCCCTTTCAGAAATAACTATATGCAGACACAGGGATGATATTTTATTAAAAAGTTACATGGCAGTCCATCTTTTTTTAAATCTTGGCTTTATAATTTTATTGCAAAATTATTTAAAAAAAAGCAGAAAAGCAAGATGGGAACAGTGTTCCTGCCTCTTATCTCAGATTGTATGTGTGAATATTGAACCCTCTTGGGTTGAGTAATATTATAACACCTCTAAAATGTTTTTCTACCATATTTTATGTATTCCGTAATTATATTTTATTAATCATTCAATTATAGCAGGCCTGCTTTTTTCTGTCTTAATTTTATGAACTATATTGACCTATTTTTTTATTATTGGTATCTGTATTTTGATTTCACAGTTTTTGCTTATTTTTATAAAATAATGGCAAACTATATACAAAGACCCAGATAATTTCACCTACAGAACTGTACAAAGAAGAGCAGACCTGTGGACAGAGTTACAGTTAGTGTTTATCTTTACACAGAAGGAAGAGCTTTGCAGTACAAAATAAAGGTGTGCACATCAAAGTTGATATTATATCAGGGAAAAGCTGACTATTATACAAGCCAGTGATTGATGAAATGAGTCACCTATAAAAAGCCATTATGTAAAAAGGGAGAAAATAAGGTTGCTCTGATTGAAGGAGGGCAGGAAGGCTGGGAGTTCTCTCACGGAGCTTACCTACCCCACAGTGGCAGCTCTTAGGTGTGGCTCCTCCCTCCAGAGCTCCCTTGAACCACTTCCTGAAAACACTTGCTTGGTGCTGTTCTTCTCCTAAAACCATGTAAGATACATGCTGGATGAAGCTTTAAATTATCTTTAAGCACATGTACAAATGATCATAACTAATCACGAAGAAACTTGCTTCTGAAGTCTCTGTCATTAAACACATTTTCTTTTCTTAGACTTGTTTCTGGGGTGATTTTTTAAAAACAGCTTCAGTTTATTTAAAGCAGTATCTTTAGGTTGAATATTCATTAGTTACCAGTGGGGAATTGTTTCTAATTCTGATTTTAAAGATGAGATTATTTTAATGTGATCCCATGAGCAAACTCACTGACCTCTACAAATTAATGAGAGTGGCATGATGTGGGTGTAAGTAAATAAGGTGTTGTGTTTTAGTCATTGAGAGCAATGTCTTAGTTTTTATTCACTGGCTTAACAATAGCCTGTAACATTTATCATAAAACTGTTTGCTTGAGAGAGCAGATAGCCCTCCTTTCATTTTTGAAACTGTTTCAGATTAAGACATAAACAGGAAGAAAATTAGTAATTTGGGCAAAGAAAGGATGATAAAGTAAGAACAAAAGTGTCAATCGCTAGTTTTGTTTTTATGTTTCCTAAAAAGGCTATTTGATATAATCTTTAAAAAAATAAACCATAAATCATGATCAAATTAACAATATCTGCTCTATATTGGGAAGTGTCCCAAATGTGGAACTCTGATTATATATACAAAAATGCCCTAATCGTCTGTCTCGTTGATTTTCAACTTGAATTTATAATTCGAGTAGGAATTTTATAATATGACCAATTAGTAGCACTTGGTGGTTTTTTTTTTCTCTTTTTGTTTTAAAATGATAATCCATAAGTAAAAATAATGCACAAACTTTCTTTGATGGAGGAGATTCACAAGATCTCATTAGGGACCTTTTTTAAGCATTAAGAACTTTAAAATATCTTCTTAAGAATATGATGTGACTGCTCAGTTTTTGATGAATCAAGAAGGATGAACAAGTCAAATTGCATAGTGTGATTCTTTAACTTTTATCCTTTGAAAGTAAATCACCACCACATGAAGGGAACTATGGACACACCAGCGGTGGTGGGGATGGGAAACATGTGATAACTGGAGCACTCCCTTTTTCTCTTTCTTCAGTTTTTATAGGAGGTTGTATCAGAGACCTTGTTCCTTAAGGAGAAAGAGCTTTTTCTGAAGGAGAGGTTACTAAAGATCTTCTCTTTGCCTGTGTGTAGCCGAGGACTAGAGGTGTTTTCATTTTACCATTAATTTCTGTAGGTTCATAATTTCAAATAGATTGGAGAATAACTGACTACCTGGTAGAATTTGGGGAACATTGGGTGGGGTGGGCTTTCTTCTGCCACCTATTTATTATGCTGCCTCTAATTCCACTGTCAGAGCTCCTTCTTCCAGAACTTTTAAGCCTTGAAGGGATAGCAACCCTTGGGATGAGAGGAGGGAGTAAGTGAAGTCCTCGTTGGAGGATACTTGTGGTATCATTTAGATGGGTAAAAATGAACTCTCTAGGTTGAAGAGAAGTGCTTTGGTTGAAGAGAGGGGGCCTCTGGAAGTAGGATGGGGGGTTTCTGATAAAGAAGGTCAAATTCTGCCAACAAAGATCATATTTTGCCCACAGTCAGATAGGTTTTTGGATTTAATCTTGGGAAGTGTATTTCCATGTGATGGAAATACTGACAGTGATGGTAGCGCTGCATTCACAGTATTAGATTTGTGTTAAAGATACATAAAAGCTCAACAGGAGGCAACTATTACCATATTTACTTTATGTAGTGCTTGGAATTTAATATAGTAGCATTTTTTTAAGATTGTATTTATTTATTTGACAGAAAGAGATAGAGCGTGAGCAGAGTAAGCAGCACACAGTGGGAGAGGGAGAAGCAGGCTCCCCGCCCAGCAGGCAGTCCGATGTGGGGCTCAATCCCAGGGCCCTGGGACCATTACCAGAGCACAAAGCAGATGCTTAGGCAACTGAGTCACCCAGGCACTCCTAATATAGTAACATTTATGGAAGTTTCCTAAAATACCAGTTAGTACTGAGTTAACACCAGTTAATACTGAGTTAGTTGGAAAATAGAACCCCTTATATGCCTTGAAAATAAAATACTTGGGAAGAACTCCTGTTTATAATGGATGTTTTCATTTGGCTTTTGATTTAAAACTCATTAGAATTAGTGATTATGATCAGGTTAAAATCTATGGTGATTTTAATCTATGGTGTCTAATAGCAGTATAGAAAAATCAAATCTACCTGACACATAGAACCCTGACCTTTCTCCTTCTCTACTCAAGCTGAGAATCAGTCTGTTGTGTTCTCTTATTTGTGTTTTACCAAAGGTTAATAATCATCCTTTCAAAAAGACTTCGTTCGAAATCCCTTTAGCCCAGATGTCTCTAGCAGGCTAATTACCAGTTTCTTCATAGGTGATTTAGGAGTGATAGGAATGAAAGGTTTCGGAGAGATGAAGGCAACATCTTTGCTATTGACAGGTAATGTGCAAGCTGCTGTCACATTGCCTTAAAGTCACTCTTATCAGAGAGGAAGGGATGGGTCTTCCATTTTATTCCTGAAATTCCTGGCTCTAGTTTAATATCTTTGAGATTTTCAAACCCAAATACTAACTTCCCATTAAGCTGATAAATGCTCTGAATCGTCATTTAAAATTACTACAATATACCAGAACACCTGTATATCAAAATTTTTGCTGATTAAACAAGTTGGATTTTAAAGTTATTATTAATGGTTCGATGGCACTGTTTTGAAAATAGCATCCTCCTGTTTCTATTTTAATGGATAGCCTGTAACTATCAGCCCCTCATATATCCTAGGAGAATTTATGGAAAAGGTCGGCAGCAAGTTCTGTCAAATTTCCATGAGACAAAGGTCTCATTTCTAAATATCTAGTCACATTGATAACTGCTTAATATCTTAGTTTTTAGATGTGTTTAATTTAATCATTTATTCATTGATTCAGGCATTCCTTCAAAAATGTCATAGTAAACAACAGAGAATCCTGTGCTTAGAATCTGAAGATTTATCATGCCTAAATCCTGATTGCATGAATAGTAAATTCTACTATTTTAGCTCTTTATTCTGGAGTTTGAAGTGTTGAAGGATAGCAATAGCAACGCTTGCGATGGGAGGAAATGTCAAGTCCTGGTTGAAGGATACTCACTGTATCATTTAGGTGGGTTAAAATGAATGCTCTAGGTTGAAGAAAGGTGTTTTGGTCTGAGAAAGGAGGCCATGCTCTATAACTTACCTTGGTCATTATGACCCATTGGTAAAAGAGGAAAATTGGATTGAAAATATTTGTGGATACTTCCAGCCTAGAGTCATACAATTCATTCATTCATTGGTCGGATATTAGAATATGTATCACGAGACCAAGCATCTTGAATAGTGATTTCTTGACTTCAAAGAGTTCACAGTCCAATACAGGAGATGTCATGTAAATACAATAATTTCACTTATTCATAAAATGTTGAAAAACCACTATGATATAAATACCCAGCAAAGTGCTAGAAAAATTCTGTGATGACTAAGGCACCATCCCATTTCAGTGGGAGACATAATTTTCCCAGATAATTGTACCATTCTTAGTGAAGAAGGAGATGTAAACATGGTATTATGGAAGCATGAGTCCTTAACTCAGTTGGGGCTGGAGATAAGGAAGAAATCCAAGTTCGTGGTGTTGTGTGTGTGTGTGTGTGTGTGTGTGTGTGTGTGTGTTTAAAATATAAATTAATATACATATCGATAAATTAATTTTATGTTTATATAATTTCATATTATAAATTAAATAAATTAATACATACATATAAATATATATATGTGTATATATATATATATATATATTTTTTTTTTTTTAAGAAAGTGACTACTTAGCTGGGTCCTAAAGAATACTTGTGTGAAGCGAGGGGACAGGATTATAGGCTAGTGATGATATTCAGGGCCAAAGAAATAGAAGTAATGAAACAGATGAGCAGTATAGAAGCCAAAGAAATTCATCATGAATTTATTGTGAAAAACATATGCATTGTTCTGATTTTTTCTCTTTTTTTAATTAAATTAATGTAAAACACTCTTTAAAAACTACTTGAAAACTACTGATTTCCTTGTGAAGAGAGAGAAATTTCTTCCATCTAGGGTAAACAAGAAGGACTTAATAAAGAAGGTAGTATGTGAAAAAAGGTGATTATATAGAGTTTATATGAGAACCTTGGACACATACTTTGAGAAAGAACATTTGAGGTGATGAGAAGTCCCAAGGCAGGAATGAAGTTTTTACCAGGAGCTGCAGTCAGAACTAAGATAACTAGAACCATCTACTCAAGGCAGTGTTGAGGCTGGAGGCTTTTTGAGAACTCCAACCTCAACATTTAACCATCTGTGTCTTGTCTTTGGAATTTTCAAGAGGCAGGCCAGGTACTATTTCCTAACTTTCCTGCTTTGAAGTATAGTTTGTAGCAGTCCATATCCCTTATTTATTTATTTTTTAATTCCCCTTTAATTTGCTAAGTATATGCTGAGTACCTACTATATTTCAGGCTCTGTGCTAGGCACTGGGGATCCAAAGATCAATTGGACAACGCCTGCCCTCAGGGAGCTTCATTGGTGTGGTAGTGGAGAGGTGCTGGTGATCTACTCACATCTGTGTCTTCAAATCTTGTCTGACTAGTCAGACATGACAGTGTGATTTAAGGAGCTCACCTTAGGGCCAACTTCCATCCTTCACTGAGCTTTTTTGCAGTGAGGATATTATCAGAATTATAGGATTTGCTGATCAGGTTTGACATGCTGTTATTCTTAGAGTCAAACAGCAAGATAAGGAATGTGACTCAAACAAGGTGAGTCTCTGTTCTTTAGGAACATGAATGAAGAAAACAGGGAGGCTCCAATATTGCTACAGATGCCTAAACAGTGATTCTTTTGGGGGGATTCTTTGGCTCAGTCTGTTAAGCTTTCGCCTTCAGCTAAGGTCATGATCTCAGTCCAGGGATCAAACCCTGCATCCAGCTCCCTGCTCAGTGGGAGGCCTGCTTCTTCTCCCTCCGTCTGCCACACCCCCTGTTTATGTTCCCTCACTCACTCTCTTACTCTCTCTCTCTCTCAAATAAATAACTAAAATCTTAAAAAACAAAACAAAACAGAAAAACAGTGATTCTTCGGCTGACTCCCTTCTTGAAGTAGAAATACACCTACACCTTAGAGCAAGCAATTCTCCCACATACGCCCCATTTCATATGTTTGTAACAGTAGTTTTAAAAACTGCCTCTGCCAAAGAGAATGCATTGGTCTATAAAAGGAACTTGCTATATATGTTTTTACATTCAGTGTATTTCTTTTCAGAGGAGGTATTTTCTGTTTCTGTTATACTGGTGATTTTTTTCTGTGTCCAGCTTTTCCAGGAGCTCTGGTTTATAACCTCCACATATATGATCTATAATCCTTCAAAACTAGTCCTAAGGTACCTGAAGTCTCATAAAGTTTGTCTTTTTTTTTCTCTCTGTACAAACAATACTTGAACAGAATTTCTATTTTCTATTTCTGTGATGAACTATGGTTTCAAGAGGTATATTCTTGCTACTAATACTATTCATGATAAAAGTGGAATTTTCCATGATCTTTTATGATAAACATTTTAGAAACCAGCAACAATTAGCCAGAAAGGTGGAATATTTAGGGTGGTTTCAGCAGTTTTAAAGGAAGGAAAAAAGAAAACAAAACATAGAATATAGGAAGTGAATATTCTATATGTTTTCTTTTCTCCTTACTCTTGATGACTAAATAGTTTAATATACTCTTATTTATAGAATTTTTCTTAGGTCAATCATAGTATCCCCACTGTGTTCAAAACATCATTTGTGTTTCCTATGTAGTGGCAATGTAGATTTAAAATATAACACATGAAAGGGAGAAAAACATGAGAGAAAAATGCTTCTTGGAACAGTACCCATGCTTGGGAATTACATTTCAAATTCAAGTCTAATGCAATGTGCTGCACTTAATATTTGATGAGAAAATGAATCTCATTCTTGTTATGGGTAGTGAATTAATAGCTTATTACTTAGGCAACTGAATGTGGTTCTCACACAAAAACTGTGGTGTATGAAATTTCTTTTCTAGGAAATAGTCATATGTTAAAATAGCAGTTGAGTGATCACAGAAAGCCCTATAGCCTCAGGATAAATATGCGTGTATGAAGAGCTATCCTATCTCGCCATGCAAGCTCTCACATCTTACTGGCCTCCGTTTTCCCCCAGATTTCTTGCTGTTCCTGTCACCGTGATTTCTTGTGCTCCAAGCAACTGTGCTTAGCTCCAAGCTTCTCCAGTGGGGAGAAGACCTCCCAGCCACATTCTGATCTTTCCCCCTTAGATCAACTTTTTTTTTTTTAAATTTCTGTCTTTACAACTAGCTTCATAATTATCTTTGTTGGAGGGCATTTCTCAGTGAAGAATCTATTGTACTTTTAGAGACTAATTTTGCCAAAGGTTTTTCATTTAACCAGTTATTATATTTTGCTAATCTCATGATTTTTCTGAACCTTAAACACTTATAGTCTAACTAGAAAATGGGGAAAATAAGTATGTATATAATTGGATAATAAATACTTATGTTGCTTAGATTGTTCAGATTTTTTTTTAATATTCCTTCAGTTTCTTTACCAAATCACCAAAAACACAAAACAACTAATTGCCACTCATTTGCATGAAGAAAATTTTCCAGAGATTCTTACCTTGTCAAGAACAATCTGACGGGACTTGATTGTGAATCTTAACTCTTAAAGAAGAATCTGTTGAAAGACTTATATTTCATATATGTGTGTGTACATAACCGTGTGCACATGTATCTTTGAGATATAAGTGATATAAGGTACACATATTTAAAACATGTAGTTTGTGGAGTTTTGGCATGTGTTCACCTGTGAAACCTCTGCCACATTTGTAATCCCTCCATCTGTGCCCTCGTTCCCCTAGCTTGGCCCTTAGCACTCCCCAAGCAAACACTGAACTTTCTGTCACCATTTAGATTAGTTTTTAGTCTAGAATTTTATAGAGATGGGATCATATAATATGTGCAGTACATTAAGCATAAATATTCCAAGACTTATCCATGTTGTAATATGTATCAATAGTTCATTCCTTTCATTGCTAAATAGTATTCCATGGCATGGATACATTAGCTCATCCATGCATCTGTCTTTTCAATAAATGGTGTTAGGAAAGGTGAATATCTGTATTAAAAACAATAAAACAGGGACATTTGGGTGGCTCAGTTGGTTAAGCATCCTAATCTTTGTTTCTGCTCAGGTTGTGATGTCAGGGTTATGGGACTGAGCCTCACACTGGACTCCACCATCAGCGTGGTGTCTGCTTAAGATTCTCTCTCCCTCTGCTCCTCCCTCCTGCATGCTTGCTCTTTCTCTCACTCTCTCTCTCAAATAAATAGATCTTAAAAAAAAAAACAAAACAAACAAGAAAAGCATGAGTTTTGACTCATATCTTACATCATACATAAAAATGAACTTAAAGACTCAAATGTTAAAAAGCATAAAACCATAAAACATCTGAAGGAAAGCATAGGAGGAAAGGATGGGATTTGGGTTAGGAAATGTTGCTTAAATACAACCGCAAAACCACAATTAGTCCAAGAAAACATTAGTAACTTAAATATCATCAAAATTAAAAAGTTCAAAAGACATTATTTACAGAATGAAAAAAGAAAAATAAAGACAGCCTTGGGATAATCTTTCAAAGAACATTTAAAATGTAAAACTTACAGGAAAAGAGAAGTACAAGGAATAATACAGGTAATACCACTATATAAAACCTTTAGAGTACAGATAATGCTTAAAGTTTAGATAAACTAAGTAAATTGAGGAATGAGAATTAGCCCAGATAAGGAGCCCCCAGTGCTTTTCACTCTTATTTTATCAACCTGTAATTTCACTCAGTTTTGTCAACCTGTAATGGACTGATGCCTATTGGAAACTTTATTACCACTTAACTAAAATGGGCAAATTCCGAGCTCTCTGCCATCACCAGCTTGGGTAGCTAACTCCATCTTGAATATCCTCTGGCTTCAAATGTAAAAATTAACTTTGTTTCCATCTGACAGCTGTTCTCTTTTGGTGTAGGTTATTCGTGATTTTATACAGTTCAGTGGTAGGTCCTTCAGGAAAATGTGCTAACTTCAAACTCTACCAGGTGTATCAGCCTCTTAGTGCCCTGACATGTACAAGTTTTCAGATTGCACAGCTTTTAAAGCAGCTGTATTTTGGCCAAGCATCTAAGTTGGGCATTGGAAGCATTTGATTACTAAAATATATATACTTAGACATTTCAATTATCACCTTTCCTTTTTACAGCACTGCCAACATTGCTTTCTAATCCTGTGCTGAAAAAGACTAAGGATTCCTTCCTAAAGACTTCATAAAAGTAATAAGCTCTTAAAATATGACTGGAGAGTATAAGAACTTTCACATCTTTATTTGCATGTGGACCAAAGAGCCTTGAAAAATTTATCATCTGAATTGAGCCCATCAATGGTAAACAGAAAAACGGATCAATTCACCAGTAGAGATCTCCTTCTTAAGCATTGGATGACCCTGTTTTAAAGAATATTTTATGCTATTTTTACAGGCATACCATAAAAAGTACATCACTTTGAGAAACCACTCCTTATCTTAAGCCTCTGAAGGGTGTTGCTTGTTTGATGATTGGAGGGAGGACTAACTCAAAGGTTTATTCATGCTTAGCATTGCCTCATCATCTGACAACAATTGATTGAATAACTTTATTCAGCCCTTTTCCAGTTTTAGATACTCCTCAATACATATGTATATTTTGTGCAATTTAATTATTGTATGTTGATCACTTTCAGGATGAAAGAGACTCTGTAGCACTGTGTGTTTGTGTATGTATGTATATGTGTGTGTATGTGTGTGTATTTATTTAAGTTGTCCACTATCCATCTAAATTACTCCTACCTAAATTACCTAGTTTGTTATCTCTCTTACCCCATTTTGCATTTGTTTTCATCAACAAAGTTTTTATACTCTGTTATATACAAATACACAATTTACTTGGAGTTTAAAAATCTATCTCATCTTTTAAATTTGATTTATCTACATATACAGATGATAACTTGTTGAACTGAGAGATTATAAAATCAGCACAATCTATATGAAATCCTTAGAAAACAGAAGGATGACTCTTTTTAAGGTTATGCAAATTGATGCATGCTTAAAACCTAATTTTTCCACCACTGAAGAGAGATACAGCATCAGGTTTGAGTTTACTCCCTGGACATTCAGCTCTGTTGCTTGCTTACTGCACATAGACTTTTCCTAAGAATTTCCTGTTAATGATATTAAAGAGATGCAATCAGTGCACTATTACTTTGTTGGAGATACAGAAAGATTGTCAATAAATACTGTTCTACAAATTCATGTTAATTGCTCTAGGTAGTTGCTTTCCATTTACATTGGAAATGTACTTTGAAAGTCAAAACGGTATTTTTTTTTAAAGCTGACTTCTCATGGAGCTTGCAAATTAAGCTGTAAGCGCCCAACTTATGGGCAGTAGAGGTATTAGTTTGAAACATGGTGGAGGGATTTTCTGCAGGTCCACTTCATAGCACATGTCTTACAGCTGTGCCTGAAACAGGACCGGGGACCATCTCAAGCCTGGTTTTGTGTATGGAAATGAAAGAGTGCATCTGTTAGGCTTCTTGTCCTTGGTAACTGGAAAGTCTTACATTGCCCTCATCATGGATATCCACAAAATATGGTACTTAAGGATGATAAATTCTCTTTTCCCTATTCAAATAAAATAAGCAAAGATCTAGCCCCTAACTAAATTTTTTTTGTTCTTGTTGTTGTTGTTCTTGCCCTAAACAAGTCTTAAAGAGACAAACCAAGTGTTAAATATGATTTGATTGTAGTAGAATATAAACATTTGAATTATTGCATGTTTCCTCATCTTTTTCTTGTTTTAAGAAAATTAATTAAGGATTAATTATATCACTTGAATGATAATGAAAAAATTTGGCTTAAAACTAATAGAAAAAGGAAAAGCTTAAGTTAATTATTAGATTGTTTATAACCCCAGGCCTATCTTTCTGATTTGAAAGCAACTCTACCTTTTATGAATATTATTACTAAATCATTAAATACCGTATCTTGAACCTTTTCTTACTTATTTTTTTTTTTTTTTAATTCCAAGCCCTACCTTGTGGGCATCTGCCATTTTATTTCAGTTCATCACCACATGAAAGGAAAGTAATGATTTTATGTAAGATAAAAAAGTGTTATAAATGAAGTTCACCTGATTTTGATAACAAAATTATTTTGAGCTGTGCCTCCAGAACGAACGGACAATGACAACAGCAAAAATAAAACATTGTTTTTGTTTAGTTGAAAGATTTGTGCAAAAGCTCAAACTACCTGATCTGCTAGATTCAAAGCTGCTTCTGGCCTGTCATGAAAACTGTTTCACTGCACCCTTCAGAGAGATGAAAATCTGACACAGTTTAAGAGGCCATTTTTGGGTTATCCATCAGAGCAGGCCTGAAGATATAGAGGCTCTTCAAGATCTCTGGGAGATGCCTGATGAAGAACCTGACACAGGACCATGGCTTGTCTCTGTGAGACTCCCTTGTGCCAGTACACAGCCTGACAGCGAGGATAAGCAAAAGTGAATATGTGACTGCTACTTTGTAATGAATCCCTTGTAGGCAAATGGTACGTGTGATTTAGCTCATGTTTATTCTTCATGGCAAGACCGAATGAAGAACAGGTGAGAAGATTCAGGGGAGAAAGGGGAGGCATCCTTATGTTGTCTCCATTTGCAAAAGGAAATCGCGAATTACTGATCCCTGGAAAAATAATGAGTATTCAGTGGTTAAAGTTCAAAATAATCAAACTTCAGTAAGAAAGAGTGACCTGTTTGCTGTCTGTCTTCCTCTCATTTTTAACATTGTCTTAAACACATTTCCATTATTTCAAAATTGGGAAAAGAGACAAAGGCTCACTTATTTATTGTGGCAGAAATAATAGATTAGTTAATTTGACCTTTTTTCCCCCCAGGAACTACAGTTAAATTATAGTGTTAATGGCAGCATAAAGTAAATTATACTAAATAAGGGGACAGTGATGTTTACTTTCTTTTTCTAGTTTTCTTGTCTAAATATATGTATGTATATGTATATAATATATAATATAAATTATATAAGTATATATTTACCTATTTACAAATTTATGAATTTAAAGCTTAATTTTATAACTAAGGAAAAATAAGTATATGGTTTATTTTTTAAAGATTTTATTTATTTGGCAGAAAGAGAGAGAAAGAGCACAAGTAGGGGGAGTGGCAGAGGCAGAGGGAGAAGCAGACTTCCCACTGAGAGGGGAGCCTGAAGTGGGGTTTGATCCCAGGACCCTGAGATCATGACCTGAGCTGAAGGCAGATGCTTAACAAACTGAACTACCCAGGCACCCCAGTATATTGCTTCTGAAATATTTTTTAAAATAAAATGAAATAGTAGGTAACATTTGGCTTCTTATAACAAACTGGCATGTATTGAGTTTGCATGAATGTGCCAGGCACTATGCTAATCTTGGGTACATTGTTAACTATAGTAAGTTCTCTCTCACGGTAATGACCCTTCTTACCTTGAGCTCCTCAGTAATATCAAGGTAGAAATCTTCAGTGCATTCCCTTGTACCTCAGTTAACACAACCAAATTGCATTGCTCTGTTTACTTTCTGTCCACCATTGTCTCACTCCCTTGTGAGTCCCCTTCTTTTTGATGCCTCTCCTTTCCTACACCACTAACTACTTCCTGATCATTATCAACTTTGCTATAGGCTTTGCAGATATGAAACAACCAATATGTTATTTTCTTTAATGTAGGAATTTAAAAGTATATGAGCATAGAGAGATGGTGAAGGTCAACTTGGGACATTTGGTTGGCCTGTCTTCCTCATTCATTTGGCTGATTACCTTTGTATGGTCAGCGATAGATACAGGTTCAGCTCTGTGACCTACACTGTCTCCTTCAGCTCCCTTACCAATCTAAACTGTTTAATTTCAGATTTCTCAAGCTTGGACCCTAACATATTTGTACCTATCAAAACTGAATTCCTACCTTCTAAACCAGAGGCAGAACATGTAACTGGGTGCATAATGAAAGCAGTCTCCAGTGTAGCAGACCTTTGTATATATGAAAATGTGATTTCTTATACAGAAAGAAAATGCATGATTATGTTAATAATTAAATACATATGTATCCAAATAGAAATACAAAATACACATGTATATGCTTAGACATAATTAATATTTTCTGACTCATCTTTGACTTTAATACAGTTTATATTGGTGGCCTTGCAATATCTTTTTATATTGCCTAGCTCATTTCTAAGGATTAAAAGCTATTGGTTGGCCTCCCATAGTGTTTTGTTTGCTTGGTTGGTTGGTTTTGTTTTGTGCATGTGTGATTTTGTTTTTTGCTTTATTTTATTTTATTTTTTGGTTCGTATATATCACACATTCAACCACAGACTGTTAGAAAAACATCCATGCTTATGTTTATTTTGGAAGTCTTGCAACAGAATTTCAATTTTGACCCATAGTGAGTAACCAAAGATGGCCCAACTTAGTGGTGACATATGTTCTGAACGTAGTAAATTTGAATGCAGCCTAAGAAACTAGACATATACACTCAAATTCCTTTAATTTTGTTGAGACTTTCAAATACATTTTTAGCTTTCTCAGTGACAAAGTTGTGCAAGAATGACAGAAGTCTTAAACAGGGTGAGAGAGCTTGGAATTCTTGCCTTCTTTTCTCCAAAACAATGTAACAGCCCAGATGTTTTCCCAAAGGGTAGCATGCTCTTTCCAGATCAGCCAAGACACATTCTTTACATCCATCTGTCCCTGTTCCACATGAGAAATGAAGATGTCTTCACAGATCTGCATCTGTCCTTTCCCATTTCTGTATTCCAATGCTTTCCTGAAGGTGGCAATAAAAAGTCTAAGATAGACCTAGACCTGTGTCAAGTGGAGCTTTTTTCCCTTGTTTTCATTTGTTGCCCACTTTTCATACGTCTATAATACTCTGCTCACACCTTCCCCTGTAGCTTCCCCTGCAAGTGTAGAATTTCTCTCTCTGAGAAGTGAGTAGACTACTCTTTCCCTAACTTCAGGTGTCGTTGGCTACCTCACTATCCCTTCCTGAGCCTAGGAAAACACATTTTAAGTTGTGTCTGGAATATAAGTGAAATCTCATTTGGGGGATGTGTCCAGAGGAAGATGATGTGAAACCAGATGGCTGTAAGGCTTATCATACTCCTGCCATTCAAAACTAGTGCTTTCTCTGAGAAATTTGGATTTAGGATTTCACATCAAATTCTCCAGGGGAAAATCTTTGTGGATTAAAATAAAAATCTTCCTGAAGATAAGCAGAGTAACATCTTCTACATTTAACCCCCAGCTTACCAAAACTAAAGTATGGGCGATTACCAAGTAAGATTTTTGTTTGCTCTTTTCTTCTTTGAGTCTTAAATTTAGGAGAACCTCTGTCTCTATTCTGGGAGTTTAATATGTTATAATAGGAGAAAGTGGTATTATTTTGATAAAGTAGGATTTAGTAAATTGAAAGTTACTCTTTTTAAGGATTCCCTCATAAAATATTTTACTTAATTTTACCTCAAGCATTAGACTCATCTGTAATTTATAATCAATATTTTCTCTAAAATAAAATCTTCTTTCAAAGGATTTTTAAATGATCGATCATATTAAAAAGTATGTGTCATGAGCACCTAATCTGTATTAATACTCGTTTATGTAACTGAGAATGCACTTGGCAGAAAAGGTTGTTGACTCTAGTGTGGGAGCTGAAGCTTTTCCCCTTTAACCCCACCTTGCTTCATAGCCCCTCTCTTAGAATACTCTTCGGTCTTATAATTGTCCCTGGAGCACTGCAGGGAGGCATCCATAAAGGTCATCCAGAAGGTGACAGAGTTATCTCCCATATTGTTCATAGTGACAGCTTGATGTGGCCAGAAAGATGTTCCTGCCCATGTGATGTGTGCACATTGGTGCAGTCCTATTGGGTTGGCCATTAGGGATACTCAATAGTGCTGGGGTGCTCACAATGAGCCCTGAAAGCTACTATTTTAAAGGAACAGTGATGTGTGTCTGTTTGTGTGTGTGTGTGTGTGTATGTGTGTGTATGGTCACCAAGCAAATGGATTTTTCAGTTGATAAATCATGTACTCATAGGTATAAAGAGGTTTCAGTTTTAAGATGGTAGACTGATTCTGAGTCAGCTTAATCTTCCTACACCAAGCCTGTAGAAATGATAGAAAAGGTATAAAAATACCAATGTTGGTGTATTGTTTCACTTAAAGTCCCTTAAATGTCCTTCATATATTTCTTTGAGACCACTTCAGTACTTGTTCCAACAGGTCAAAGTAAGTATGATTGCTGGACAATGAATAAATTTCTATCTCAGGATTAACTTTATTTCTCAGAGTCATTATAAAATTATATCTCACTATCTAGCCATATAAATTCATCTCAATCTGTGCACCATTCAGTAGCCTGGCACTTAATGTCCATATTTTAACCTACTAAAGACAGTGTCACCACTTCTCTGTGGGTGGCTTCTTTGTCAAGCAAAACTACCTGCTGCTCTCTTTCTAGAACATTCACATACCTCTCTGAATACTCTGCAGGTAGTACACTATGTATGTTCACCAAAGCTTATTCATAACTATATTTAGAAGGTGACCAAGAAGTTTATTTTTCCCTACTTTCTATTTTCTATTTCTGAAAATTCTGTATATTAAAATATATTTATATGATATGAAAACACAAGAAATTCATTCTCCTCACTTCCACTATTAGATTCCTTTCTGTTTTTTAAACATAATTCAAAATCCTTCCTGTTAATAAAGTTTTCCCTTTGCTATCATCCCCATCTTGACTAATTCAGTATCTTTTTTTTTTTCTTTGAATTCCTTAGGAGCCGTGCCTCCTTTCTTATATTATAGAATGCATGCCTTGTCTCCTTAAGTGAGGATAGAATTTTCAGGCTAATAGCAAGGTCATATCTTACTAAAACAGTCATGCAGCTCCTCTGAGCCTATTAATACATCTATGGGAATAAGAATTCTTAGTTTTGTGGCTATTTAAAGAGATCATAAATTTTACAATGCTATCCATGTACCTGTCATATCGGTACACCTCAGTCCTCTACTCCCCTTTTTGGTTGTAAGTACATTAGCATGGAAGCCAGATGGCTTCCATGAGACAAATGATCCTCTAAATTCTGTGTTTTAGTTGGATAGTTATTGTAGTCTAGGCCAGCTTGCCTGATTTACACTGACCCTCACGAATCTGTGGTTATGTGATCAATCTGTAGATTATGAATAGATAATGTGGAATATGCTCATTCACCTGTCTGGGGTTTGACACACTATTGGCTTTCACAAGGGGGGCAATTGGGTCACATGTCTCTGCAAGTCTTTTTCATGGTTCAAAATAGTGGCCCTGGTGCTCAATGATATACCAAATAATTGCTTGTGTCAACTTACTAATGTCTACTGTCTACACTGTCTAAAGCAAGTGATATGGCCAACTCGGAATTAAGAGTTTATGGCCATTTTCAGCCTACCATAAAGGGCAGAGGCTGGGTAATTATTCTCATGTTCATGTTTAGCTTTCTCTTGCCTCCAATATTGTTCATCTCCTTCTTAGAGGAGGACAGCTTTATGTATTTTTTCACAGCCGTTATGCTTGCTGCCCAGATCCTTCTTTAGTTGGGTTTCTTCTTGCTTGGCCCTCCTGTTATCATCATGAATATTCTCACAAAGCTACAAGGACTTCTCAGGAGTCTCTCTTCATCCTCTGAAAAGTATAATGATGTGGATTGATGAAAATGCCTCCCTTTGTTTACTTCAGTGAAACTTCCTTTCTCAACTCTCTGGGAGAAAAGTACAAACCAAATCTGAGAAACACATATCTCTTCAAAAGACTTCTCACATATTTTCTCAAAAACTCTCATCTAGGGGGCCCTGGGTGGCTCAGTGGGTTAAACGTCTGCCTTCAGCTCAGGTCATGATCCTAGAGTCCTGGGATCAAGCACAGGATCCCTACTCAGCAGAGAGCCTGTTTCTCCGTCTCCCTCTGCTGCTCTCCCTATTTGTGCTCCCCCTCTCTCCCTCTCTCTCTCTGTCAAATGAAAAAGAAAAAAATTATAAAAAAAAAAAAAAAAAAACTCTCTCACCCAGGGTGTCTGGGTGGCTTAGTCGGTTAAGCAACTGACTCTTGATTTTGGCTCAGGTCAAGATCTCAGGGTTATGAGATCAAACCCTGCATCAGGCTCCATGCTAGGTGTGGAGCCTGGTTGAGGTCTTCGTTCTCCCTCTCCTTCTGCCCCTCCCCCATGCTCTCCCTCTTGGGGGGGAATATACACACACACACACATATATATACACACATACATACATACATACATACATGATATATTTTATATATATATATATTTATTATGTATGTGTGTATGTGTGTGTGTATACACATATAAAAGACAAAATATTAAAAAAGAACCATCTCACCCTAGTCAACTCAGACACAGCAAGAAGAGAAACCTGCTACCATTGCCTTTGGCTGGTATCCCAAACTATATCATGATTTGCCAAGAGAGAAAGAAACCTTAACTTTCCAAATATCTACTGACTTTCTTTTTTCTCCCATTCTTCTAGAGATTAGGGATTAGATCTGGGGTATTGCAGGGGTTGTGGTTATTGGGAATAGGCAGGTCCGTGCTGTTACTCTCAGAAGCCCTGCAGAGGCATCTGGTACCATCATCTGACAGTCAACATCAGGATTACTTCCCTCAAAATGAATGGTAGTGGTGCATAAACAATGAATTTTGGAGCACTAAAAAGAAATAAAATAAAATAAAATGGAAAAAAAAAAGTGAATGGTAGGGATAGAGTATGACCACCAGTTGTTTTCAACTTAGGTCTTCCCTACAACTGAAATATAGTCAAGAAAGTTGTACCCAAATTCTGATATACATTGTTTTATCTACCCTTCTTTGCTTAGTCCAACACATGCTCTTCTTATTTGGAGCAGGCTGACTGGATCCCATTTCTGGTTTGATCTATTCCAGAGTTTGAGTCTGCTGATTGTGTATCAATGAAGTCTGTACATGTTTATTCCAAGCAGAGATTGCTTTGAGTGGCATTCAGAGTCAGTATTCTATGGATAATCTTTAGCTATGCTTTGAAAATTGAATTATTGTATTTATGCATTCTGTAGAAATGTTAGCAATTTCAGGTAAATCCAATTAATGGATTTTTTTTTTATAATGAAGTGATTGAAAAAGATCATATCATCTCCCACACAGGCTGGAATCTAAAGCCATTTTTTATAATGACTGGTTCTTCAGGCCGCTGGGCAGTTCTGTCAGTCTTGCGTCCTTATAAATCTTTTAGGAAGATTATTCTCCACCCCCCCCCAAAGGAAGGGAATTGGGGGGATAAAAAAAGAGCTGAAATATACTTTCTTACCTTTAATGATAAGAGTTGTTCTTGTTGAAAACAAATTGATACAATATGGAACATAATTAAATGGGTTTAGATGATAATAACTCCCATATTGAATGTCCCTCGATATAGAACAATCATGTAAAGTGGAAAATATCTTACATGGCTTCTGGAATTTGAAACAAATTATAATGACAAAATATGTTCTAGGAGTCCTAATGTCCAAGACTTATGGAAGTTAGGATCCCTTAAGAAAAAGATTACCAGTTATTGGAAAAGTTACCTTTCGAATAATTCAGAAAAAAAGGAAGAAATGCTCAAAGGGAATAAGGTATCTGTTGAGAAAAAACAACCCCAAGTTATAGCCCTATTGATTATGTTTTTATAGGAGCTTCACCATCTAGGTGTCAAGGACATGCCAGGAATGAAGTTTATTCAACCTTACTTTCAAGGCAGGATTGAAATGTGCTATTTGTAGTGGTGAATATGTGTTTTGACATCTATAGAATAAGCTACTGTCAGAGGCAGGCCTGTGGAAGGAATGTTCTTGTCACACCCTGCTCTGGTGATCCCGCTTACTCAATTCTCTAGTTTAAATGACTGGATCCATGCCTGAATTAACAGAACAGTTGAACACTGAATCTGAATATCTTAGGTATTTCTGTCAGCAACTGTCAGAGTCAGCCCTGTAGATCATGGCGGCCAGCGTATCCTTCAAGAAATTGTAGTGATGGGCATTTATATTATCAATTATGTAACACCTTATTTCTGATTTTAATCCTTGATAAGGATTTAGTTGTAGTGAAGTGATTGAAAAATATGATTTCTTCTTAAATGGGGTGCCATTTTTACCACAAATTATGTTGGAGGATATGAAAGAATGCAGAATATATTTTTGATTTGTTTTTTACCTGATGCAATGTTTTAGTAGTAGTGGTAAATATTAAGTGTTCTTTATATGACAAATCTACTTTAAGCATCATACACACATTAAATCATTTAATACTCAATACTCCAGATATGGGAGGTTTGATATGCCTGTAAATTACATGTAGTAATACTAGAGACCTAACTATGTGTATATTGAAATGTAATCCTCTTATTTTAAATACTGGAGTAATCTACAAGCCCATAGAAATGAAGAACACATTCTTACCTATAGAAAATCATTATCATTTTTTTAATAACATAGATTGGACCTTCAATTTTGAAATTCCTCGAAATAGAATAAAAAGTAGAGAGCCCTTCTCCACTTTTTTTGGTGTTTCCATAAACTCTGAATGATTCCCTAATATGTTTTTTGCTTTGAGCTTGGTTCTGTTCAAGTTGACTGTGGTGTTTGATTAGTCTTGTGCTCTACACTGGCTTGACTAGCCCTTCTTAATCTTCTAACGGTTGCTTCACATGGGATTAGTACATGAATAGAGATCTGAATATAGATAAATGGAAATGTTTGAAACATTGGCATCTTCTTTAGATGACTGCAGGGCTTAAAGCTAGTGCTAATAAAAGCATCTTCTTTCTTTTGGAATGGTTAAAAAAAACAGTTGTCTTGATAAGTTAACATTACAGTGCTTGCTTTCTTCTTTTTTCCTGGCTAATTTACAATTTGAGTAATTTTATACTGCCTATTTAAGTAATTTTCTTAAGTAAGTGAGCTATTTCTCACTTATTTTGTTTTACTTTGTCTTTTCTTTCCAAGTTTGTGTTGTTTTCTCATATGGCCCTCCCAACAAGGTAAATATTCACATAGTTGTGAATTCGCATGTCTACAAAGATCTAAAATCTATGACTCTTAAAAACTGTAATTACCCATCATATTTTTTGTGATGTAATAGCATAAACAAAGCTACTACTCTATGAAAAAAATACTTGCAGAATTTGCCAACAGAATACTTGATATACAGACACAGCATGGAAAAGTATTCCACATGATATAATGAGTAAAATTTATTTACAACAAATTGGAGTTTTTAAAGGAAAGTATTTCATCATGAAAAACCACATAAGTGTGGTTATTTCCCATACTCTTCTCACAGTGAATTCTCCTCTGTCTCATCTTATCTGTTCACGTGATTCCAATATTTACTTGTATATGATTGACACTCAAAACTGTATTTCAAATCTTGGGCTTTCCTTACGTCTTCCTGTACCTCTTAGACTTGGTCACATCCAACCATACCCAACCACCACTGTTCACCAAAGAACTAAGAAATTAGAAACTTGAGACATAATTTTACCACATTTTCCCCTTAAGTAAAAAAGCTGTTGAACAGTCTTCCATTGTGCAGCTAATTCATCTGTTCCATTCTCTTCCCAGGCATTGTACCCAAAGACTATCATCTTGCATTAAAATGAATATGACAACTTTCTAACTATTCTCGCTCTTTTTCCCCTACCACTAAACTCCCTTGACAAAGATTCTGTTCTAGAACTGTTTCTTCTTACTTTCTCTGTTAAAAAATACTCAGCTCTGGGGTGCCTGTGTGGCTCTGTCATTAAGCGGTGCCTTCGGCTCAGGTCATGATACCAGGGTCCTGGGATCCAGTCCCTCATAAAGCTCCCTGCTTGGTTGGAAACCTAATTTTCCTCCCCCACTCCCCTTGCTTATATTCCCTCTCTCACTGTGTCTCTCTCTGTCGAATAAATAAATAAAATCTCAAAAAACAAACAAAAAACCCAGCTCTATGGTGCCTGCCAAACGAACCCTACTACCTTCTGGGTTCCACTGTTGGGATTAGCTGACCCTCTCTGCATCCTGCTTCAACAAGCTTTGGCACACTGCCTTTCTGACTCCATCCCAAAACAAATGTACCCAAGCAGTAGCCACACCCACTCACCCCAAATATATAACTTATTTAATGTTTGTACATTGATCATTTCCCTGTACCTCGAAGACTATTAGCATATTCATGTTTGTCGAAATTCTATTCATGCTGTTAGTCCTGCCTTCTCTGATCTCTACAAAATTCATTACTCACCCCATTTGTTCTCCCTTAGCAATTCATTCTATCACATATCTCCTTCTGTTCTCACGCATGTTCCCACCATTACATTTTAAGACTTTGGAGAAACTGGTCTTAGAGCCCTCAAGTGTTAAACAATGTTTCACGCGGAGAATCTGAGAAGTGTTCAATGTGTTTTCTAAATTGAACAAATAGTACAGTCACTTAATGTTTGCTAAATGTGAATACAATTTTTTGCAGATAATATAATAATGTGCTTTATATAAAAGCATGTGAACATATTCTATGTCTTCAGGAGATACATTCATTCAGCTTTGCCATGGAGTAACTATTTTAATTAAAGTGATTTACCTGAGAGAGAAATAAAATACTGAAGTCACTCCGTTCTTTCATACCCCTCTCCATCTCCTTTTTCTGAATTCCTTTCTTCGAGTTAGTGTTCACCAAATCAAAAGTTTTATGCCATACTCTCTCAGAAGCTCACTTTAATGAATTTGTTTTTGTTTTATTGTAACTGCAGGTAACTTTAACATTTCTCATAGACTGTGGTGGGCAATGTAGACTGATCTGTTTGGATGTCTCTTGACATATTGGAGATCATCTCTTTTGTTAACTGTGTATTTTTTGAAAGATTGGACTTATAATATTTATTCATTTCCATCTATTTTAACCTTGCTTTTTAACATTAGATTTAACATTAGATTTAACATTAGATTAACATTTAACATTAGATTAATTTATAGAGAAAAGTTCTCTATGATGAGATTAAACATTGTGATGGTGGAACAGTGAGTTTGGAACACACAGGCCAGGCCATCATCTTCTATGTCTGTGCTTCAGGTAGACCTTGTTTTAGCTCTAAATCTCCTAACAGTTCTGGAAGTGAGAAAGAGCAACCCTGTGCACAATGTCTATAATATGGAAATAAATCAGTTCTTCCAAAAAATCATAACTATTCCTAATTCTGTAACCAGGGGGGAAATATTTCTCCCATAGTTCTTTGGAAATAAAGACTCTGTCATGTTGTAAAGAATACCCTCTGCATCATATGCACGTTTAACTCTCTCCAGCTTGATAGGATTGCTGCTTATTAAAGTCTCCTTTATAACCTGGGGAATTATACATAAAGACAATTCAGTAAGACTTGTTTACTAGCAAACAAGAGAAAATTGTCCTGGTATCCCAGTTTCTGATCCTCTAGATAGTCAAAGGATTTTTTTTTTTTTTAAGATTTTTATTTATTTGTTTGACAGAGAGTGATCACAAGCAGGCAGAGAGGCAGGCAGAGAGAGAGGGGAAAGCAGGCTCCCTGCTGAGCAGAGAGCTGATGTGGGGCTCAATTCCAGGACCCTGAGATCATGACCTGAGCCTAAGGCAGAGGCTTAATCCATTGAGCCACCCAGGTGCCCCTAAAAATATTATTTTTATGTTTTTTTTTGTTTGTTTAAAGATTTTACTTATTTATTTGACAGAGAGAGATCACAAATAGGCAGAGAGGCAGGAAGAGTGAGGGGGAAGCAGGCTCCCCGCTGAGCAGAGAGCCCTATTCAGGGCTCGATACCAGGACCCTGAGATCATGACCTGAGCCAAAGGCAGTGACTTAACCCACTGAGCCACCCAAGTGCCCCCCTTATTTTTAATGTTATATGGAGGAATGGATGAGATTGCATTATTTCAGCTAATTATTCATATTTATTGCTTGTCTTGCCAAGTTGTGATAGATTTTTATCATCAGTATGAGATTGAGATCCCTGAGAAGGAGAGAGTAAAGCAAACCTGGGTGGATGACTGAGGAGAGTTTTGTATTTTGGCAATGATCTGTATTAAGGCTAAGTTTTTACATCTCTTTAAGGAAACTAAGTAACATGGTAATATGTGCTTGGATAGGCCAGCACCCTCAACATTGAGATGGACCAAGTGAGCACCCATAATTTCAGCTTAAGTTTGCATGAAGATGTCAGATCTCTTCTCAAACAGAATTACTAGGAAATTAAGAACTACCAATCTATGTCATAAAGCATGGATATAATAATTAAAACCTGAAAAACTATTAAGAGATTAAATGTAAGAATCTATCTCATTTGTTACATTTAAAACAAAAGGCTTCCATAAAACACCATGTGAACACTTAACTGTGATCAATGAGTTGCAATATCTGACCTTTGGTAACTGAATGAGGTAATGTCTGTATAGACAGTGTTACTGAGAACAGTTAAGCACTTCAGAATATCTACCAAAAAGTGTGTCTTTGACTTCAGTTGATCTGCGTAGCTATTTTCTTAAAACAAGTGATAAAATCTATTATCGTTTAATTCTGTTCTAGGGTCTAGTCTAGTGTTACATATTTTATCAGAATGCCCTACTTCTCAGAATTATCTCATGTTCTATAATTTAAAAATAATTTTAGTGAGAAATTTTCCATTTAATATCTACATTTTGAAGACTAACCCAGAAGGAAACCGTTCTTCCCAGTAACACAATAGGGATCCCGTAGTACCCAGTACCCTTGATGAACTCTGCTGTGGGTTGAATAGAATAACTAAAATTTAAATGATCAGAAATATGTCACTGTATGTCTGAACAAACAGTAGGCTCCTTGACAGGGGAATATAAGTATGAGATGAATATTACCCTCCCTGCCAGGAAATGGATTCAAAATATGAAGAAAGAAATTATGTCTGGCAGTGAAGGAGGAAAGGGTGAGCCAACTTAGCCTTACTGAAGAGATAAACATTTAACTGTTTAAATGTTAACTTAACTGAAGAGATAAACATTTCCAAACTATGATTATATAGCTAAAATATTCTTAAATCTCTATCATATTAAAACACACCAGGAAAACTGATCTCCCAGGAAGGTTTTAATTAATTAATTAATTAATTATTTAACTAGGACTCTACTTAGCTATGTTCAGGAAGGTGGATTAGGCTTTGGAAAGAGGGCATATACCTAAGAGTCACCTGAAAACTACCAGCAGAGGGCTAGGGAGAAGGGAGGGGAGAAGAAAGTTCAGAGTTGGTAGTGGGGCTGGATTGATTGGCTTTATTGTGTGACTTAACTGCTATTACCAAAGAAACAGATCTGTCAGGATTCAAACAATTGAGTTCATATGGTGTGTTCAACAGCTTTTCAGCAAATGGAAGTCTGTGGGCTATCATGTCTAAGTCATCAACACTGAGAAAGGGAAGAGGGAGTGGGGGGCAGATATGATAGCCATTAGAAAAAACTAAATTGAAAATGTCTTTTTCCCACTGGGTAAACATTCTTGATTATATTTTATGTTCTTCTGAGTTAATTCCTGAGAAACCATAAAATGTGCCCATTTGATTATAATTTGCCCATGAAACCTGTCATGTATATTTTACAAAGCTGTATGGCATATTATTTTATCTTTATAACAATGAACACTTAACTAACATTAGTTATTTTAGGGATCGGTGGCTGAAATACAAGTTCTTGCTTCCTTTAGTGAATGCAGATTATTTACTCAGCAACCTCATAGCCATCATCACTGAGCAATTGAAGCAGCATTAATCTTCAAGGAAACATAAAAACCATCCACTTGTGCTGTGGAAAGAACAGTGGTATATGTGGGCTTTCTGTGCCAGTGAATTCAAGGCTGAGATAACTTTTTCGCTTGTCAAGTTGCTGTCACTTTGTTAAGAATTAGAGATTGTATGTTTTCTAAATTTATAACAATATGTCAGTCTATTGCAACTAAATGAAAACTCTGGGTTGTTTTCAGGATGTTAAGGAACAGGTTTATTGTATCACTACTGAATATCTTGTCATTGGAAACTTGTATCTACTTAATTGGCATGTAGTAACAGACATGAGATATCTTTAAGGAGATTCTGAATGGCATTTCTTCATAGGAGTACAACTCAGTTTATTTTCCCTTTTATTCAGGAGGTCATTGACTCTGATATCCTGATGTTTAGTGAGCTTCCTCTCTGGCTGGAAAGAAAAATACCCTGACACACTTAGCTATCTTCTGATTGAGGGAATTAACTGTGGGTGGGGGAAAATTGATGCAAATCCCTGGATATCTCCATACCACTCTAGACCAGCACCTAAGGAATCCCTCGCACATCCACAGCAAGAATGCTGAGCTCACTTTTGTATAGGCAGAGCCAGTCCTTTCTTGCCTTGACCCTGAGACTACCATATAAGGAAGCAAATGGTATATTTGCCAGCCCCTTCTGCCAGTCTCTGAAAGTAAATGTGGGTCAGTATTCATTTGGCAGAAAATTTGTGCTTGGTGCTATAGTCCACCCTGGGAGAGCTACCCTGGTGAAGAAAAGACAGAGTCGGGGCACCTGGGTGGCTCAATGGGTTAAAGCCTCTGCCTTCAGCTCAGGTCCTTATCCCAGAGTCCTGGGATCGAGGCCCGCATCAGGCTCTCTGCTCAGCGGGGAGCCTGCTTCCCTGTCTCTCTCTGCCTGCCTCTCTGCCTACTTGTGACCTCTCTCTGTGTCAAATAAATAAATAAAATCTTTAAAAAGATAAATAAATACATAAATAAAAATAAAAATTTAGGGGCACCTGGGGTGGCTCAGTGGGTTAAAGCCTCTGCCTTCAGCTCAGGTCATGATCTCAGGGTCCTGAGATCGAGCCCCAAATCGGGCTCTCTGCTCAGCAGGGCGCCTGCTTCCCTTCCTCTCTCTCCGCCTGCCTCTCTGCCTACTTGTGATCTCTGTCTGTCCAATAAATAAAATCTAAATAAATAAATAAATAAATAAAAATTTAAATTTAAAATAAAGAAAAGACAGAGTCCAGCCTTCAGGGGAGCATGTCATCTATAACATACATGTCTCAAATGTGTGACATTATTCCCTAACAGAAGACGGGACAAGAAATGTATTCTTGAATCCATCACATATTTTTAGAAAACTATCCCTGATAATTCTCCCTGATTCTCCATCCTCAAAATATCACCCAAGTCATGTAAAACTAACCTTCAAATTATTCTCAACTCTCAACATATACACCTATCAAGTCACCACCATGTATACTTTAAAAATCTTACAATTTTATTTGCCGGTTATATGATAAATAAACTTGTCAGTTAAGTATTGTCGATAAAGCTAAAATTAATTTCACTTCCTACTTCCCACCTTCTCCACCACTTACCTGGTATAGGCTTGCTCTTGTCGCACCAAATTGACCTTCCTATATACTTTTCTTTTCTTTTCTTTCTTTCTTTCTTTCTTTCTTTCTTTCTTTCTTTCTTTCTTTCTTTTTTGCTTTCCCTATCTAATGCATTTTTCACACTATAGTTAAAAGGATGTTTTTTAAAATGGAAATTTGATAAGCAATATACCCTTCTAACACATAAGTCTATAGGCACTTAAGTGTCCACACATTTATCTGTAACACTAAAACTTTTTCTTTACCTTCTATTTGTTTTTAGGAAAAAGACCACAATCCTTTATGTAATCCCCTCAGGCTTTGCCTAAAACCTTTTCTGTCATTTGCTGAGCTTAACCTACTATTGAAGAAAATCTAGACTTTAGAATTTTATATATGCAGGCCTGATACCTCTCCTAGCAGCAATGGATATGGAATTTTATTCATGTGATTTTTGGTGATGATTTTGGTCATTTTTGGTAGATTTTCTTTTATCTGGCTATTTTCTAAATATCTGACTTCCTGTTAGGTAGCATGTTAGTATTTTTGACATATCAAAATGTACTGAATACATTTCTACATTTATTTTTTTAAGATTTTGCATTTTTTTTAAGATTTTATTTAGGGGCTCCTTGGGGGGCTCAGTTGGTTAAGTGACAGACTCTTGATTTCAGCCCAGATCATGATCTCAAAGTCATGGGACTGAGTCCTACATCAGGCTCTGAACTAGGAAGGAGTCTGCTTCTCTATCTCTCCCTCTCCCTTTGACCTCCTCCCCTTTTCACTTGTGTTCTCTCTCTTTCTCTCTCTATCTGAAATAAATAAATTAAAAAAAAAAAGATTTTATTTATTTATTTGAGAGAGAACCCCCTCACATTTGCATTTACATATGATATTGTTTTGGGGCACCTGGGTGGCTTAGTTGGTTAAGCATCTGACTGGATTTCAGCTCAGGTCAGAATCTCAGGATTGTGAGATCCAGCCCTGCTTTGGGCCCTGGGCTCAGCAGGGAGACTGTTTGAGATTCTCTCTCTCTCCCTCTCCCTCCCCCCTTCCCCCATGCATGTGTGCATGCCTACACGCTCTCTCTCCATCCTGCTAAAATAAATAAATAAAACTTTTAAAAATATATGGTATTGTTTTAGTTAGTAAGTTTATGTAAAGAGGAAAGAAAATCTAATTTTTTTAAAAAAATCATAGTTATAAATTTATTTGGGTAGTATCTATATGTTGACAGTTTGTGATTCCAAAGGCTTAAGAAAAAGTCTTATATTATGACAGATATAAAGTAGTGCAATTTGATAATTCTTTGGTGTTAAATTGAAGCTCACTTTTGGCATATAAACAGAACGTTATTTGCATTTAGGGGAAATTATCCTCCATAGATATACAGCACATTTTTGAAATACAAGTTACATTTAAAGGTTTATTAATTTGCTCATGTAGTTTTTATTCTGTACAGTGAAACATTTTATATATTTGTTTTAAGATTTGATATTTTTATTTTCCAATAAAAATTGGAAATTTCTTCCAGTTGAAGAAAACGATAGATTTCAGAATCTATCTTCTCCCTCAGATAGAACAAATACCTACTACAGCTTGCCTTTAAAACTATGAGAAATGTTGAAATTTAGACATTTTGGAATCACTTTATTTTTGTACTTGTTACGGTTGCCCCACTTCCCTAAATGCTTAAAGAACACAGAATGGCAAGCGTTTTGCTTTACGGTGTTGTAGGTCTAGGGGAGAACTGTGAAGAGCCAGGGGGAAGGCAGATTTCTCTGAAAAGTTTCAAAGCCTGGCTTGAGAAACGATACTCGGATTTCTGAGACTCCTGGGTGTTGAATCAAATGGACAATCTTATAGTTGTAAGGAAGCAAAGGTCATCTTCCTTCTTAAACTTTCTTAGATGCTTTCAGAGAAAATTGATAGTCTACCTACTTTGTGTTTTCACTTCTCTAAACAAAAACTGTGAATCTGAAATTATTTTTTAGAGTTTTGGTTTCTCGCATGTTCAGCCGGCCTTGCTCTTGACTCATACTCCATTTTTGTTCATTGTTCGGCATTGATAGTGAAATATTTGTGTCTTAATTTTAAAGGAATTTACAGATTTCCAGACCAAACATCGTTGGTATAAAATTGGTAACAGCTGAAGTTTCATTTCACTAGTCTTAATGTTCAAGAGGGCCTCGAACGAAGTATGTATTTAGGAATATTCTTCAGAATTGGAATAAAATGCCGAGTACACCCAGCTATTCAGAAGCCTTGGGGGAAACTCTTGTACAACTGAGATAGTAATAAGATAACCTAAAAATTTGTAAAATCACATCTATTTATGATAATACAATTATAGTGATTTATTTTTATGTAATTTTAGAATTTTGAAACAATCCCAGTCTTATAAGAAACTGGAAACTACAATACAAAGAACTTTTCCTGCACTATTCGAGATTAAATTGGTGACATGACACCCATCACCCTCAAATACCTCTATTTCTCCAAACAAGGGCTTCTCCTACTTGACTACAAGATAATCATCAAAATCAGGAAGTAAATATTGGTTCAGCATAACCATGTAATCCTCAGATCACATTTCAGCGGATTCCCCGTTTGGCTTTTACGGTGCCTCCTATTCAGGTTGCTCTGCTTGCCCTCGGAAGCTCCAGTTCAAACTCTACTTTGCCCTTAATTGTCAATCTGAAAGAGCTTCTCAGGTTTTCCTTTGACATTCCTGATCTTGATAGCTTTGAAGATAATGCGTTTGTTATCTCATAAAATGTTTTCATTTTGGGTTTTGCTGATGCTTACTTGGATCATAGTTAGATTATGAATCTTTGGCAATCTCTTAGTCTGTTCAGGCTGCTATAACCAGGTGCTATGAGCTGGGTGGCATACAACCAGAAAGGTATTTCTCATAATTATGAAGGTTGGGAAGTCCAAGATCAAGTTGCTGGCCCATTTGGTGTCTGGCGGGAGCCTGCTTTCTGGATCGTAGAGGGTCCTCTTTTGAATGTGAGTCCTTACATGGAAGTGGCAAGAGCGCTCACTAGCATCTCTTTTAGGAGGGCACCAATCCCATTCATAAAGGCTCTGCCCTCATAAACTAATTACTTCCCAAAGGTCCCACAGAAACAAAAACAACCGATTGTTTGATTTAAATACAAATTTTTGTAAAAAGGTTTTTTTTTTAATTTTATCATCAAAATACGGTAAAAACTTTGGATGATGTACAGTGTATCATGATACCAGCTTGTTAGTAAAACTAATATAAAGCAATGAGGTTTGTGAAAGTGGGTGGACATTGGATTTTATTATTTTAATCAGATTTGCATTAGAGGGAAAGTAGTAAAAGCATCACCCCGATTCCTAAATATTTGCTTAAATACCCAAGAACTAATAGTGTTGTTAGTTAGGGAAGGATACTAATAGTGTTGTTAGTTAGGGAAGGATACTTCCATATACCCACAAATTCATCTAATTTTGGATTACAAAGAGTGTGATCGCTTGCTGAACCCAAACACAGATAACTAATAACTGACTTAAAGAATGTGAAATTGCAGCTACCACATTTATACAAATGATAATATAATCTAACTGGGTTTGTGTTCTGTGTAGATATTGCTTTGTGATTTGTAGGATAATTGCATACATTACTTCTAAATAAGTTTGCTTTATTCTGTGCCAAGAGTGCCTTACAACCCCCTTAACATGTGAAGGAAATGGACTTTGCTCTGGAATGCTGTGTGGGCAGTTGGTTAGTATGCTGAATATTTAGTAGCTGCTAATGAAGCTCTTATCAGCTTATCAGTGTCCAATTTTCTATTCTTGCATGGCATAATTCTATGAGAAATCATTAGAGATGCTAGTGCCCTGTAACTGCCCTTAAGAGATACCTAAATCCTCTCTGAAATAAAAGCTGCTCTGATTGATTTACAGCCATATTAAGACACACGTACCATCTGTATGTAATAACTTGCAAAGAGGAACTTGGACTAAACATTCATCACATCTTGTTCATAATTACTTTTTGGGGACCAGATCTTATATTTATTAAATATTCCATTTGGGATTTCATTTATTAACTGGCAGTTTTCTCCTGCTTTAGATAATTTCTTTCTGATTTAGAGTAGCCTTTGACTTATAATTAGAAACCACTTTATTTATATGCATAGTTTTTCAATTTCATTCATATGAATATCATTTTGATAATGGCCCAGGAGTCCAACTTTGCTGGAAAATGTTGATTTAGCTTTTATTTCTTTTCTTTTTATTTTTCTGTTTTCAGTCCCTTATTCAGTACACTTGTAGGAAGATTGATTTTGAATAATACAGTCATGATGTCAAAACAGTACAAATTATACCCTGCTGCCATCTGGAATGGTGAAAATAAAAGCCTTATTTACACTGTTTTCTTTAAGGAAAGAATAATAAATGCTTTCCCCCTCTTCAGGGACAATATTCTGAAAAGAAATGGTTCTTGTTTGTAGCCTGATACTGTGGTTTATTCTGAAAGATAATGATTTGAAACTCATTTGCTGATCAACAAAGTAGCAAACAGTCTAACCAGTAAACCGTGGACCTTTTAGCCACTGAGACACTGATCTGTCCCCTCTCCCAGACAAAGCTGTTTGGGATGGTCATTATTGGCCCCTTATTACAGTGGAGACCTCTGTGTGGCCTAAGGTCATTGGCTGATCTGCAGAGTCTACTGATGTTTGGTTCTCTGCTCTGTGTATTGTCTTTTGGTGTCTGCTGGGAACAAAAGTCCTGCCACTTACAGCCCTTCCTAGCTAATGAAACAGAAATTATAGAAGGGTTAAAGGCATAGGTACAGTAATGAACTTGAGCTCCCTAGGGAAATTATTTGATATTTACCATCCTTTTCACACTCTTCCGTTTCTCATGCACATTTTATTGGCTATGATACATGGCAGATTTATGTCTCTACCTGGAACCAATGCTAAACAAATGAGAAGCCAATTGATATACGTCAAAAGGTAGATTTTCTTAAAAACATAGAAGTATTTTTTAAAATTATTATTATTACGTTCCAATGGAACTTTAGTGCTTTCTGCTTAAAAAAAAAAAAAAATATATATATATATATATATATATATATATATATATATATATAAAGGGGCACCTAGGTGGCTCAGTCGGTTAAGCATCTGCCTTTGGCTTAGGTCATGATCCCAGGGTCCTGGGATGGAGTCCCATATCCAGCTCCTTGCTCAGCAGGGAGCCTGCCTCTAGCTCTGTCCCTCCCCCTACTCATGCTCTCTCTCTCACTCTATTTCTGACAAATAAATAAAATATTTTTAAAATTTTAAAAAATGGCTATTCAAATTATTTTTGCTGTGCCTTTCATTGTAGTTTGACTTTGATTAAGAATTCTTTCACTGTTCACGATGACTATTTACTTAAAGGAAGGACAGCTGTTGGCAAAGAGGTATCATGATGAAGTTAAAATACTTAAAAAAAAACTTTTTGCTGTAGTTATGACCTGGAACAAGTAATTTAATTTTGCTGAGACTTTGTTTTGTTTTGGCAGAAGATGGTAATTATGATACACCTTTGCCTCAGGGAACTTCAGTAAGGCTCAAATTGTTTCAGTGTTTTCAGGCATTCACAGCAAAGCTTTTCTGTCCCAAATGTTTAGGCTTTTTTTTTTTTTTTTTTTTTTAGTTTGTTTTGGGAACAAGTCATATGACAATATGGATTTGTTTTATTTCTGCTGTTGATTAATCAAAGAATGTAAAACCTTGTTCAAAGGGAGAAATGAGGCCTTTTATGAGCTTTGAAAAGTTTACTTGACACAGATTCTGCTTTCTAAATTCACTTGCATGTCCAGACAATCCTTGTGGGTTTTTTTTTTTTTTTTCATGATTTGCATAGAATATTTCCCATTTACAGTTTATTGCCTCAGCTTTTGTTATATCCGTACTTAGAGTCACATGACTCTGTTCTGTTTAAATCTATTGTGGGAGCTTGGGATTGAGTAAGTGTGTATGTGCTAATATTGTACGAAATGTCAGACCCTAGTGCCAGGCAGTGCTAGCCACACTTAATGCGTTATGTCATTCAGTCCTCTCATCTATTTGCTGAGTACTATTCTCACTCCCAAAGAATCTAATTATTCTGCAGATACAAATAAATCACAACAGTGTGGTGATTCTCTAGATTGCTTCGTACCCAGTGCTGGGCCCACAATTGGCACCGCAGAGGCATTTCGTATATGTCTATAGAATGAATGACGCCATCTATTGACTACCAGTAGATTCTTAAAGCTAATAGTTCAAAAGCTCTTTTTATTTTAATTTAATTCAATTTTCATAAATATGAAAATATTTTATTATATGACCACCTGAACACCAACTTATATAAACTTTTCAAGAGAACTTGTATTTTTTCAGTAAGTGTAAAAACATACTGACTTTGTGTGGCATAGATTAGTACTGTTTCTTTAGCAGGTAAAGATATCTTTCATTATATTTAAAAGGCCTACCACTTTTATTAAGAAAATATTCTTTTTTTTTTTAAATATTTTATTTATTTATTCGACAGAGAGAGAACACAAGTAGGCAGAGAGGCAGGCAGCGAGAAAGAGAGGAGGAAGCAGGCTCCCTGCCCAGCAGAGAGCCCGATGCGGGACTCGATCCCAGGACCCTGAGATCATGACCTGAGCTGAAGCCAGAGGCTTAACCCACTGAGCCACCCAGGCGCCCAAGAAAATATTCTTTATATGATCCATCTAACATTTGACTTTTCTAATTTAATGAAAACTTTCCTTAATCCCTGCATCCCTCAAAACAAAAACAAAATTTAGAGCTTCTCTAGGACTACATTGTGAATGCCTAAAATGTTAGAATATCTAGCCACTGAGGAATATATGCTCCTGTCAATGAAAGATGACCCTTAGGTGTTGCCTCAACAGACAACTGAGTGATTCACTTGGGTTTTATCATTAGTTTGAACATCAATAATTTCATTTTTCCAAAGATGACATAACAGAGCATACATACACATTTTGTGGTATTCTTTTGAGTTTCATTGTATTTACATGTAATGTTTTTGTTATGTGGTTGCAGTTCGACTTGTAGGAATTTACAACCAGTATATGGAGGGAGCCTTTCTATAAAATTAGATAAAGCAGGCACTGAATTGTGTTTTTCCAGGGCAACGACCACACTAAATTATAAAAAGGCAGGCATGAATTGCATATCTCAACCAATGAAAATTGTTTACTAATTAAATAAAACTTATGACTATAAAAGTAAATAGCCGTTAATGACTATTTTTGTGAGTCTGTAAGTCTCATACTACTTAAGACACTATAAATAATAGTAGTTATAAGATAGTCTTATGTCTCTTCGACTTATAACCAAATTGGGGAGGCCACATGTATAGCCACAAAACCATTAAGGAATGATGAACTGTTTGCTATTTGCAATGACGAGGATGGAACTAGAGGGTATTAAGTTAAGCAAAATAAGTCAATCAGAGAAACACAATTATCATATGATCTTGCTGATCATATGGAATTTAAGAAACAAAACAGAGGATCATAGGGGAAGAGAGGAAAAAATAAAATAAGATGAAACCAGAGAGGGAGAGAAACCATAAAAGACTCTAAATCATAGGAAACAAACTGAGGGTTGCTGAAGGGGTGGGAAAGGAGGGTTAGGGTAACTGGGTGGTGGACATTAAAGAGGGCATGTGATATAATGAGCACTGGGTAACACATAGAAGACTGATGAATCTCTGACCTTTACCTCTGAAACTAATAATGCATCATATGTTAATTAATTGAATTTAAATAAAAATATTTTAAAAAGAATGATTAACTGTTTAAATGAATGACATTAAATAAACTCAATAGGAATTCAGATATGCCACATGAGTGAGTGCTGAAATGTTTGCCACAACTCCCTAAACATGTGTATTTGCAAATGTACATTGTACACTGTCACGGTTACAAAGGAAAAAACACAGAGCCCTGCCCTCTATGAGCTTCTGAGTTCAAGCACCCTCATTGACTTATTAAGGGGTTGATTGATCACACCAGTTGAGGGCTTCAAACAAGGAGCCACTGTGAATTGCTTGGTACTCAGAAAAATGATTCAGGGGGCTGAATTCTCTAAGAAAACAACAACAACAACAACAACTTATCTCTTCCTCCAGATTCTGATTTCATTTTATGGCATTATCATTCTCATCACAACCTCTACATTGTTCATAGTATCTAAATGATCAGGTGTATTTGCCAAATCTTTTAATACTGCTTTTGTAAAAGCATACCGTTGATGTATTTGACATAATGAATTGGAAATGTAGCACCATGGCAAATAGTCCTTCACTGAAAACTTCTTTAAATCATTTGGGACCAGAGTCAAAGCACCTGTCTACTTGAATTCATTCAGAGTCTCAGCCAGATTTGGCAAAATGAACTGCTTGGGCCACCTTGGAAGGAGGCTTTGGTCTTAGCAGGCAATTTAGTTTTGAGGTTTTCTATCAAATAAGAGAGGTTCAGTGTTTGTGGAATTGGAGCACAAGTAAAAATATCATTAATTTTTTTTTTTTTATGGATGAACAATGAAAGTAGTTTAACTGAGCAAATTATGCAAAAGCTTGTATTGGATGATTCACAGATATCTAATACATGACTCCCTACAAAACACTATTAGATTTTTTCCCCATACATTCCATTCAGGTCCTGGGTAGGTCAGGGGTTATTAACACAAGTTCTGCAGAAACAGGAAGTTAACTCTGGAAAATGCTGACTTTCATGTTTCTCTTTCCTTAATGGAACTGTAAGCTTCATATCAGCATATTTCATTAAGACACCAAACAGAGTCAAGAATGTGCTGTATTTCCAGGTCTATTATAGCTGCCATTCCAAACAAAATATGTACGACTTCCATGAGTCACTAAGCACAAGTATGTAGTAATCTGCCCTTTAGGGCCTCTCAAAATGACAGACCAAATGGCTTTGTGAAGGTCAAGTCTGATTTAAATTGTTGATGAATTAATAGCTAATTCTGCATGATTGAATATTAATATGGAACAGTGATAAGTAAGGCACTTTAAAGCTTAATGAGCACATTAATGAATAGGACAAAATGTTTTTCTTTTCACCTCATGTAAAAGTTTAAAGCTGCTAACATATTGACAATTTGTTGATTTTTGATAGCTGCTTTTTTTTCTGTAAAGTCTATATAGTTAAGATATAAAAGGTATTGATATTTTCCCCCCAAGTTCCTGGTAGTACACATTTGATGAGCTGTCAAAATTGGTGTTATCAAATGGCCAAGGTAGTTTTATATAAATCACTAATAAATGTAGAAGGTGAAAAAAAAGCAATTAACATCTTCTAAACTACACCCACTGAGATAAGCATTCCAATTAGAAATTTCATTATTTCTACAGTTCGTTTTATGTTGAATACTGAGTTTTATTGCCAAATACCTGACAGTCAAATTGGAAACAAGCCACATCTGTCAATGTGTAAGAGTTCTGGCTATTTGAATCTGTTTCATTGTGATGTTTCTCATGAAAATTTAATGAAGATAGTACATTCAAAGAGATTCTGTGCAAAAGGGGATGGATAGAATTTAATTACCCTTATTAAAAATAAGAAAGGAACACTCTTTACATCCACTGTCCGATTAGTATGCAAGAAAGATTATCTTTGTTGTGCACTTATGTATATGAAAAGGGGGCTCTGGAGTGTTCTTTATGAGCCAAGAAGGAAAGAAAGGTCATGCAAATATATTAAACTGCTTTTGGTAGGGCACAAGTCAATTTTGTCAGCTTTCCCCAAGGTGAGGACTTCATTTCTTATAAATGGTTATTAATTCTAGATTTCTTTAGTAGGAACCTTTAGTAAGTGGTGCAACAATCTTAAGTCTTTGACACTTGCCACTTGGTACTGAATATTGGCTTGGAAGGAGAGCTGAACCTGTAGGAGAAAAGTAATGACTAGTAGGTCAATGTTAATGGATGCTAATGTAACTAGTATTCAAAGTCTTGGGGGTAGATACAATGCCCTGGGAAATACAGAATCAGTTCAAGAATATCAAGGTGATTTTTTATTAACCTAAATTGGTAGCTTTAAATATGGAAAATAACAACAAAGTTTAAAAGCTTTTTTAAAAAACTCATTTCTAGGTAACTAAGCCAGTGTAGTTAACTTTGGAGCACTTTAAGTGAATTATTTTTTATCCTTTGAAACATTTTATACCAGTAGCTGCCAAGTGAGATGTTTAATATGATGTGTATGGTACAATGGCTATTGATCTTTCTGCTTTTGTTTTTCAAGTAACAGTAGAACAATGGTATAGATGTAAATATGTCATATTGATGAAACCTTTAAAGTCATAAAGGACAGCCTGATGGAACGCAAATGGAGTAGGTTATCAAAATTAGTCTGATTTGCAAAATGCTCTGTTCCATTTGCAATGTTTAACATTCCAACTTGGAGCCCTGAAAAATCACCTTGAAATTTCATTCTTAACTATTGTTTCTGACACCTGTCCACCATAGACTTCTGCTTGGCTGATGATGTGTGAACTTTCAAATAAACAGATTGTATTCCTGCTTTCTCAAAACAGTCATAGCTTTCAAGTTAAGTAAAATGTAGCTCATTGAAGGTGAACTATTTTTATAATTTTTTTAATTCTCTAGCTGTGACTAGCTGGTGGGACAGGAAAATATTCTCTAGTGAATTGAGAGGTCAAACTCAACTTGCCTTAGCCGCTTCTGTCTCCCTGCAGGAGAGCCAGGGTCCCCACTTTTCCCTGTTCTGTTGGCCCCACAATTTCTCTTACAATAATCTGGAGTTGTTGTTGAGGGAAACTTTCCCTTTATTGGGAGTTTTATTCTTTGGTATATTTTGACCTTTATTCGTTCAAAATCTATCTCTGTAATCCTGAGCTATTTCTCTGACCAACTCTTTTTTTTTTTTTTTTTAAGATTTTATTTATTTCTTTGACAGAGATAGATCAGAAGTAGGCAGAGAGGAAGGCAGAGAGAGGAGGAAGCAGGCTCCCCGCTGAGCAGAGAGCCTGATGTGGGGCTCAATCCCAGGACCCTGGGATCATGATCTGAGCTGAAGGCAGAGGCTTTAACCCACTGAACCACCCAGGCGCCCCTCTCTGACCAACTCTTTACCAGAAGTAGTTTTCTACTATATGTAGTAGGAAAACTTTTTTTTTTTTTTTTTCAGTTTTTAGTCACTAGTATATATTTTATATTTAACCTTGGGAATCATTGGAGGTTCTACCCAAATTTGAGTAATCCAGGGGCTCCAGGGTGGTTTAGCTGGTTAAGGGTCTGACTCTTGATTTCAGCTCAGGTCATGATCTCAGTGTTGTGAGATCAAGCCCTAAGTCAGGCTCATGTACTAGGTGTGTAACCTCCTTAAGATTGTCTCCCTCTCTCTCTTTCTTTCTAAAGGAAAAAAAAAAAAAAAGGTCTAGTAATCCAGACTAGTTTGATGGCAAGGGTTTTGGATATAAATGAGACATGGAAGAATTCATGGTGTAGGGAGATAAACTGATGATAATAAGTACAAGAAAATGGATTTTAGTTACTACACAATAGCTCTGAGGAGGGAAATATTAAATATATTTGAAAGGCTTTTTATTACAAAGAAGGTGATTTGGGCTGCATGGCTTTTCAGAGACACAGAATACTTAGTGAACATGATTTGTCTGGGGAACGGTTAAGAATTACAGTGTGAGCAGAAGAAACTTTCCTATGGGAGATATCATCCATGAGAGGCTGAGAAAAATGGGGCCTGATTTAAAAGGATTTTGCTAGGTAGATTTAGGAGATTGAGTTTATCCTGTAATGATAGAGGGGAGGGAGTAGAGAACACATAGATCTGACTGACAACACAGTGAAAGCATCAAAATGGAGCACTTTTCCCTAGAAATTATAACCCAGACTTCAGCAAGACTCATAGGCTCATGCCAGAAACGGCAGGCTATATCCAAGGAAAAGTGAGGTGCCGCATCTGGTGATTTCTCTCTTTCTTCCTTCCTTCCTTTCTTTCTTTCTTTCTTTCTTTCTTTCTTTCTTTCTTTCTTTCTTCTCTCTCACTGGTGTTTGTGCTTTTGAGTAATTTTGAAATTGGTGGCTCCTGAAAATTAATCGGAGGTCATGAAGGAGGGCTGATTAAATTAATGCCAGAACCAGTGAGAATTTAAAATGTTTCACAACGGTTTTCAAACAAACAGCCAAGTTCTAATTTGGAAAATCATTACTCATATAACTGAAATTCCTTCAAATCAAAATTTCTTCAAGATAGAATACACCTTTTTAATGCTGGCTGGAAGAGCTGGTAATGCCAGTTAGTAATGTGATCATCATGCTGAGGGGATTTAAGAGGACTTTCATTTTGCAAGATATAAGATCTGAGACAATTTTTTTTTTCAGATTTTATTTATTAATTTGACAGAGAGAAAGAGAGCACAGGCAGGGGGAGTGGGGGAGGGAGAAGCAGGCTCCCTGCTGTGCAGGAAGCCTGGTATGCAGCTCATCCCAGGACCCTGGGATCCTGACCTCAGCTGAAGGCAACCACTTAACCTACTGAGCTATCCAGGTGTCCTCATCTGGGACGATTTTAGTGTAGGTTAGGGAAAAGTGAACTTTGGATGAGCTGAGGATTCAAAACTTAGGAATTTTAACTCTTGGTGACTGAAAATGTTATAAGCCTTTGGAATAGAGGAAAATACTCTCTTAATGTGAGGAATGTACTTCCTCTTGTTCTTAAAGGCCCATTTCAGAGCCTCCTCTGGTACTCACTGACCTCCTCAGGCATACATCCTGTAATTTCTTTTCTCTCCATCGTGCCAAGAACTAGATGCATTTTTTTTTATTATGGACTTTAGCACATCTGTCTTAGTTCTTTGTTAGGTTATTGGTCTCATATGCAGATGGTGTATTCTTCTGGCCAGGAGCAACATTGTGACTGTGTCCTAATCTGAGAGTGCAATGTTGTCAGATTTGTATTAGCTTCTCGAATGCTGAGTAAGGTAAGGGGAAAGATGAATGGACAATAGCTCTTGAATCTTGGCCCTCTGACTTGTTAACATAATGTTTGTATTACCTTTTGTCTTGCAGAGGATCAAATCCCCAGGGGCTTCCCTACCATTGACATGGGCCCACAGTTGAAGGTGGTCGAGCGTACACGCACTGCCACCATGCTTTGCGCAGCCAGTGGGAATCCGGATCCAGAAATAACGTGGTTTAAAGATTTCTTACCTGTCGACACAAGCAACAACAATGGCCGAATTAAGCAGTTACGATCAGGTAGGGTCTTGTTACTGTTTCCACTAACTCTTAGAGAATTTTCTTTTTTTTTTAGCTTTCTCTCTCTTTATTTTAATTTAAATTTAATTTTATTTTAATTTTTAGGTATTGATTTTTCTCCCTCTTCTCTTTCTCTGTTATTTAATGTGTTGTCCATGTTTGTGATGTCATAGCCTGTTTCAGAGTCTGTCTTTCTCTCTCTGTTTTGCAGCTTCTGTTTAATCCACATTGCTCACTGCTGTGACTGTATTTTTGATAATTTTTAATTTACTGCTTTTCTGCAGTATTTGATGGATCCATTTTCTCCTCTTTCTTTCTTCTTTCTCTGTTTTCTTTTGAAAAAAAAATTTCAACATTGGACTTCATTCAGATCTTGCAAGGAGCTCCAATGGTTGTATCCATTAAAAACCAAAAGAGTCATATTAAACACTAAAATGATTTAGTTTTACTAAAGTGTGTTTTCTCTGTCTTTTCTGCATTTGAACTCATCAGAGTACCAAAGTTTAGTAAGTTTGGTCACATCTGCTTTCTTTTCACTAATACATAAACCACAGAAATGTTATCTCCTGAGTAACCAGATGTATTTTGCAAAAGTCCTTTACCAAACACCAATGAAAGGAGGGGATTTTTATTAACTTTATTATTATATTATTGTGAGTGAGCATTTTCTACACATAAGCCACAGTAATGTGCGCCCACACTAAAGAGTTTTGAACCCTCCAGTGACTGGATCTACAGAAGTCTGCTTTTGGTGTAGACTCCAGCTTTTGCCGCTTCCTCCTCTCTCTCCCTGCTGCCCTATCGTCCCTTTCCCATCCCCATCCCAAGTTCATTCCTTTGCTCTCTTTAGATTAAAAAATAGAGATAATTCTAAATTTCTTAAATTTTAGAGCCTGTCCCTAGGTGATCTCCCTGGGACATGTAGTAATGAGCTGTTTACTTTGACGTTGGGAGTAATATTGATATAGAATTCTAAGTTGTTGAACTTAACTGCCTGTCTTCCCAGAATTCTCAGCTTTTGACCTGTCCTGTGATGTTAAAGCGTCTTGTTAACTGCCTCTTTTGCTTGTTGTCAGCAGAATTGTATAGATTAGCATTCTGTTATTGTAAATAAAGAATTAATTATTCACATGTAACATAGATGATTTAGTATATAAAGCTTTAACTCTGAAAAATTTGTACCAAATTATAAGGAATATAATAATATTTTTATGCTGTCTTTCTTCTCTCCGTATTTAAATCTCCAGAATCTATTGGTAAGTGCTTAGTTCTGAAGCGCACTTCACCCCCACTAATTTCCATATCCAGAATATTATTATTATTATTTTTATTATTATTAATAAAATGCATGGCATGCATTTTACTAACTGTCAGTGTAGACACCAGATCTCGGTAGTGGCGCGCACACGCACACATCCACAGAACTGTTATTGTAAGAACACTGTCTAGAAAAATAAAATAGTACACAAGTCGTATCACACAAATGTAGCATAGTGAGAAGCATAAGATATTCAACCAACAGTGTTTGTTTCTAGTTAGTCATTAATATTTCCTATAACAGTATATATATGCATATCTATATATATACTTAAATAGATTAGCCAGTATTTTTCCTAAACTATGTCTTTAAAAAGTATTGTTTAGTTTTTATTTATTTTTTTAAGACTATGAGGCATATGGATATAATTCTAACCCGATATGACCCCAGACCTAAGAACTCAGTTGCTTCTCTGAGAAAGGCAACGATGCCTATTGTGGTCTTTGCCCTCTGTGGTATAATGCAACTTGCTTTTTATAATCTAATAATACTATCTAATATATTCCTGTTTTACCAGTATAGTAATTCAAGTTTCTTTTAAGACCTTATTTAATTCTGTAAATCTAATTTAATTCTTCTCCCCAGCCCTAGCCTCCTCCTTCTCGTACTAATGCTTCTTCTTTCTAATCTTATTTGCATTCATATTATCCACCCAGGTGGTACACCAATAAGAGGTAAGAGTGCTGAACTAACGTTCACAGAATGATCTTGCTCATTCTTTCTGTCCTCTCATCACTCCCATCTTTGTCCTGTTTTCAACATCATTCCAATAATATGTCCATCAACTTTATTTTTTCCCTTTGTACTGTTTGGTTATGATCAGTGACTCTCATATTGTGAGTTTTCCTTTTCTTTTCCTTTTCTCTTTGTTTTGTTCGTTTCTTTCTTTATGGAAATGATTATTTAAGTTGTGATATGCTTCAAAGAAAGCATATCCAGGTCTCTAGACCACAGACCAGTCACAGCGTACCATCTGTCCCTCTTTTTTTCCTTTTCTTCTTCTTCCTTTTTCCTTTTTTCCTTTTTTTTTTTTTCTTCTTTTTCCTTTTTTTTTGTCCAACCGGAGAAAAAAAAAGATCATTTTTTTTCTTCCTTAGCTGTTCTTGTTCTGGACCAAAGCCAAGATGGTCTGGAGAACAGTGGCAGACATGCAGAAGACAGCCTGGAACATCTGCTTTTTGTCTTTATCTTTCAAAAGGTTTTTGCTTTTGTTCTTCAATTCTTTTTTCTCTTACTGTCTTAAAAGTCAAAGAATGACTCCCCTTTCCACCTGGTCTCACTCGCCTACAACCTGACAGCAATGCTTTTTTCCCCCACTTCTTTTTTTCTTGGATTACTCGCCTCTGGATTTTTGGATCTTCTGTCCTTCAGGCTATGGAAACAAAAGGTGCTCAGTATTCTTGGTGGTATGTGATATTGCTGGTTTTTCATACTTTGACTCAGTGTTCATTTCTTTTAGAATTCTTGTTTTGTATTTTTCTTGGGGCTTTGTGACACCACACTGCTAATCCCACTGGTGGATTTTGATGGGTGTCTTAGGGGATCCGTCTCGAGGTCCTCAAGCAGTGGTTGGTTGGCTCTTCCTCGCTGGCATAGGCCGTGCTTTTTAACTTTTTTAAAAACCTTCTAATTCAAATGCTCTTTGTTTTTCAGCAAATGTAATAAATGATTGTAAGTCGTGGCAAACTGTCTTTCTTTTCTTCAAAATCTGCATGTCTTAAGGGAGTTTTGTTTCTTTAAGTAATATTTTCATAATATATAATGACTAATTTTAATTTTTTGCTTTGTGCAGCCTTTTTGTACTTGCTGCGTATTTTTGCCTTTCTTCAGCAGAAGACTTTCTTGAAAACCCGGCCTGGTTTTTTTTGAGCGTACCTATCTTTTGCGCCACTTTTGGTACCAAAATGGAACAAAACAAAACAAAACCAAAAATTAATCTTTTGTTTGATTTAAAAGCCATACTTCCTTGAAGCAGTCTCACCCATCTTCATTTTATTAGTCTAGGAAATGAGAGTATTAATTATGACTAGAAGTCTTGCTCGGGAAAAGAGATAATTGTTTTCTTATGCTAGCATTGATGATGTAAAAAAATAATCTCTATATGTTTTTCTCATCGCATCATTTTCTGTCTGTGCACCTTAGCAAGAGATTGAAACGACGCTGAGCGGACCTTCGCTTTGCAGGGCTTTTCATATTGTTAAGAGGTTTAGCTTTCTGCGCTGAGAAAGCCTTCTCTGACCATCTCTTTGCCACTATATTTTATATCCATACAGGCGCCCTTCAGATCGAACAGAGCGAAGAATCTGACCAAGGAAAATATGAGTGTGTTGCCACCAACAGCGCGGGCACTCGCTATTCTGCCCCTGCCAATTTATATGTCAGAGGTAGGAACGACGTCACCCTGGCATCGCTTCTTCATTAAGGCTCAGGGGGAGTTGAGAGACCCACGAGATGTGTGTTGTTGTGTCAGTAGGTTTCAAGCTGATACACTAAATAATTACAGTAGCGGAAGCATTTTAGTAAATAGAGAATTGAAGATCTTAACCCTATTGTTAAAAAAAAAAAAAAATTGACAACTTTTGAGTAAAACCTATCCTGAGGCTTGCAGTTTGTAAGTATATTTGCATTTTTACATCTTGATTTACTTTGACTGCATTGATTGAACTATGCTTGGCATTTGTTTGAAGTTTTCTTCTTTTCCTTCTTTTTTCTGTTGCTGTTTCTCTTCTGTTTCCTTATCAAACTCTGAAATAATTGCTTGGTGTGTTACTAATCAGTTTTCTGTGCAACTCCAAGCATAAAGGTGTTTATGTCTTCAAGATCTCTGCTGCAAAGCTATAAGGATAAAGCTGCTAACTTAAAAACAAAAAACAAACAAAAAGAAAAGGTGCTCCATGAAAATAGCACAGTTGTAATTCCTTTTTTTTTTAAATACTTCTTAAAATTAATGAATAGGTGATATTATGTATGTGTATATGTCTGTGCATATATTTACACACATTTTAAAAAGTTATTAATATTCTGAAAAGTTTAATTTTCCATTGCCCTGAAACCCTGATTGTATTTTTAACAAATAATGTTAGTTTTCCTTGGGACACGAATGACTTATGAAGATACATTCGTATTTTCTCATAGAGTAATATAAATGGTTACATTTTGAGCTTATGAATGTCTGTAGCTTTCATTTCAATTAGAAAGAAGAATTTTTCTTCCCCAGAGTTTTCCAAATCAGGTTCCTATAGCTTTTTGTCCAGTGGAAATGCTCTTATTCCTGGTCTACTTGTCTGTGAATAACCACAAAAGGCATGGGTGGGGGTGGGAATTAAAGACTGTGAGGGCTTTAAATTACTTTAAGATGGGTTTCCTTAGGAAAATATCTAGCTTGATTTTGAAATTTTCGTTTGAGGTAATTTTGTTTCTGTGGGGATGTTTTCCTCTCCTATCTTTCTCTGGAGTCTGGGGTGGGAGAATATGAAGAAAACCGTTTCTTCTCCAAATTCCTTGGAAGCCCCTTGAACCTTTTTCTTACAATGGTGACCTCCTTTGCTGCATGAGGCATGTGAACCTTCTTTAATGGAAAAATTTCAAAATGATGCTAGCTATTGTTTCTAATACTGTATTAGTCCATGAGGTGTTGCTAACGTTTTCAGCTGAGGTAGGAAGGATTAACTAGAGCAAGTAAAGATGTTCAAGTAGCAGTTGAAAGCCTTGATATGGCCTTTTTACTCTCTCTGTGTTTCCCTTGTTTTTCTCCTTTCCTCATTTCATTGTGTTCTGCATCAAACCCCCTACATCCCTCAGAGCTGCGAGAAGGTTGGTGTGTTTTTTACTTTTTACCCACCTTACAAAACTTTTAATTAAACCAATAACAAAGAATACAAATGAAATGAATGTAGCTGCATTGTGGTCTTCTTTTGGTTAATGGTATGTTTTAGTGGAGAATGCCCTTGGCCATGGCTTCCGGGGCTTGCTGGCGGTATCTAACCGTGGTGCATGATGGGCGAGAATGTACCTGGGTGCATGGTAACTGGTAACACTTAACTCTCTCAGGTCCCATGAGCTCAGTCAGTGTTCCTGCTTTCCTTCCTGCCCCACTCTTCCCGTCTCCTGCCTCACCTTAATTTTTGTCGTACAAGGATGCCTGCTGCCCATAGAATGACTTTTTGTAGTTGTTCCCCTAATCCCAAGCATGAAGACTAAACTCTCCTCTATTTTCTTGATATGTTCTTTGACACCTTAGAGTCTCCAGTGGCTCCTGCTTGCTTTGTGTAACCTGTGAACTGGCTGCAGGAGGCATGTGTAACTCTTTCTTCTCTGCCTGTCATTCACCCATGAGGCCATCACAGCGAGCCCTCTCGAATCAACAGAAATTTATCTCCAACTTAACGACAGACAAAAAGTTTACAGACAGAATTATTTGCATATCATTTTCTTGGGGTTATGAGGTTGTGTGTTTATTAACTTATCTATAATTTTAAAAAATCACTGTATTATCCATATTTAAGGTATGCTCCTAATGATTACCACTTGATCTAAAAATACTCTTGGTGTAATAAGAGCCAATAAGAGCCCAAGATGAAGCCCATTTGTCTCTTGCCCTCTCCTTGTCCAAGACACATGTACTTAAGCACATATAAACATGCAGATTATCTGAAGCAGGAACACTGAACTCTAATTGCTTGGTAATATTTTCTGTGTTGCATTGCTTTAATATGACCTCTTCTTTCCATGTTCTGTTTCATTGTATGTTTTAGGCCCAGTGTCCTACCATTTGAATGTAGGCATAAAAAGCCTCTTGCTCCATTTTGTAACCATCATCTATGTTGTTTTACCTTAGAAACCTTAGGTTGAACTGAGTAGAATCTTGAATGTGAAATCCCAGCTCCCTTCCTGAATTTGCAATCCTTACCTTTGACAACCTAGCCTAATCTAATGTATTCCTTCTTTGAGCCCTGTCATCCCTTAAACCCCTGTTTCAATCACTGTACTTTATCTCCTCCCTTGATGTTTAGTGCTGTTACCTTGTTATTTCTTCTTTTGTCATTGTCATTTGTCATTCTTTTGTCATTGTCTTGGAGTCCAGCTGTTTTTCCCATTGTCCTAAGCACGAGCCTTCAGACTTCATCCTGTGCATGCCTTGCATGACCCAATCCAGTGTCCTTACTGGCACTGGATTTGTTTCTTCTTCTGTGAGCATAAATTGATATGTGTGTATATTTCTGTGTCTGTTCCAGTGTTAGTGTGAGGTCTTGAGGCTTCTTCTACTCTGAGTCTGAAAGCAAATAAATTGCACTTTCCGTGTCCTCTAGATGATGCTTTCCAGGGTTGGGATGTGACCGTGTGGTCCCACACATACATTCACATCAACTGGAAGTGCACAGCACTGAAGTTGGTTTTGATACTCAACTTAAATCTGCTGGTGACCTTCCAGCCCCCTTTTCTGCATATACATGCATGCATAGGACCTTTGCTATATGCATGCATGTGTATGTTTTTGTGTTTATCTTATGCATGATGTTTATGTATTGTTAGTTTGTAGATAGTTTTTTTGTTGTTGTTGTTTTGTTTTTGTTTTTGTTTTTTGTGGGGCCCTTGTAGGTCTGAATCAACTTTCGTATGAATGTGTCTAAGATATCAATGCCTAAACTAAATACTTTTTTCTGTGTATACACATACCATACTTGTATGGTCTGTATTATCCACAGTTTCTCTTTGTTTTGTTTTTGGAAAATCCACAATATGTTTCAATTGTTTAATTGTGTTTGTACAGTGCATGTCATATGTTTAATAAGCCACTTTATCTTGCCTTTTATTTTATCATTTTCCCTTGTGTTTTGTTCCAGTTCGCCGTGTCCCACCAAGATTCTCTATCCCACCTACTAATCATGAAATCATGCCAGGTGGAAGTGTTAATATCACCTGTGTGGCCGTGGGGTCACCAATGCCTTATGTGAAGTGGATGTTGGGGGCAGAAGATCTGACACCCGAAGATGATATGCCAATAGGAAGAAATGTACTAGAACTGAATGATGTGAGGCAGTCAGCAAATTACACCTGTGTTGCTATGTCAACACTGGGTGTCATTGAAGCAATAGCACAGATCACTGTCAAAGGTAAGCTTAATGGTTTTTGTTTTGAGGGTTTAGGTACATTCGAGTCTCCTGACTAATGTTTCTACAAAATCTACCCCTGGAATTCTAGAGTGTATCAGTTCATCTGAGTTCAGTTTTCAAATTCCAATAATATCTATGGCATCATTTAAGCTACACATATATAGGTAAGGAGATTCTTAAAAGGACTGATAGCCTAAGTAATGATAATCATCAAAATATTCAACAATAAGCTAGGCCCAAGCACTAACCAGGCAAAATAAGAACTGTTAGATACTGTCAACCATTATGATAGAACTGATGCAAACAGGTTTAAAATTAATCCAGAGCCCTGGTGAGAGTGCATGATAGAAAAATGCACATAAATGCTCAAATCTGTGAAAACAAAAGAAAAAGAGAGAGTTAAATCAACATGATCTAATAATAGATACTGTAAAATTTTGATGGGTCTTATCATTAAAAATCAAAATGTAAGTAGCATTATATTTTATTTTAAGTTTATCTCTTATCTCCTATACATGATGTGCTCAAGAAATATTATTTTCTTTAAGTGCACTAAATGTCACCGAAGTTGGTGCATAAACAATGAATGCTGGAACACTGAAAAGAAATAAAATAAAACAAAGTGGAAAAAAATAAAAATAAAATCTTCCCATAAACAAACAAACAAAAAGTTAACCAAAGTTACAAATTTCACAAATGTTTTTGAAACAAAGAAAACAAAAGTAAGTAAGTAGGGTACAAATTGTTTTTATCAGTGTTTATAGAATTCTAGAACACTTTTGTAAAAAGGGACAGACTGAGGGTGACTTTAGGTTCTTGGCAAATGTCTGGAACTATTGCAAAAATGAACACAAATTACCTTTGCCTTCCGGGACATATGATCCTAAAAAATGTAACACACATATTGTAATTGGTGTCGTATCTCCACCAAGCATATATAAAAAGCAGTAATGTGACATAAGAACAAAAGTACATGCCATTGTCACCATTTAGTCATTTAAAATAGTAATGTTGTATTGAGTATCGGTAACTCTTTTAAGCATATTTAAACTTATCCATACATTATAGGCACAAAACCTATACTGTACAATAAATGTGACAGCAAAACTAATGTGTTAAGTATCAGTAAACACATATTTAATTAGAAATATTTCTACTTACCTTATAATTCAGAAACACATCTAAGGAAAATTTGGATCATCTACTGTTTTGAAAAATGCCGATCCAGAATATTTGAACATTTGTTCAAATGGCTTTTTATTATTATTTTCAGTAAAATCCCTTGGCCAAATATTATCATTCTATAGTTCTTAGAGTAATATACAAATATTGAATCACCTTTCTTATAATAACTATTTCAGTTGCAAATATTTGAAGGTTTACTGAAGACCTTCAAGAATTCAAAATCAGGAGTCACATTAACTAATATCTTGTTCAACTTCTTATCTTTGTTTTCCAGGCTCTTGCCATTCTCTACTCTCTGTACCTCAAAAATAAATAAATATAAGGGTGAATTCTGTAGGCAAAAAGTAAATCAAAACAAAAATAGCAAGTGGAAGAGAGTGAGGAGAATCCATCCTGACTCATTCATTCAATTAGGCGTTCATTCAGTTAACACTGCTAGGCAGTATTCTAGGTATTGGGGTTATACCTGTAATCAAGTACAAGTTTCTGACTCTTGGAAAGCTGTCACTCTAGAGAGTACTATACTTTTTGCCTTTATATTGACAAGGAAAAAGGGTACAAAAGGGCTGATCATTTGAGTGTTACATTCTGGGTTTTCTCTCAAAAGTTAGCTGGTAGTATAAGTTCAAGTATTACAGATATTGAATATAGACTAATATTATGATAGTAAACTACTTAAAAAATTTGTGAATATAATTTAACAACATTTTTGAAAATTAACTAAAAACATGAATTTGAAATTAATTAAAATTTTATTCTTCTTTTTTACCTTAAAATTCTTGGTTAGATTATTTTGGGTTTTTTAAAAATTTTATTTATTCATTTGAGATAGAGACAGAGAACGAGAGAAAGGGAGAGAGTGAGAGCATGAGTGGGGGGAAGGGCAGAGGGAGAGGGAGAAGCAGGCTCCCCTCTGAACTGGGAACTAAACTCAGGGCTAGATCCCAGGACCTGGGGATCATGACCTGAGCCAAAGACGATGCTTAACCATCTGAACCACACAGGTGCCCCTAGATTATTTTTTTTTAATTATAGTAATATTATCTATGTCTTATAACTGGAAAATAATATTTATATTATTCTTCCATGGTGATTTAAAGCCATTTGAATATATTGTAAATTGTGTTCTTTTCAGTGTTGGCATTTAGTTATATGGTGTATTTCTTGAAGCAAGGAGCTAATTGGCCAAACTCTTGGTTAGAGTAATAATAATAATTGCGATTAATGTTTTTTGAGGGTGCTGGATACATTCTGAGAACATTAGTGGAGTAGCTCATTAATCTTCACAACAAACTCATGAAATACCATTACCCAGCTGTACAATACAATCCAGTGATATTTCTTCCCATTTTCCACATGTGAAAACTAAAGCAAACAGAGGTTATGCCATGCATCCAGGATCACATAGCTAATAACTGGCGGATTTAAACGCAAGCTTTAAATCACAGGGCTCTAATGTGCTTCTAGTAAAATGGGATTTGTCCCCCTATGCATCTTACTGTACAGCCTACCCACTCACAAAACAATCTTTTGTTATAATTTAATCTAATTAAATCTTCAGTAGGTAAGTGATTCTCATTCCAATAGTAGAATTTATGGATCTTTGTAATATCTTAAAGATGATGGATATTCACTGTCCTTTTTTCTCCCAGCCTTACCCAAACCTCCAGGAACTCCTGTAGTGACTGAGAGCACAGCCACAAGCATCACGTTGACATGGGACTCTGGGAACCCTGAGCCTGTCTCTTACTACATCATTCAACATAAACCTAAAAATTCTGAGGAACCTTACAAAGAAATTGATGGGGTGGCAACGACACGCTACAGTGTCGCTGGACTAAGTCCCTACTCGGATTATGAATTCAGGGTTGTTGCTGTCAATAACATTGGGCGGGGACCTCCCAGTGAGCCTGTGCTAACGCAAACCTCAGAACAAGCACCATCCAGTGCCCCACGGGATGTCCAGGCGCGAATGTTAAGTTCAACCACCATTTTGGTACAGTGGAAGGAGCCTGAAGAACCAAATGGACAGATCCAAGGATACAGAGTTTATTATACAATGGATCCCACTCAGCACGTCAACAACTGGATGAAGCATAATGTAGCTGACAGCCAAATCACTACTATTGGCAACTTAGTGCCCCAGAAAACATATTCTGTCAAAGTTCTGGCTTTTACCTCAATTGGAGATGGTCCTCTTTCGAGTGACATACAAGTCATCACTCAGACAGGAGGTAAGTCTGGTTGTGGATGGGGAGTAAAGCAGGAGGGAAGGAGTAGCCTCTAAGAGGTGTGAATGGTGAAAACAAAGGACAAAGATAACTATGAATTTTAATTTTTGAGACTTAGAGTTTCTAAATGAGAGGTTAAGATAAGGCATCTGGAGTGGGATAGGCATGGACCCCTGAAAGACTAAGTAATACTTTTAGGCAGAGGGATGCATTTAAAAAAAAAAAAAATTGTACCCAAGTGACTTGAAGATTTTTCTGAATGAGATAGATGAACGGACCCTCCATGCAGCATTTAGAGAATAGAAATATATTGCTTTATACTAGTGACTCTGATAGAATACCCCCACAAAATTATTTCATTATGAAAGATTGGGTGGTTCAAGATAAATAAAACTGTTTGTCATGGAGCCTTACACATGTAAGTGTCTTCTATTTTCCAGACAGCTACCCACTAAAAATACACTCCTAATGGATTTTTGATTTTTTTCTCTTTGTATGGTTTCATGGGTGGAGAAAGACAGTTGTCAAGATCCTAGATCAAACATTGGGGTCTCATTGATTCATTTTCATCGGCATTCAGGCAGACATCACACTATTTTATGGAGAAACCCTTGGCCATTCTAGTGGTTCTGTTTTCATAAGCAGATATGAGACCTCTCTGGTCTTTGATTCAAAGTGATCAATTTTGTCTTGCGTTGAGGATATGACATAGCAATTTTCTTCTAAAGTTTATTCTTGAACATGTGTGAGCTATTAATTTAACTCCTATGAGGTGTTGGCATCTTGTAACTTGTGTTAATCTCAGTGTTTTGGGGACGCCTGTGTGGCTCAGTCAGTTAAGCGGCTGCCTTTGGCTTGGGTCATGAACCCAGGGTCCTGCGATCAAGTCCCACATTGGGCTACTTGCTCAGTGGAGAGCCTGCTTTTCCCTATACCTGCTGTTCCTTCTGCTTGTGTACTCACTCTCTCTCTGACAAATTAATAAATAAAATCTTAAAAAAAAATCTCAAAAAATCTATTGGTTTGTTCTGAGAATCTAGATAAAAAAACATATTAATAAAAAACTGTATTATTGGACATAGCTATAATCTCTAAGTGTAACTCATTGGTAATCTTGGAAATGAATTTTCTGAGGTGTCAGGACTAGATAAACCTGTGTTTAACCCTGACTTATTTTCATATTTTATCCTTTATGAATCATGCCACTGAGAGTGCTTACCTATTTTCTCTGGCTACTAGAGATCTCAGAACATATTTACAGCCTGCTTCACTTTGTTTTATTTTTATACAGTTATTGGGTTCTTGCTATCTGTTCATGGATATATTATTTTCTCTAATAATATGAAAGATAGCTGTAATACATATACCTTATCACAATTATACTAAAAAACATTCATATATTTTCCCTACTTGAGTTTTGTATTTCTTCTGTACTTATTTGCTATATTAATACACAGGAAAACACTGTAATTAATTTTTCCATATATCTCATATTGGAAAGTGTAGAAATCTGAGCATCTTGTCCTCCTGTTCTTTTTCTTGACTAAAACTGGTCAATTATTATGAGATTATATTTTTACATTATTTTAGCAGCTCCCTAACCATTTAAAGTTAAAAGAAAGTATATGCAAAGAACATATACTTGTGTTCCGCTTTCAGTTCTTCTAATTTTTCAGTGGTGATATAGTTTTTAAAGATCTATTTATTTATTTGAGAGAGAGTGAGAATTGCAGGGAGGGGCAGAAGGAGAGAAACTCAAACAGACTCCCTGCTGACTGTGGAGCCCAGACACAGGCCTGTCCTACCTCCCATGAGATCATGACCTGAGCTGAAATCACTAGTCAGATGTTTAACTGACTGAGTCACCCAGGTGTCCCTCAGTGGTGTTATTTTAAAAATGCCTAGTTTCTGAGTAATATAACCAGAGTTTACATCCAGTATACCATTTTTAGCTCTATAACTCTGGACAAGTTTCTTCACTTCTTTGAACTTTAGTTTTCTTACCATCAAAAATAATAAACACCTTATAGAGTTTAGAGGTAGTATTTGGTTTCTAGGGCTCCTGTAACAAAATACCACAGACTCTGTGGCTTGAACAACTTTAATTTTACTGTCTCTCCCTTCCAGTGGCTAGAAGTCTGAGATCAAGGTGCATGGAACTTCTTCTTTCTCAGGGCAGCTTCTGGGCCTCTCTCTTAGCTTCTGTTGGTTTGCTAGCAATCTTGGCTGTTCCTTGCCTTGGAGAGGCATCACCCTGATCTCTGCCTTATTTTCACATTGTGTTCTCCCTGTGTGTGTGGCTTTTTGTCCAAACTTCCCCTTTTCATAAGGATTCCAGTCATAATGGATGAGGGCCCAACCAAGTGACCTCATCTTAAATAATTACATCTGCAAAAATCTTATTTCCAAATCAGGTCACATTCGGAGGGTTAGGAATTCAACATATGAAACTTTGTGGAATACACTTCAACCCATTGCGGGGTGATAGATTAGGTAATGGATAGAAATAGTTTATAATTTAGTAAGTACTATATAATCATCATCATAATAAAAATAGCTACATATGCTGTTACTGTGAGTGTTGCATGTACTAATATTACTACCCAGTTTGGTAGATGTGGAATTACCCTATTTGCCAATGAGTAAATTGAGGATTGAAGGAGATTCAGGAACTTGTTTTGTGTGGTCATAATGTTGGTAAGTGGGAAAGTAGAATTTAAATCCAGGCACCCTAGCTACTTTAAAGCATTATTATTTTTAAATTAATATTTGTTTTTGTGACAGTTTCAGTGCCTGCTAGATTTTTGTGCCTACCAGGTGCTCAATAAATAGAGTAAACACAGTCATTCATTTATTCATATCTTTATTTAAGAATTATATGTAATTTACTTCTAAAATACTTGAGGTAGCTGTTATATTATCCTAGTACAAAAGTACATTAAACTATTTAGATGTAAAAAAAAAAAAAAGTTTTATCTGAAAGTAGAGAAAGGAATGCATCTTTTCACAGGTTATTATACTTGATTGGTAAATTTGGTTCTAAGTTTTCAAACCACAGATTTAAACATAAGAAACCATAATGTCTTGTAACTTTTTTTTTTTTCCTGGTATCTGGAAGATTTAGCTATCTCAGACACCTGATACTTCCTGGAACCAAATTCACCTAAAATGTAAGAAGCCTTGGGAATCTTGAGAATCTTTATATTCAGAACAGAGAAGACAGGCCATAATGCCTTTTGTCACAGTTTATTTAAAGATATAGAACTGATGTTTAAATAGTACATATTTGGTTTTCAGTATCACCAAGGACATAATATGATATAAGCCATAACCCATAACTTAAGTTATGGGTTAAGTTAAGTTAAGGCAGTGCTACAATAGGGACAATTGAGTAATGTGACCCAGGGATTCTGAACTTGGAAAAATCTGGATGAATGGGTTACAGATGCATTAGAAGAGTTGTTCCCAATCTCTGAGTATTTTTACATTATTTCCAAGAACCTTGTTTGATAGTTGTACTTTTAATACCCATTGATTGAGAAGATATATAATGACATAATGACTTGTGCCTGCCAAGATCAATAGGCTAAGAAAACCTTCCAAAATAGCACAATGATTTGATCTGTTCCCTAGCTTTAATTAACAAAGGCCATTTGATGTTAGTGGACACCTGCCAAATACAATGATGTTAGTTCTAATATAATTAATGCTGAGCTGCTCCTTTTTTTTTTTTTTCTTGCTGACTAAATATTTCTTAGGATCATAGCTAAGGAAAAACATAAAATCATTGTGAAATATTCTTTTAGAGGGTCTATAGAGAATTTGAGGATATAATTATTTTCACTACAATTTTATCTTTCCAAACCTATGAAAATTTACTAAGATGTATAAATTTCTCAAGTATATTTTAATTTCATAGATACAAAGACATAAATTTCTATGTCTTCTATATCTAAAAGATGTTCATTTCATTTTTTTAATCTTTAATTCTCTGGCACCGATAGTCCTATTTTTGTTTAAAATTGGACTCTGAATAAATAGTATGTAGTAACAAAGTGAGTTTAAGAGGGAAGTTGTCACTTTGATCTCATCTAAGATAATTGTTAACAAATTGATATAAGTGGAGGATTGATAGCAATTTTTGTATTGCTGATAATATAGAAAATCAAACTATGATCTATTTGTAGTCAATAATATTTCCCCTTAGTCATGATTATCCAAACAGTTGATATTATTAAGTAATTTTAAATGATTTTAGATATGAAAATATTTTAGTTAAAATAATTATTTTCTAGAAACACAGGTTAATCTTCCAATTTTTCCATAGCTTTAACTCTTGGCAGTGCAGTCACTTGCCACTAGTTTACCTTAAAAATATGGAGAATGCAGTATATGGTCATTGTCAAGGGAAGAATTTATATTGTGGTAGAAAAAGATTTCTACTATTAGAATACACATTTTGAAAGGATGTCTTTTTATATATTTTTCTTGTATAGATAATTATAATAATATATGGTAACTATATTGTATAAAAGAAGTACAAATAAAACTGTGATAAAGAATGTACTAAATTAAAAAAAAAAAAAAAGAATGTACTAAATTACATCTAAAACCTAACGCCCTAAAATGTTACCTGATGTTCATGCTAATTGGAGCCATTCTAAATCTGTTGAATCCTAATGTCTTTCTTTTTTCTTTCTTTAGAAAACCTCTAATTTTTCTTTCCATTTAATAGATTCTTGGGAAAAGTCTACTGATTTCTATGTGCGTACTTTAATAGTATAGGCTTTTAGAAGGAAAATAATTATGTCTGTTTACTAAATAAATACTGAGTAGTAGCGACCTTAAACTTTTTGAAGAAGCTGATTCTACTCCAAATTCTGGGCATTACAGGGGGGAAAAAACAAAAAACAAACAAAAAAACTAAGACATTTAAAGACATGACATTTTAGGTTTCCAGAACTTACTAAATCATTTCATTAGTATATGTCAACGGGTCTAAATAATCAAAGTAGAAAAAGACTAATTTCCAACTTCCCAACTTCTGAGTCCAGTTTAAATGCATTCTTAAAATAGTTTTAGCAAAGGAGCTAAAAGGAATTTGAGTAAAGGAGCTCCAGATGTAAATACAACTGTAATAAAATTTAACTTTTCACACTGATAATTTAATGACAATTGAGAATAAAATGTGTGTAGGTGCTTGCTTATTAAGTACTTATTTTATCAATGGTATATTTTTAGCACTTATAAATCAGACTCCTTGTTTTGAATTTTGCTTTGTTTTACTACCTCTATAATTCTGGCCATTGCTTTTATTATTATTTATCAACATGCTAGATATATTTTCAAATGTGTACCGTATTAAAATACTAAGTATTTTAGCAGTAATGACTTTCCTTTCTCTGATAATAGTTCATATTTATAATATGGCTAAGTGAAATTGTTGGCTAGCCATTTACTACATGATAACCCTTTTCTCCTTAGAGATATTTACTTAATTTTTACTTAATTTTACTTAAGTATTGATTTCTTCTTCTAATAATAATATCAGCATTTCAGATGACATACAGATACTCCCTTCATCTCTCTTTCATTCTTCATTCTTTATTTGAGTGGCCTTCAGATATTTATATGGAATATAATAGTAGTACTACTCAAATACTTTACATTCACCAATGGGATTATAATCTTATTTGGGGGAATTGATAGTTCATGTTTATATTTCCTTGTGGACATTAAGTAATCAAGAAGAAAAGTACAATCTTGATACCACTTTACATAATACATACATTTCTTGAATATAGGTTTAAGGAAAAATTATAAGTTCTACCTCCCTTTCCTCTGTCCACATCTAAATTCTAAATTTGGTTTATGGTCAATAATATCACATCTCCCTTGCTAATGTAGAACGATTGCACTGAAGTTTCTGGATGGGCCTTTTTAATTTTTTCCATGAGTTTCCAGAATCTCAGTTTCCTATAAAATTTATGTTCAGTTAATTGATGAGGGAAATGCTACAACACAGAAAGCTCTTAATAGTAAAATAGACACAGACAAACAAGAAATGAAGATAAAAGGATGACAATAAGTTTGAGTTGTAAAGACTGTGAGAACATTTGGAGATAGAATGTTCTATCTCCAGATAGATGTTCTATCTTCAGATGGGATCTGAAGCCACCATAACTGACTGAACATGAAGTATTCTCTGTGTTTCCAAATAGTACAGAGAAATAAGTTGAAGAGAAATAATAAAGTACAGAGAAATAAGACCATTTGGAGCCCCCTGAAGTGCTTCTTCATATACATATATTATCATTAAGACTGCTATGTTTGAGGAATATAAAAATAAATCCATTAATTTCATAGCTTTTTTCCTTTACTTTGATGCCTCAGTTTTATTGTGGTTATTTCAACATGGCTAAATGACTCTGAGGAAGCATCTCTAAGTGAATCTTCAATTCCCAGTGAGATCTAACTAGTGGCACTTTAAGGTGTTTATGAACATAGAGCCTGATATAATAAAAAAGTCTTTTAAAACACTGGTCCATTTGCTAGATTTTGCCAGTAGACATAATTTGCCCCCTATCGTGTTTTTCAATTAATTTAAATTAATTCAATTAATTTCCAATGGTTAAAAATTGAAAGATTTTACCTAGAAGATTCACTGTCAACTTCTGTTGAAAAATCATAAGTTCAGGCAAACTTGGACCAGCACTGCACAAAGCTGCAATCTGTTGGTGCTGAAAACTATCAACTTCTTCAGGTGTGCCAGGCACTTTCCCATTGACCCCAGAGCCCACCTGGTTTCCATACTCTCTAAGTGATCTGCCTGATACCTCTGGACACTTGTATTTCTTTCTTTCTTTCTTTCTTTTTTTTTTAAGATTTTATTTATTTATTTGAGAGAGAGAGTGAGCAGGAGCAGGGAGGGAGGGGCAGACAGAGAAGCAGGCTCCCCGCGGAGCAGAGAGCCCGACGCCGGGCTCGATCCCAGGACCCTGGGATCATGATCTGAGCCGAAGGCAGACACTTAACCAACTGAGCCACCCAGGCACCCTGGACGTTTGTATTTCTACCACAATTTAACATCTAGTAAATTAAATTACCCTCCAGACCACTTCAAAAGAAGGGCAAGATAGAGCAGACAAGGAGAACCTCGTATATATTATTTGAAGTTCTCTGACCACTACTAATTTTGTTCAAGAATAAAATGAACAGTACACCCTCTGAAGTTCTGAGCCTGTTTAATTCATTATTTAGAAGGAGAAGTGTCTTAATAGAATTGGAGGGTCAGACGAAGTTTGTGTCACTAAACAAGGATGAAACATTGAGGCCCACTGGGAATTTGTTCAAGACAAATTAAAAGCAAAAAAGGTAAACAGTTTAAGAAAAAGTTAATTAGATTCCCAAGATGTTTTCAATTAATGTCAATTTATTATTAACATTAGGCAGGGAGGAAATACATAACAAGCAATTATTATCCTGAGAGCAGCCCTTTAGTTCTGTTCATGTTTTTAATTCTTGACAATACTGTGTTCCAGTTTGGTTAAGTCAGGAATTATCACAAAGCTTTCTTCCTTCTCAGACTTGTGGAAGTTGAGAGAAAGAAAAAAGGAAACAAAAGTAGATAGAAAGAAGTGACCACACACATATGCGTATGTGTGTGTATTTTTAGACTAAGAACCCCTTTAATCATCTGAATATTAACATCTAATCATAACGTCCCCATCTGTCTGATTGTTCTTGGCATCCATTGTTGCTCCTTCTAGCACGTTTGGTATTTCCCGTTTAGAACTAGTGTGTTCTCTATTTACTTTGCTATTTTCCTGTTAATTATTCCCTCTTTCCCCCCTTCTTTTGCTCTTGCTCTTTGATTTTCTTCTGACTGGGCAAATACTTACAGAGAAAAAAGAAAAGAAAAAAAAGATACCCTGTTTAGGAAGTATGTTCATAGAGGTGTCAAATTAATGAGTATCTTAGGACTCTTGGGTGGCTCAGTTGGTTAGGCAGCTGCCTTTGGCTCAGGTCATGATCCCAGAGTCCTGGCCCTCTGACAAATAAATAAATAAAATCTTTTAAAAAAGAGAAAGTCAATTAGGGATTAGAAGTAATTATTTGTAAGTGATAGGTTTTTTTTTTTTCTTAACCTCTTTTTCAAAGTGTGGGTTGGTAAGAAAAAATACTACATAATTCTGGTTTACCAGTAGGTTTTGTTAATGTAGCGAAGGTGGGATTTTATAAACCAAACTGGAAATAATTTTGAAAGTGAAATGCAGTGCTAAAGAACAAATTCCCAGTTGTAAAATAACAATGGTTTTTATGTATTTAGCACTTGTTATGATTTAGACAATATTGATTACAAATGCATTATGTAAATCATCTCATTTATTACAACAATATTATGAAGTAAGTTTATTATCTGTGAGATCAGATTTATCATCAGATTTATGCTCTATTCTATGTGTGATAACTCTCTATCTTATATAGATTTTAAACTGAGGAAGAACAAGTGCCATGTTAAAAATATTCTTGTTCCTTGAAGGAGGGAAAATGGACTACAAACAATGTTAAGGACCTAGCTGTCCATTAAGCTATACGTGTGGACACATTTGGAGAGGTTTAAATGGATGCACTAATGGAAGAGTTTCTGAATGCTCATGGTAATGATGAACTCAGTCCTTTGCCTTCCTGTTTTTAGTGCCAGGGCAACCACTAAACTTCAAAGCAGAACCTGAGTCTGAAACAAGTATTTTGCTGTCTTGGACACCTCCACGTTCAGACACCATTGCCAACTATGAACTGGTCTACAAAGATGGAGAGCATGGAGAGGAGGTAAGACTGTTTCTCACCTTCTGGTCATTCACTATATTGGGGCCTACTGTACTTTTGAGTATTTGCCGAAGTTCTGCCCAAAGGTCAGACATCTGTAGAGGACTTTTGTGGAAAAGATTTCTTCATCAAAGAAGGAACTTGACCAAAAAAATCAGAATATTGATTTCAAGCCTTTTGGGGGTAGAATGGGGCAAATACCAACAACAAAACAGCTCTTGTCTCTATTTCCAGGTTTCTGAGCTTCTTCTGAAAGTATCTAAAAGAATATACCCTATGAGACTAAGGGATTTCCTTTATTTCTCTTCTGCCTTATAGTGCTTAAGTCATCATATAGCACTTAAGTCAAATGACTCCAAGGCTTTGGATGGATAGATTTATCCAAGCTGGTTTCAGAGAAGGAGGCCCAGTAACAAATGTTTATTTGTGTGCCAAGAGTTATTTGATATGAATGGAGTATATATAATGTTTGAGTATGCTATGCAAATAAAATAATTGTAAACTGAAGAAGCCTGGCCATTCTTGATAGTTACTGAAAAGAGAAACAATATTAATGTAACTAATACATATATTAAGAGGTATAATAAGGATTTCACATATATTAACTTATTCAGTTCTTACAGTGGTGCCATGAGTCAGTTTCTACTTTTAATTGATTCCACATATAACAAAATGAAGGCACAAATAAAGTTAAACAGATTTCCCCAAATCTCACTCTCTTGAATGGCAGAACTGGGATTTGAAAATCTAGGCAGTCGGGTTCCAGAATCTATCTTTTTAACCAATAGTGTGTACTGCCTCTTGGGTGTACTTTGCATAAATTATAGAAATCAGTATTAAGATGCATCTAACATTTTCAGGATGGGAATATATGGTATTAATGAATGTATTTCTTTTGTTACTGTGATATCGAGTCTGGAACATTAAGACAAAAATGTTGGTGAAACTATATGTGAAAACTCAATCCATACAAGTCATTTTACTGTACCTTTTCGTATTCTTTATCTTAAGAAGATGTTCACAAAGCTAGTTAGCCCCTAACTTTTAACAGAAATACCTTTTTCTTTAAAACACTCACATACTAAATGAAATATTATGAGTTAACTTATGGTGCATCATTCTGAATGCTGCAATAAATTAATATGTTCCTATAAACTTCTATCTTATTACAGCTGTTTGAAATGAGCAGAATCTCCAAAGACCAGGTTCTAAATGCAATGCTTTTAGAGTTAGCTAACAAAGCCAATATGAATTAAGCACTCAAAAAGCTATATAATTGAAATGCTGCTATAACTTAAAGTACTCAAGTTACCATGACTGGTGTTTTTATTAAGACATAATTCAACATTAATTTATTTTAAATCCTTGCCACTACCCAACTAAAAAACAAATCAGATTAAAACAGTGCAGGAGAGTAGCGCTCCTTTGAGAATGCTGTAGATGTAGGTGTGTGAGTGTTGGCACACCTACTCTGTTTTACAATTGTTTCTTTGGGGATTCCGTTTTTACTTACCATTTGGGAAATCTAAAATTTCGAAAAGCTTTTGTGTTTGTGAGCCAGAATACCCTAGGGATGTTTTCTCTAGTTTTATATTTGAATTCCCCTTGAACGATTTCTGTTTGTGTAAACAGCAAACTCTATTCGATGAAAAGCCTTGAGATTATTTATGCCATTACTAGATTACATATTAGTGTGTATTTTAAGGCTTACTACAGGCTAATGTTCAATCTGAGATTGATTACCCATTGCTCTATTTTTGCTAAAATGCAAGTCAAATCTTAAGCATGAAAAGTAAAAGTTACAATATCAATGAAAGAAACCTTATTTCAAAAGCCCTTTATGATGTTAAAATTTGCAGAAAAGTTGGTGCCTTTTTTTCTCTAGCTGTGTGCTCTGTAGTCACAAAGAAAGTTTTAAAATGATTTTAAATCTGTCTAGAGTGATGATATGGCTTTGTATAAATTATCCACCTAGCAAACATCCGATTCTTATCCCATCAGAAACTTTGCAATTTCTGAGCTCCTGTAGCAATGTCATAGAAACCGTACACTGGTTTCTGTTGCTACTTCTGGCCATATCTTCTTTGCCCCAATTTAAATTACAGAAGGTCATGGGAGATAAGCTGGGCAATCTATTCACTTGAAATTGCACCCATTGACCAGACTCCACTACAGGGGCAGGTGTCAGTGTCTATTGTGGGCTTTGTCTCCGCAAAACACGCACCTTAAGGTACAACATGCTTATGAGTGGTGGCCTCTCAACTTCCCTCCTATTTGACCGATTTGGTCACTGCATCATCATTAGAAAGATCTCTGGCTTCCATTGTTCTGGTTGCCTTATTTATAGTAGAAATGTGCCTTTAAACACTGATATTTTCCTTGTATAATTCCCCCGGTACAATCCTACTCACTGTTGATTCTGTTTGTGATATTTTGATGACTTTATAACCCCAGTGACAGACATAAGAGGTTGTAGGCAGTGTGCTGAAAATATTTGCATGAATCTTAATGAAAATGACCCAGTTCTTTTGTTACTTATCCCCAGCAACGGATTACCATTGAGCCAGGGACATCTTATAGACTGCAAGGGCTGAAACCCAACAGTTTGTACTACTTCCGTCTGGCCGCACGCTCTCCTCAAGGCCTGGGTGCTTCCACAGCTGAAATATCAGCCAGAACCATGCAGTCAAGTAGGTGTCTCTCTTTGCTTCCTTTCTTCCCTTTTCCATTAGGAGGTGTTGCGGCCTCTTTTCGCCTGCCAACAAACAAATGGGCTAATTAATAAGTTTGACAGTCAGTAGTTTCTATGCTAGTAAGCATCCAACTTTGGGGATTGTAATCATGACCTATGTTGGTTTCCAACTTGGTCCAAATAGCGGATCCCATTCTCCACCTTCCTAAACTGAAGGAAGTTGGAGGAGTTAGAAGACTTCTGTGAGGAAAATGAATGAAGGTTCCACCAGGCCCTGTGTAATGACTTATAAGGCTGGAAAGCCAAATTTTGGTTTAGAGCACTGCCAAATAATCACAAGAGGGCTTCACAAATTCAAGAGGTAACAAAGACCAAACTTTTAAGTTTTTTTAAGCACACAGGTGTTTTTTTTTAATGTTTATTTATTTTTATTCATTTATTTATTTTAGTGGGGGGGGTGGGAGAGGAACAAATGGAGAGAGAGAATCTTAAGCAGGCTCTACACCTGCTCAGAGCCAGATGTGCGGGTTCATATCACTAACCTGGGATCATGATGTGAAGTAAAAATCAAGAGTTGGAGGCTTAGCCCAACTGAGCCACCCAGGCAACCCCTAAGCACACAGGTTTTAACTTTTCTAATAAACAGGTTTTTATTTCACATATTTTTTTTCTACTCAGAGAAAAGCTCAACTCTTTATTATTTATTAACTTCCCTCTTATTATGATTCAACTTCCCTATTAGTCCCTATTATTATTTGACTACTTTATTATTAACTCTTGAGATAGTACATGTGGAAATTTGGAACATTCATAGAAAATCTGTATTTGGACAAATTCGAAACAGAGGAAAAATCACAAGTAAATTTGCAATCCTAAATTGTATTTTGTTTCCTCAGGTTCAATTTCTTTTTGGAACTGTTACCCTAAAGCATAGTTGTGTTTATCACAATGGGGGCTCATTGTGTCCAGGGAAGATTTCTTTCTGTAAAGTATTATATGGAGGTTTATTTTTAATGGAAAGTTTGGTGACTTATACTATGGTTTGCTCTTTATTACTAAATTTCTATAATTAGTCTATTGAACAACCATTTACCTTGAATTGAATAATTTATGGAGTTATTTCCCTAGGTATTTTTTGATACTGTATGTTTTATATGTGATTTTTGATAGTTATATATGCAATAGATACGTGTTATCTCAATACATTGAATTTTATAAAGATGCTCTGCCGACCTTAATATTAGACCTATCAGCGAACATAAAATTTATATTTTCTAAGAAATGAATTTTCTTTCATATAAACAAGTCTAAATTCTATAGAAATTCAAAATCTTCCAGGATTTTTTGAAGATAAAAGTTATATTCTTTCTCTTTCTCAAAACATGACTGGTGGTAAGAAAAGTATTAGGATCCTATTACTTAATCCATTAGTGATTATAGCCTATTCCCATAAAATTCCCTTTCTTTTAAAAGAATGAAGCAAATAAATCAATGCAGTTTTGGATTGGGCTTTGAATTCCGGGCAGATTAGTAAGTAATATTGTAGATGATAACACTTAAACTCAGACATTTAATTAAAAGAAATGTGACATGCTTCAGCATTCTGTTTTGCATGGTTTGCAAAATTGACTTTTTTGCATGCATGCATACATACATACATACATACCTATTTACATGCGAGACAGAACAGACATTTTATAACCACACCGAAACTTATCTACTTTTTTACTTTATTATAGTAAAAGGTTCAAGAGATGTTGAATATATTCTCATAGAATAGGAGGTCTGAAGGTACCAATGTAGTAAAAACCAAATCAGCTTTTTAAAAAGAATTACAAATGAGTCCTTGCTATTACATGAACAACTCAATTGTTTATGAATAGTGATAATGCATATGAAATAGTTTTATAATTTGAAACATAAGAATGTGTAGTCAGAATCAATAAAGATGATAGATATTCTCATGATTTTGCAAATCTTACTCCAAATTTACAAGATTGTCTTATGAAAATTTCCTTTTCATCAGTACAGGGAGCTTTCATTTTGATTGACAATAATGAAGAACCTAAGACATGTAAATTAAAAAAGACTGATAATCCTGTAAACAATGTAAACAATCCTGTAAACACCTGACACTACGTAATATTAAGACCCACAAAGTCTAAGGAAATATCCAAACTACATGTTCACATACACAAAATTAGAAATGATTTATTCATTCTATCACATCAATTGCCTATTTAAAATAAATAAATATAAATATCTTATCCCTCTCATTTGTCCTTTAGGAATTATATATTATTAACTTTAAAAGTAATTTACTATAACAGTTACATTGCTTTTATTGCTTTTTTAATTTTATCAAATAATGTTATGTTTGGGTAATTTGATGGAAAATCATTGCTCAGAAAGTGATGATTTTATTTTAGAATGGACAATAAGAAAGTTTCTCTTTTAACTCTTATGCAAATTCTACTTAAATGAATAATTACGTACAAAATGAAAAAAAAAATTTGCGTGTAAGTCATATCTTTTCCAGATGGTTCTTAGGATTTTTTTTAAACATTTCTTTTTAATGGTTGTGTTACTGACACTTTGTAAGGGATAGATGATTATTATTAATTTTACCAAAATTTGTTGGTGGAATCTAATTCTTTACTTGCAATGGTGTCTCAAGAAGAGTTATAATAAATTTTTTTAAAAAGCTGAAAGCTGACGTAGGGTAAGTACAAGTTACAGTCAGAATCAACAAGCCTGACATTACCCCCGGGTAGGTAAATCTTGGACTATGCATTTTCATCCTTTAATGATTCTGCATGCTCAATGTATACGGGCTATAATCAATGCTAGATTAACACCTTTCCTTAAAACTGGTCAGGCTGACTCCGTTTTTTGCATAGTCAGAGGGAATGCTTTCACATTTGGGTTTTTCTTTCTTTTCTTTTTCTTTAGTTGGAATTGGTGGAAGGGCAACAGTTATTGCAAATTTTTATACCTGAAAACCCTTTCACAAATGAATACTGTACATGAATCACCCTCATTCTAGAATGTAGAAGTGAAAGCTTGAAACAGCATCTGTGAAGTATCATCAGACTCTCATGTAACAAATCTTGCAATATTTACAGGTTTTTTAAAGTTGGGTAGTCTGTACAGTAGGGCTGGGGAATACTGAGAGATTGGTTTAGAAGAAGAATTTAAATTGCAGGTAGGTAATGTTATTTGAGGCTCTATTATCTCAAGGTTTCATGTTCACATATTCCCCCCACCCATTATTTAACAATTATTTTTGGTCATTTATTCATTTTTTGGTTTAATCATATTACTAAGCCAAGGTACATAATCTTAAAGTTTTATTTTAAGTTTCAAAGCCTTATTTTCATTTTGTCCTATTGTTCGTTTATTTATTTTTGCCTTTTCTTTTGTTTTATCATTTTTTTTTTCCAACCACTCCTATCCTTTCACTCAAACCCTCCTTTAACTCACTACCAAAATAAGAGCCGTCAGCTCCTCCTCAAGACATTAGTTGCACCAGCCCAAGTTCCACTAGTATTTTGGTAAGTTGGCAACCTCCACCAGTGGAAAAACAGAATGGCATTATTACTGAATACTCCATCAAGTACACCTCAGTGGATGGAGAAGATGACAAACCTCATGAAATTTTGGGCATTCCTTCGGACACTACTAAATACCTTTTGGAACAGCTGGAAAAATGGACTGAGTACCGCATCACTGTGACAGCCCACACAGACATCGGCCCCGGCCCCGAGAGCTTCTCCGTGTTGATTCGAACTGATGAAGATGGTATGTTGCCTCTGCTACGTCAATTTGCACCCTTCTGACACAATCTTGGTCTGCTGTCTTTTGATAGGCTAACAATAATCAGTTTTTCTCTGCTCATCTTTTTTTTACCCGGCATCGCTCTAACTTCAGTAGTTTTTGCCAAAGACCTATCTTTGCGGCAGCCTGGGCATTTTTTTTTTTTTTTTTTCAATCTCAACATAATAAGTTGCTTCCCTTTGAAAGGACAGTTTGCTCCTATGACTTTGTAATCCAGGCTGTTCTCTGTACTTCCGTCTAAAGTCTTCTGCGTTCTTCTTGGCCTTTTTTAGTCACTTCTTTTACATTTTGAAGTTAACTTTTCAAATCTGCCTTCTTTTCTTCTTGTTGCCTTTTTGTCTTGCATATTTCAGAGACACTGATGCTCGACATTCAATTTTTGGCATCTGTTGTTTGGAAAACCTTTGATATGAGGAAAAAAGAAGAAAACCGATATAATCAAGAATCTTTTTATTCTGCTAAAAAGAAATCTTTAAAAAAACACACAACAATCAGCAACCAGTTTTTGTTATTATTTCAGTGCTACTCCTCTTTGTGCTTTAATGCTTTGGGCCTCAAAGCATCTTCCTTGGCTTTTGTACATTTTTTACATGTTTTTCTATTTCTCTGATACTCTTTTTTTCTTCCATTTTTTTTTTTTTTTTTGGCATTGGTCATGTTTTTTGATCTTTTCTTAAAAGGTAGAGCAGATTGGTTGAGCATTTTCATTGCTTGAAAATGTTTATATTCCACAAAGGAAACTTAGTGGGTCTGCCCATTTTTTTTTTTAAACCTAAGTAAAGAAAATACTCTGACTGGGTGGGACAAGTGCCTATAATTTTCTTTTATCCAATGATGTTGTTCCAGTTCCTAGTGGTCCTCCTCGCAAAGTCGAGGTAGAGGCTGTCAACTCAACATCTGTTAAAGTCTCATGGCGCTCACCTGTGCCCAATAAACAGCATGGCCAGATAAGAGGATACCAGGTGCATTATGTGAGGATGGAAAATGGTGAGCCCAAGGGCCAGCCCATGCTGAAGGATGTCATGCTGGCTGATGCACAGGTAAGCCTCTGAAATTACATACCTATGTTTGTATTTATTTATTATATTTATTTTAGTCTATACCTTGAAATGGACCCCCATTTTTCAAGTTTTTTTGACATTTAAAAAATCCTGTACACAATTTTAGTTTTTGAAACACATAATGTGTATTTACCTTCTCAGTCAGAGTTGACAGCATGTGAGGAAATTAGTTGTAATGAAATTACACTCAAGCCTAATTAAAAACACATAATTGTTTTTTTAAAATACAGATACTCAACTTGCTACATTACATCTGAGTTTGCCTTTCTGACTTCAAAAAATTTGAATTGATTTTAAAGTAACAAGAAGAATTCTAAGCAGTTGTGCTAGAACTTCTTGAAACTAAATTGATCTAACTTCTAAATGTATGACTTATTCTGTTGAAAAATAGACATTCTTACCTGAGGAAAGTTACCCAGATAGTATTTTATTTACTACTTATTTATCAAACCATGTATTCAGAAATAGTTATTTCATTTCCCAGAAAAATGAAGATAATGACGATGAAAAATTAAAGTTTTCCAAGAAATTAATTAGGATCCCCTATTTTTTTTTCTAAGAAATAAATATTTATTGGTTACCTTCCATATTTCAAATACTCTTGTTTGGTGTCAGCATACAAATATATTTCGAGGAATTCATATTTTATTAGAAGTGTTTTATTGGAAAACACTTAGAATTAATTTTGTGACAGGGAATGATGGATAAATGGCTGACAAGGCTGACTGTTATCTCAGAACAGCAAGAGTGAACCCTCATTAAGATTCATTTTTCGTTTGAGACGGGGGCTGAGGGAGAGAGAAAATCTTTTTTAATTTAATTTAATTTAATTTAATTTTTTTCAGTGTTCCAAAATTCATTGTTTATGCACCACACCCAGTGCTCTATGCAATATGTTAAGCCAAGTTAAGAAAAGTAAGAACAGTTGAGTACATGAGAAATGTTATTGATCCTCGGGTGGTAGTACTCAACCACGCCATCACTATTTGGCTTTATAATCCATTGTTTAAAGCATAGCATTATATGTTTCATTTTTTTTGTTAAATTAAAGTGTTTCAAACATAATACCATAATAAATTTTCCTGTATTCCATGTAGTTACCTGAAAAGAAGAGGATGATTTCAATTAATAGCTTCAACTGGGGATTACATGTAACCTATGGATAGCTTCATTATACTGGGTCCAGTGGTGATGGGATGTTGTGAATAGGGGAGTACTATGCTTATCTAGCAAATCAGTAGCTGGGCATGGAAAAGGAGGGAGCTTGGAAAATCTGAAATTTATTTCAGCTGCAAGTTCCTTCCCTTGTGTCAGAGTGGGGAGGACTATGAGCCAATGAGAACTCTTATGTCAGGTTGCCACATTTTGCATTCTTGTCTCTGTGCAAATAAGAGAACAATCCACGTCCCTGTGTCTAAGGAAAATATCGACCCTAATGTTTTAATATGATCAACTCACAACAGTGCTGTTTTCCTTTGGTTTTGAAACTTTTTTTTTTTTAAGATTTTATTTATTTATTGACACAGAGAGGGAGAGAGAGAGAGATCACAAGTAGGCAGAGAGACAGGCAGAGAGAGAGGGGAAGCAGGCTCACTGCTGAGCAGAGAGCCCGATGCGGGACTCGATCCCAGAACCCTGAGATCATGACCTGAGCCAAAGGCAGAGGCTTAACCCACTGAGCCACCCAGGCACCCCTGGTTTTGAAACATTTTAACTAAGGGGATCTGGATGAGTTGTTTACTTAATCAGCTCTTAATCCAGTTCCATGGTTTTGAAGTCTACTTCTGTAAACTTATTTCTTTCGATTCATAGTCCTTTAGATGCTAGAAAACGGGCATTGTTTTTTTCTAAATAATATTCTTACTGTCTGTGAAAGAGTACTTACAATATGAAATTAATAAAGCCATTAATGCCTATGTTTTCTTTTGTAAGTCTGAAAATGAAAAAGAAAATGATATAGCCATGATGCTTTGATGTCTTTCGTCCCGTCCTAGATTTTGCATTATAAATTTTACATTATAAACTTGTAGTTCTGTCAGTGTTTTGTGGAGGATGGTGCTTAATGGAATTATGTGATACAAAATGCCTTAAATATCAAACACAATTTTCCCCATCTCTTCTACTTTTTGGCTTTTCTTTATTGAATTTGCTAATTTTCCTTGTGTGTATATGTTTTGTATTATTTTTCCTCTGCACACCTCATCTGTTTTCTGAATATTCATTGAAATTCCACTGCATCATTGCAAGACTTCCCTGGGCCTATAAGATTCCAATATATTACAAAAGGTGTTAATCTAATTAGTGACATGAATTAATTGCATAACATAAGGAAAAAGTCAAAATAAATGTCATAAAGTAGTATATGATTAGAAACACTAGCTGTATGTTATGCCTTATTGATGCATTCCAATGAAACACATATGAAAAATATACATTAGCTGATCTTAATAATAATAATACAAAGCATATTTACTTTTGACCTCTCAGTTGGGGGTGAGGATGACAGCATAACACACCTTCCCTTTGGAATTTTATAGTACACACTGCTTATTTTTTGTTTTGTTTTTGTTTATTTGTTTGTTTTAATCTAAGGAGGGCAACATTGCCTTATAAGGCTACAAATTTCTCTTCATTTCTTTTTATTTTGTTTTCCTCTTCCCCAACCTTCTTAATCTCAATCAGTGGGAATTTGATGATACTACTGAACATGTGAGTAATTATGGACTGCTTTGTCAAAAAGAGATATAAATGCTTGTTTTTTCTTTTACCCCTCTTTCACTTATTTATGATATGTCATCACAGTTTGCTTGGATGCATGAACTAACGCATTATTTTTAAATTATTTTCACTATGTGGTATATTTTTAATTTAGGTTTTTGTTTTGTGAAATTGGCACGGTTCTACTGATTGCATAAGATATGTCATGAGCTCGTGTCGTTTTGATGGCTGCTACTAATTCTGCCTTGTGACACAGTTAGAGGACGTACACTTTAAGTGGAGGCATCACAGACAAGAGATATCAAGCTGTTTCATAGAGGCCACTCATAAATCCTACCTCAGGGTTGCATTTTCAGTGGATAACACCATGCAGTTCTGATGCTAATTATATCAAGAAATGGCAATTCTCTGTTTTACCCATAGAAATTTGAGTTAAATTGAATGAGTCATGCCCAGAGGCAGAAAGTATCTCACTGAGGGAGGAATTTTTAAAAAATATTTCAATGGCTGGATTATATTATTTATTGAGAGCTTATTACTATGGATAGGTTTCCATGGGGGGCATAGGATGTGACACCTGCCTTTGAATCGCTTACAGTAGGTGGCTAGGAAGGATGTAAAGTTCAGAGAAGTTCCATAAAATATGACAAAAGCAATGACCTCAAGCAATGTGCAATTAATAAATGAGTGTCATTGTCACTGTGAGTTTAGAGACCATGGACCAAGAAGGTAGAAGAGGTCTTGAAACTTTGTTGAGAACTTAAAAAAGTAAGGGTTGAAGAGCTGGGAAATTCGTATGTGTGCCTGTGTGTGTGGGGGTGTGTGTTAGAGAGTTAGAGGTATGAACGTATGTTTTTAAAGATGAGTATGTGGGACGTAGTCATTAAGGCAAGTCAGGAATGTGGTATAGTCATGTGACATGAGCTTGCCAATTCAACATGAATGAAGGGGTTTAGGTTAGTAAGTGAGGACTAAGTATGGCTAAGAGGTAACTTTTAATATAACGTTGGGAAAACCTGAAGTGTTGAGCTAAAGAACTGGCTTTTAACTCTTCAGTACTGGAGAGATGTAGAAAATTATTAAGAATGGAAATAAGGTTAAGGCTGGCAAGGGTATTCTTTCACTTAGTAAAATTTTGGGGGGGGGACAAAATACAGGGCTCTTACTGGGAATATTGGAAATATGATGGGCAAGGTATCAGTTTTAATGGCACTAAAACACTGACAGTGTTTTGTAAACTTCTTTGACTGTGATCCATAGTAAAAGATGCATTATATGTCATGACCAATGCATTTGTATGTTTAAAGGTCTTACAAAATAATACCTTACTTTAAATATATATAAAATTTAATATTTTGCATGAAAGTGTATCTTATTTCTTTTTTAAAATGCTGGGCGTGACTGAGTAAATTAATTTCATGACCTACTTAAATGGGTCATTACTTGCAGCTTAAAGCCAATGATATAGTGGATAAATTAGAGAGAAGGAAGATAGTAAACAAGGAAACAAATAAAAACAGTTCTTTTACTAAGGTAGTCATAAAATAATAAAAATTCAAGAAAGTAAGTTGAAGCAGCAGAAATGAAAAAGGGACAGTTTTGGTCAATATTTTAAAGGAAAAACTGGCAAAAGTTCCTGAGAATTTGAGGAAGAAAAAGAGATCAAGATCACTTATAAGTTTGGAATATGCTATACCATTCACTAAAGTATAGAAGCAAGGAGGGAAATTTATTCCTGGAAATAACATTTGAGCTTCAGTCAAGCTGAACTTGAGGGAACAATTGATAGTCAAGGGAAAATGTCCAGCACATATTTACAATGTACATGCCACTGGAGCCCTGATGGGAAATCAGGCCTATAAAAGAGTTTAAGATATAAACAGAAAAAATTCTTTAAGGTTTGAAATTTTTTTTAAATTTTTTAAATTTTTTTTATTTTTTATTTTTTTAATTTTTTGGACTAGAGAGAAACATATAGCAGGCCAGTAACTGTTTCAGAACATCCAGGAATGCCAAGTTTTAACAGGCTGGAAGTCGAATGGAGATTTGATAGGAGAAGTCAAAGAGAATGAGGAATGGTACCCATGGCATCAGCCACACTACCTCACAGAGGATAAGGAAACCACCAAAGAAGTGTGGCCACAGTTTAAAGAAAGAAAATATAACACAAGAGATGATGTGATCCAGGCAGATAGAGGTGTGTCTGACTGAGATTATACCACTGCAGAGAATTTGACCAATTTCAAATTACTTTACATGTGTTATCCTGTAACAGCCTATGCAAGAGGAAGGGCTAGAGTAGTTAATCCCAATTTGATAAATAAAATATCTCACCATATGATTTGTGATAGAGCTAAGCCCTGCTTCTCCGCCCCACTAACCTTGCCTACTTTCAGCAGAAACCAGTAGCATGTGAAAGGGACCTTGGAAACAATAATGTTGTCATCTTCCCATCATAATTTCTGGAATACCCAGTATATTTACTATAATTTAGAATGCTACTCTTGGGTGATTTGGATGGTTATTATAGCCTCTCTAATGTTAGTGAAACCATTCCAAGGTCCTGAAAATAAAATCTTTCTCCCAAATTTAGCCCATTCATCTGGCAGAATAATATTTCCAATGGCTATTCAGGATGATATCTGAAATTCTTGAATTTCCACTCCAATGATATCCCTACTATTTTGAGAAAAGCACACTGTCAAAAGCTGTCATATTTGGGATCAGATTCAACAACTGAGTTCAATGGTGCATCTTACAGCCTTACACAGAAAAAATCCTTCTGTCCTCCACACAAACCAGTCCATTCCATGAACTCTCACTTGCATTGTCTTCAGATGTGGAAGACAATAACATCATATTATTTCTTAAATCTAACCATATTCAGTTTGAAAACATAGCTGTGCCAAATATCCGAAAGGGAACTTTATAACTATGTGTTTGTGTGTGGGGATGTGGGCATGTGTGTAGCAGCTCTGAAGAAAATAACAGAACAAGTTAATAACTACTCTATGTAAAGAATCATATAATCTCCAGTTTGAAAGAACAGATCTAAGTTGTGTAACCATCATAGTTTGGGGCCCCAATTAAGAGAAATCTATAGTTTTGATAAGTAGTTTGTGACATTTAACATTTTTTAAATAGCTTAATTGAACACAACTCCATGATGATGTGGTAAAAGAAAAAAATTATTATCCTTTGGTTTTATGATCTACTCCAGATTACCAGAAAATTCTCCTTAGTGTGTAATGATTTTAGTTCATAGTCTATATAATTAACTAATAATATGTTACTCGAGTGCTAAGAAACTTCTCTGGCTATCAAGATATCTAGGTTCAACAGAGCAGGCATTTGGCAAAATACTAGTGTGGTGATAAAACAGACTGTCCTGGCATCAGTGCCATCACTGGTTTGTGGGCCAGGCTGTAGAGGATGCATATTGAGAGCTCCTGGCATAATCTAACTGCTGGTTTATGGTTTGCTCACTATGAGCCAGTTGTAAGTGTTTACCTGATATACCTCACTTAATCCTTCCATTATTCCAACTTTCACATGGGAAACTGAGGTACAGAGGGGGTTAGCTCACCTGCCCTGGATCACCAAACTAGGAAATAAGAAGATGCAGATTTAAATTCAAGAATTCAGGAGTTCTGGCCTCAGGATTCATGTTTTAAACTACTCCTTCTTAAGATTACCTTGTATGATGACTGAAGACTGACCCCACTTTAATGTCAGCATGAAAACACATCATTCATAGCATGAACAACAGGCATGAAATTTCCAGTGCTTGGCATGGCTACAGGGAGTATTTAAGCATGCATAGAATGAGGATGGATGCTTTGATTTTCCCCTAGGGTGTTTATGGTGTTTTGAATCAGTGTCGCTCTATTGTGTCATTTTAGGACATGATTATTTCTGGGCTACAGCCTGAAACTTCCTACTCCCTCACTGTCACAGCCTACACCACCAAAGGAGATGGTGCTCGCAGCAAGCCCAAACTGGTGTCCACCACTGGGGCAGGTAACCATATTTGTGCATATATGTGCTTTGAACATTTTCCAGGTGACAATAATACTGATTTTCCAAATGGTATGGATGGTGAATTCTACCAGAAAGAAAAAGTGGACTGTGGTCAACTTTTGTATTTATGCATTTCAGAAGAAAAACAAGACATACTTTGCCCAAATTATTTGGTCAGTCATTCAACAAGTATGTTTGTGAGCACCTACTACATGCCAGGGACTACTCCCAGTACTCGGGATACAGCAATCAACAAAACTGAAATATTCTTCCCTCCTGAAACTTATTTTCTGAGTAGAACTAGATAATTAACAAGTAGACAAATGAGTATATAATTAACCATCAGTAAGCGAGAAGTTGAAAAATAAAGGTGTGTAGACATTAAGGATAGGGACTGTTTGGAAAGTAACTGGAGAGGGTCTCTTAGAAGAAAGTTATTTGAGCTGAGACATGAATGATGTGGAAGTACAAGTCCCAAGAATGTCTAGAGGGATGACCAGGGATGTCACTCATTAGCTTCAACCTCTCTCTGCAACAAACCCTCTTAGAAGAGCTGCCATCTTGAACTGAGTTGATTACAGTTCTGGGTTTTGTTTTGTTTTGCCATTTTCTCCTCCTCATTCCTTGCTGTGGGAATTCTGAAGAGGCCAAATCACATAAAAGATGGGGAACAGAAAAGAGAATAAAAGCAACAAGGCTACAAAATATCAGATTGCTCCTCTGAAGAACAAAGGTTCTTAATACTCTTTAGAGTTACTTTGATGGGCTCACATTAGGAAAAGCCAGCATGAAGGAAGACCTGACACTGTAAAACCAATAAATTAAGACATAATTACAAAAGGATTCTCCTCCAATCCCTTTATATCACAATCTCCCATGGAACATTTAAACTATGATTTGATTTACTCCTCCCGAATTGCTTCTCACACAACTTTTTAGGAACACACCTCTATGTAAAGGTATAAAGCAAAGAACAGCTGTGATGTTGAGTACCCTCCTGGGTGCCATGCTCACTGCCAAATTTGTCTAAATGTCATAAGATTTGCCTCACTTACATCCTGCCACCTGGAACTGCCTCAAGCAGCAGGATTACAGATGGCAAAACTCCTTTAAGGCAAAGTCTTCTGGGCTTTTTCTTCCTTTTTTTTTTTTTTTTTAAATTTAAGAATAGCATTGTATCAAGCTAATTTAATGCCTTGCGTAGGAGATATATGTTCAGAGGGGGCATGCTGACTGGCTATGGAAACAGCCTCCTTTGAAATGTAGACAACTAAGTGCAAACCCCTGAAATTAAATCCCCAAAATGAAGAAAATATATTTCTGACACCTATATTTATAATTGTGTCTTAATTAGTCTGAGATGTATTACATAAGGCATCAGACTCCCATTGCCCTTAAGATAGGGGTGCTATAATTAGGAAGAAAAAGGAGAGAATTTATAGCCAAAGGATGTGAATCCCAGAGGAAAAAATGGCATTGTCGATTTCCGTAGCACAAACACTGGCTCATCACTTTTTAGGGACTATTCAAAAAATTATTTAGAGTTGTGGATCTTATAACATAGAGGACTGTTTTGGTGTTTCCATTTCATAACTTTCTTAATCAGTGGACATTTAGATATTGAGGAAGACAGTGCTTATATTTTAGATATCTGCACATAGAGTGTCTTCATACTGGGCCTGGGTTGGAGGTGTGAGAATTCAGATTTATAATGTTTTTAAGAGAAAAGCTCTAGTTTTATCAGCTGCCAACTAACTAGTCAGAATCATTCCTTAGTCATGGTTTATCCCCAGGTAAAAAGTATAGACAAAAAGTGTAATTATAACCATAATAACTCAAAGCAACCATTATTTTGTACTACTTAAAAAAAATTACAAGCCACGTAAGAGTATAGTTAGGTGTTCAGGCTGTGTATTCAGATTGTCTTATAGCTTCCTCACTTATTATACCTCTGACTATATAGTTTTCTATCTCTCTGGGTGTCATTTTCTTCAGATAATGAAGATAATAACTAATCAGACTGTGTAGTCAAGAGTGAAAAATGTAAATCAAATGAGATACTACATCTAATGCTCTTAGCACAGTGCCTGGTACATTGCATGTACCCAATAATTAAATATGTTCTGATTATTATTCTTATTAGTTGTATCTAATTAGCTCATCTTTACTTGGATTCATTTCTCTGTGGCATGAACCTCTATATACGTGAAGGTTTCTTAATTTTTTTTTTTTTGAATTCCCTTAAATTAATCCTATTTGTGTCTGTTACAAATTCTGGTATCTCAGCCTACCTTAATAAGTATGAGAGGAAGCATATTTCCACAAAGGAATACAGACCAAGTCTTTTTTTTTTTTTTTTTTTTTTTAATAAATAATGTAATGGAGTTCCTGTAGAGTGGTGTTCCCATTCAGCAGTGATTAAAATGTAAATGGCCGTGTATATTGGTCTTACCACTCTTTCCCCTGTGTTCCAGTTCCAGGAAAACCCCGGCTTGTAATTAACCACACTCAGATGAATACTGCTCTCATTCAATGGCACCCCCCTGTGGACACATTCGGACCTCTTCAGGGCTATCGTCTAAAATTTGGGCGGAAAGATTCAGAACCACTCACTACTCTTGAGTTCTCTGAGAAAGAAGATCACTTTACAGCTACAGACATCCATAAAGGAGCATCATATATCTTCAGGCTCTCAGCCAGAAACAAAGTGGGCTTTGGGGAAGAGATAGTGAAGGAGATTTCTGTTCCAGAAGAAGTCCCAACTGGATTCCCTCAAAACCTCCATTCAGAAGGCACCACTTCAACCTCTGTCCAGTTATCCTGGCAGCCACCTGTCCTAGCAGAGAGAAATGGCATCATCACCAAGTATACTCTTCTGTATAGGGATATCAACATCCCTCTTCTCCCAATGGAGCAGCTTATTGTTCCAGCTGATACCACTATGACACTGAGTGGCTTAAAACCAGATACCACATATGATGTAAAAGTACGTGCTCACACGAGCAAAGGGCCCGGGCCATATAGTCCCAGTGTCCAGTTCAGGACACTGCCTGTGGATCAAGGTAGGATTTGTCTGCTTACGGCCTTCCTCCTTTAAAGGAATGTCGGTCTTTGGAAATCAGTATTTTGAAGCTATAAATAACTGATCGGACCATTCATATTAATAGGTTCAGCAAAAGCCAAAAGGTAAAGTATGTAAAACTTAATATGTTTTGGATGCCTTAGATTTTGGTTATAGAATGCCAAGCAAGTCTGGCTGACAGCACCCCAATGTTCTCAGGTAAGGAAAATACAATATGAGGTGACTGAATTGGAGAGAAAAGAGAGATCTTTATGAGAATGGGGTAGTAAAATGAGTGGTCTAAACAGGTAGGCAAATCACTTCTCTCTCTGAGATCAAAGTAGACGTCATCTAGCCTAAGCCTGATGGTCCATGGTGGAAAAGGACAGGTCATACGTTTTTAGGAATAGTGTAAATACACTGTTTTTCCTTTTCCAGCAGTGTTTGCAAAAAATTTTCATGTCAAAGCAGTAATGAAGACTTCAGTGCTGTTGTCTTGGGAAATTCCAGAAAATTACAATTCTGCCATGCCTTTCAAAGTAAGTTGTTTTCTAATATGTAAGATATCATGGGTGAAACTGGGGGTGGGGAACATGCAATTTCCCTGAGTCAGTTACTTAGAAAGCATGCACACCACTTTGCTTCAGCCACACACACTTGCTTTTCTCTTTTTTGGTTTTCACTTGAAAGATGAAGTGGGAGCTGAAACATAGAGTGGTATTACTTGTCAGTCACTTGTACTTCCAAGACTTTTGCAACTAAGCTAGTACTTGTGTTTTTCTACCAGAAAATGAAATTCATGTGGTTTCTACATCTTGAAAATGCAATATCCTGATATTTAAAAATTTGTTTATTGGCTTGAATCCTTTGTATGTTTTAAACTTTAATTTGTGATTGAGAGATATGGAGAGATGTTAGCGAGAAGTACAAGTCTATGAAATAAAGAATAGAGAAACGTTTTAAAGGCACAAATGTACTTAGGGACAGAAATAGAAACCTTTAGAAAAAAGGTGGTGTGTATAATACATTGAAAACCTAGAGTGTTTCTGCACAATTTCCATTAAGATTATATGCAAGCAACAGTCAAATATTGAAAATAATGTACATTTCTAGGCTTAGAAACATCATATAATTATGCACTAAGAACAAAAGAAAAATTCATTCCATCTCTAGAATTTATGAATACTTACGGACTTAGGAATTACCCCAAATTAGAATTGACTTGACAGACATATTCTATAAATAAGTGCATATTAGTTTAGAAAGCATACATTTCCTCTCTGATACCCAAATCTCTTCAATTGCTTCTATCCTCTAGATTCTTTATGATGATGGGAAAATGGTTGAAGAAGTTGATGGCCGGGCTACCCAGAAACTAATTGTGAACTTGAAGCCTGAGAAGTCATATTCATTTGTGCTAACAAATCGTGGGAATAGTGCTGGTGGGCTGCAACACAGAGTAACAGCAAAGACTGCACCAGACGTACTACGTACCAAGCCTGCCTTCATTGGGAAGACCAATCTGGATGGCATGATTACTGTACAACTGCCTGAAGTACCTGTAAATGAGAATATAAAGTAAGTCGATTGAAGGGTTAGGGTTGAAGGATACAAATGCAAGTAAACAAGAAAAAAAAATTCAACCTCAGTATTATAGAAGTTATAAAAGATTCTATTGCTGTATGTGAAGTAAAAGCTTCTTCAGCATAGGCTCTCAGTTTTATTTAATAAGCCTTATTACACCCTGTTCTCATGTTTGTTGTAACACAGATTCTCATTAATTTAATATTGAGGGCTTTTTATTTCCCAGGAAAGATGTAACTTAGTTGAAATAGACTAAGAAATAGAAATAGAATGCAGTCCTTAAGCTAAAGAAGTTTATGTCATAGTGTACAGAATAAGGTGACTTGTTGAATAACATTAATACTTGGCAAGTCTTATTATAAGGGTGAGGAAGTCTTACAAGGTATTATGAAGCCGAAGGAAACTTTGGGAAATGAGATAAGCAACATGGTATGTAACACTGTTGTTGTATATATGTGCCGAAAGGAGACATTTCAAAAGTTAAAGTTCAGGATAATGTCAGGAAGAACTTGAAAGTTGGAAAATGTGAGTTTTCTGTCTTGGATAGAGCACAGTGTAGAGGACAGTGGGCCTGAAGTGAAAGATTAAATCCAGTCAATTAAGAAGTTTATTGGTTGTCTATAGTTAGTTGATTATAGCCAGTACATTTTATAATCAATACAGCTAGCTGGTCGTAGCCAATAGAAGAAAAAAAAATATTTTCACTGCAGTCTACTAAGGATGAGTATTGTGGTTAACCATGGAGAACAAAAGAAGATGTGGACTCTGTCCCCAAAGAGCTACCATAGAGTGGGGGATACAGAGAAGCAGATATAGTACCTGCTAATGATAGAGTTAGACTCTATTTTAAGAGCAGTTAACTGATAATGAAATGGGTCAAGGAGGTTTCTCATTTAATCTTAAAGGGCAAGTAGGACACATATAAAAAATCAAAGTGAGAAGATTATATGCAAGGGCTCATTAGTAAAGGAAGTGAGCTATTTTGTAAGGCCTGAACAAGAGAAGTAAGAGAGGTATACAAGAGCTAAGTTGCACTCAGAACTTGAAACTATATCAGGTAGATGGTGGAAATTCAGTAAAGGTGTTTGTGCAGGAGAGTGGTATGTATCATTTATATAATACCTAAGTTTCCTTTTTTTCCACTTTAGGAAATATTTATTGGGTATCCGCTGCATGCTGGGGATGGTGCTATCTGCTTTCTTTCTCATTTCTTGTATCCCCCATGGTCATGTTTAGATGAAACTTGTTATGAAAGATTTGAAGGTCAACCAGAGACGTTCCTATGTAGTTTATGGATTGTTGGGACCTTCACATTTAGCAACAATCTGGCAACATAATTAGGGAAGTTCTTAGGGAAGATGGCTCCTGAAGGCATATGTTGGAAGGATGTCAGAACACCAGAAAGTGTTGGAATGTCATTGTGTAGTTGGTTGATTCTAGGTAAATAACAAGATTCTAAAATCAGGTGGTGATGGGGTAAATAGGATGCAGAGGCAGATGAGAACAGTAGTGTAGTAGGAGTTGGTAAACACTTTAATGAGGGATCAAGGCAGAGGAAAAAATGTCATAGACGACTCTGAGAGTTGAGTTTGGGTGACAAAGTGAATGATACTGCCATTCATCCTAGAGGATAAAAAAGTCAAGAGGAAATGACTGAGTTCAATTTTGTATATGTTTTACATGAGGTATCAGTGAAATACCTACTTAGAGATGTGCATTTAAAGAAATTACTAGTATTATGGATAGAAATTTGAGAATCATTAATACAACAGCAATGTATTTATGGAAAGAAACAGAATCACTGAGACAGTGGGGTAAAGATATGAAGCAAAGGTTAAAGTAAAGGTCTCAGGAAGAAAAGAGCTATTACACAGTTAAGTGGAGAACCAAGACAGGGCAAGTTCATGGCAAAAGATTTTTCAATAAGGTGTGTACAGTCAGAAATTTCCAGAGCTCCAGAAAATTTAAAGAAGATGATAGAAAAAAAAATCTGCTATTAAAAAGTAAAACTATAAACAAGAATTTTTTGATGTAGCACCACGGTTGAAATTTAGAAAAGTCTAATAATTGGCAACTTTTGACTTAACTAAAATCCATTCTTCCAGAGAAAACCTTCTGTTCTTATTTATTTGATGAAATAATTGGAGGATTTTAACCAGATGGTGGAATTTCCAAAAGATTATGACTAAAATAAATTCACTGAGAAATCAGATCTCCTTTTTTGTCCCCTCTTCTTGTATCATTCAGAAAACTGGAAAATGAGAATGGAATATTAGTGTGATTTTATTCCAACAAAATTTAATGTGAAAGTGAGATTATATTTATCCATTTTTGTTATCCATTTTGTTTAAATTATATATATATATCTCCCCCACCCTATCCTAGTGACAGGCAATGTTTTAGGGATTTACTAGAGATAATCCTGATTTTCTTACTGCTCTTACACAATATAGCTAATTGGGAACTTGGACAAGAAGAGTCCATTGTAATGCAGTTTTAGGATACCAAAGCTTAGATGGATAAGGGAGGCCAAAGGTGAAGCTCCCAACCCCAGTTTAGTAGCTCAGGGAAGGGTTCTAGGGAAAGTGACATTAAAAATGAGGATTAAAGAATGACAGGAGCCTAGCTGGTCCATAGGAGTATGGTTGGGGAGTTGCTGTTTCAGGCAGAAGACAGCCTATGTGGTTACCACAGCAGCAAGAGAAAGACTAGCATTTGTTATCTGTCCACCTCATCCCCATCCATGAAGACATTTCAGCTGGCATCCAACAGACATGTATTCTGTACACTGCCAGTGCCTGGTCTAGGAATGAGATGAAGACCTACATGACGGTGGCAGGACACATACGAAAAATAGATCGTGTAAATATCATAGAGTAAGCAAGAACTGCCAGAGTTCTAGCCCAACTTGGGTGTCCGAGAGACGTCTAGAAGGAGATGATACTTAATTTGAGTCTTGAGGGTGGGAAATATTTAGAAAAAGCAAAATTGTTGCAAATAAAGAAAGAACAGGGGAAAGATAACAGAGTATAAATTTAATCCATACAAAAGCATGAAAGAGTGACAGAAAGATGAAAATTGTATAGTATAATTTTTTAGTATTTGTTACTAGTTTTCAAGACTTACAGAAAAATGTCTTTAGTGACTTTTTACCCAATTGGCTTGGTAGAGTGTGTTAGATATTATTGTGTTAGATATTATTGAGAAAGGCATTTTAGTCCTTTGGTGGTAGATTTTTGGTTCATTTTCAAATTCTGAATGAGTCGAGAATATTGTAGAATATAGTCTACCTTTTAGTGCTTTTCTTTAGCTTGTTCAGTTTCCCTCTTTGTTTAATTTATGTACTTCCTCCTCCTGTATTTGAAATAGGAGTCAGGGAAAAGAGGTAAAACTTTGGTAACAAAGAGAAGAGACCATTTCAAAACATAAAAAGAAATCAAATGACTGTGGGGGGTGGGGGATGTGTTCTAGAAATGAATTAAAGATTCCCAGAAATAGGGGCGCCTGGGTGGCTTAGTGGGTTAAAGCCTCTGCCTTCGGCTCAGGTCATGATCTCAGGGTCCTGGGATCAAGCCCCACATCGGGCTCTCTGCTCTGGCGGCGAGCCTGCTTCCCCCTCTCTCTCTGCCTGCCTCTCTGCCTACTTGTGATCTATCTCTCTCTCTGTCAAATAAATAAATAAAATGTTTAAAAAAAAATTCCCAGAAATATATTCCAGTTACTCTGGGGAAAAGAGCAAAAGACAAAACTAGGAAAGTCCTTGAATGGGAAGAGTATCAGAACCATAGGAAATGAAAAACAAATATCCTGTTAGAAAAAATAAACAAAAGAAAAATGCTAAGTAATCTATAGACATTGGACTTTTTGAAGGGATAATAACATAAAGCTACCAGTCCTGTCTTTCTGTGGCACCATCCATTATTACAGGCAGCTGTGAGCTATGTTGTGCCACTTGCAGCAGTTGGCAAGTTAAGAAATTAGAAAGGAATGTAGCGTTTTGTTCAATATGCCAGGGGAAAATGAGGAGAGAAAACAGGACTGATATCAGAGCTGTGGGCGGGGTTGCTAACTTGCATTCAGGTGAAAGCTCTTTAGAAAAATTCTTCCAATTTATTTTCTAGTAAAATGAAATTTTGGTGATTGAAGGGCTGTTTTTATCAACAGAAACCATGTGTTCTCGTTTCTGGCCAAGGTAATTGGGAAGTCTTGATCCCTACCCACAACTTCCTACAACTCAGAAACAAATCTGTCTCTTGTAAACACAGTCGAGGCTCATTGCTTCTGTATTCTCTCACAAGTGGTTTTTGTGTGAAGTGGGGAACCTCCCTTAGGGAAAGGCTACATTTCTTGTGAAATAGCCCTGTAGGTGCGGCAGGTTCTGCCCTCAGGAATTTGCGGTGCTTCCACCTTCTACTTGGTTAGATAGACTTGGGGGGCAGAATGCGAGTTGGAAAATCTAGCAACTCCACCATTATTCAGAAGCAAGTTGTGACAAAGGGAACTTCCCTGAGTCTATAGAGCAGGATTTTAGTCTGGGTGGTAAGGAAAAATGTACCACACAGACTGCACTAAAAGATAAGCTGCCAGAAGTTACCCAACGTAAGTTAATTTCATAGTAATCATTTTATATTTATGAAAAGTAGAAATGAATAAAAGCACTTTGTGAAATTCTAAATGTCTTTGATCTAATTAATTTGGCTTTCAGGTTGGCCTACTTTTTCCTCTTTTAAAGAAGATATTCTTGGAAACATGGCTAACAAAGGTGCTTCATAAAATGTGTGCGCTATTACTAGCTTAATATATTAATGTATCATCTGTTTAAGGTTTAATGAGAAATAATTCAGTCATCACATGGTTGTCAACTGCAGTGGTAAAGATTTAAACTTGTATAGTGCTTTACAGTTTACTGAAGGCATTTGAATGTGTTATTTAAGTCTCAAAATAACCCTGTGAGGTAGGTATTCATGCCATTTATGGGTGAGTAAAATGAGGCTCAGAGATACAGCCTGGCCACAATCATAAAGTTGATACTAAGAATAGCTGTAATAATGATTGGGGGTGGGGGCTTATTAGTTGCTGCTCAAGGGCATTGCACACAGTAATTGATGGACTCTTCACAAGGAGGGTGTTTCTCATTTTTATGGCTAAGGAAGGTTTGAAGGTTTGACATGAGTTAACATAGCCTAGCCACACAAGAGCAAAGCCAGAGAGGAAAGATTTGACCTCCGGCAGTCTGGCTCTAACCCCACATGTTAAACCATGACTTATACGAACCATGATTTGTTGGTCAGACCAGGACTTTGTTTTTTTTTTTTCCCCTAGGACAATTGATAAACCATTAAGAACTCAAGGACAAGTAAGAATAGACGGAACTGGCCTAGACAATCCTTAGAATGAGGAGTCATTAGGCACATATGCAGTCAAAGATCATGGAAATGTATTAGTGTTATGGAGCAATAAGATGGGTAGTTGTCATGAGAATTCAGATGAGAGGTAAAGGGAGAGGTTTCCCAGAGCCCAGCATTATCATCCACCATTTTATAAAAAAGGAAAATGAGGCTTGAAGCAATTAAGTAATTTTCACTTGTCTGACAATACATAGCCAAAAAGATTGAAAACCTTAATTTAAACATAGATACTGGAAAGATCGTTCAACCTGCTTTGGGTTTTCTATGGTAAATTAATTTGACTTAAAAAATATATACCTAAATAATCATAGCAAATATATATACATATACATATATACATATATATATGTATATATATATATGAAACATGAAGTTATGCAAGCAATGACATTCATCATTAAATTCTGAGACAGATTTTGACCTCCTAGTTAAATAATGAGTTTGAGAATGCTAATACATTCTGCTAATACAAAAAGCCTGGCTGAATTTGAAGAGGGACCACTACAAACACTGGAGCTCGCCTTCCCAAATAATTATATGGAGCTGGGTCCCCCTTGGTGATAACATATTAAATAAAATTAGTAAAACTTTACTTAATATAATTAAAATTCTGAAGGTTAGATTTAACCTATCTAATTAAATCTAATATACTGGGAAAACATAGCTTACTTTATAAGTAGTCAGAGCATTTGCAGATATATTGATTCTGAATTTATTTATTTTTCTTTTAGTTTAATAGTTAAAGTCTTATTTCAAAAAATGTATTTTGAGCTTAACTTCAAGCTTGAGTCAGATAGGTGAAGCATAAACTTTAATTTTATCCATATATAAAGCTGATCTATACCCCAAAACATTTTTTTTTTTCTATTTCAAGCAAGTTCTTTCAGTTCATATAACTTGGTTGGTTTCAATTTGTAGAGTACATCTTAGCTCCCTATTTCACTTTTCTTATCTGAGTCATCTTTTTTTTTTTTTCCTTATTCTCCCATGATATTAGAATAAGAATCATTACTACACTTGTAAAGAAAAGAACTTTTGCAAAAAGAAGTATATTTTCTATAAACAGTATTTGGTCACATCATTGCTGGTTTGAAGAAAGGAGAAAATGCTGGATGGAGATTGAGAGTTGAAAGTTCTAGGAGGGTGCCTGGGTGGCTGGGTTGGTTAAGATACTGCCTTCACTTCAGGTCATGATCCTGGAGTCCTAGAGATGAGTCCCACCTCAGCCTCCCTGTTCAGCAGGGAGTCTGCTTCTCCTTCTGACCCTCCCCCCAACTTGTGCTCTCTCTCTCAAGTAAATGAATTAATTAAATATAAAAAAAAGAAAGTTCTCAGAGAGAAGGGATCCCAATGTTTTGACTGCCTGATTTAGGGGACATACATGTTCTCGAAAGCCACCTATTCCACCTACTTCCACTTTTCAATGGAAAAATAACTCAGTGATAAAACAGCAGAGATTAAAAAAAAAAAAAATCCAGGGAATTTATATGTACATTTGCTTTAGCAATAATTTCTAAATATGTCTTACATAGTATAAAAAATTATAGACTAATTAAGACCATATAATAGGGGAAATGGAACTAATCAGAGAGGTCAGAAAAGACTTCATTTAGAAAGTAAAAAGTGAGTTGTTATTTGAAGGAAGAGAGGAGTTAACTTTGGACTTGTGAAAGAGACAGAAGGTTCTAGGCAGATGGAACAGAATGATCAAGGGTTTGATGACAGAATAGACCGAAGTAAATAAATTCAAGAAACTGAAAGCCCATCAGGGTGTAGCTTCAAAGGGCATGGAGAGATGGATTCAGGCAAGATTCTGCTGAGGCTTATGAGACTTTGTGACCTTTCTACCAAGAGCAATGAGAGTCTACTGAAATGTTTTTAAACTGGAAATGATAAAATCAATTGTCTATTGAAAAATGAAAATTTCAGAGACTGGACTAGAGGCAGTTAAGTTCAAACGTGAGAGAAAGTCGGGGGCCAAGGTAGCATGAGACATGGAAAGAGGCAGAAGTGGTGGCTGCAGGGATAGGAAGAAGTAAATGGACTATAGACAGAGTTTGGAAGTAATAGGATTTGGTGAAGCTTTGGATATGAGAAAGGGAAAGAGTTAAAGCAAATCATCAGTGATAACACCTAGTTTTATAGCAAATGGATCATGGTATAATGGTGGAAGACTTATTTTGGAGGCATATCCTTAGTTTTGTTTTAACCACAGTAAACTTAAAAGTAGTTTTGTGACATAGACATGAAGATATGGAGTTGGAATTAGATAAACCTCTAGAGTTCAGAGGGAGCATTCTGGAATGAAGAAATGAATCTGCAGATAATTTGCATCTAGGTGATAACTGATACCCTGAGCTAGAATGACACCATGTAGGAAGAAGAGAGAATAAAGAGACGTCCTTGGCCTGATCTTCAGGGATTCTCCCATTTAATATCAAGGTAGTAGGTAATAGATTCTGTTAAAGAATTAAGGTTAATGTGGTGAGAGATGTTAAGTGGAAAACCAGGAGAATTGGGCACAGAGAAATGGCTGAGAATGTTTAATGGAGGGTCTCATTAATATTTTCAAATTCTGCTAAGAGATCACATAAGACAAAGGTCAAAACTCTTATTTGGTACAATCCTACCAAAGTCACTTAGGACGCTGGTGTGGGCAGTGCGGTGGGCTAATGAGGCAGGAGCTAGAATATTATTGACTGGAAATTCAGAGGAAGATGAGGTAATGGAGAACAGCAAGAAACACAGGTCTCCCCAGAATTCGGGTAGTAAGGAGTAGGATAGAGCAAGAAAGATGATGAGTGGATGTGGTTTGTTCGTTTTTTTAAATGTCAGGTATTTATACAGGGTTGGAAACTAATAGAATTCAAAGGGGAGGGAGAAGTTGAAATATATGGGTAGGGGGTAATGATGCATAGTCAACTTCCTCAGAGAGCAGATGATGGGAACCAATTCAAGAAAGTGATTGGCCTTCATGAATAGAGCCAATCCCTCAACTGTACCCAAAGGACAGATTATGGTTATGTATAGATGCAAGTAACCTTATAGTTTGGTAGGTGGAAGATGAGAGAGCTCTAGTCTGAATGTTTTTATTTTCTCTTTACATAGACATAAAGCTGTCTTCCAGTGAGGAGGTAAAGATGTCTAATGTTTACAACCAGGGGAGAGAGTCTGAAAAACTTGTTGTACAAAATGGAAGGATGAGTAACTGAAGAAATTGTGGTAGGATGGCCAGGCAGCGTCGAAGGCCTGAAGTTGCTGAATATGAATTTACAAAATCATTGTCCCCTCTACATAATTTCTCAAGCCCTGTGCAGCTCCTTGGCTTCAGGCACAGAGAAGGGCAATTACAGATTTTAGGTAATGTAGAGTGGGAGATGTGGGCTCTAGCAGAGAAGAATCAAAGATCTAAGAGCCTTGGGTGATGCATGGTGCTCTTTGGAACTTGAAATTACCAAGGATGATGGCAGAGTTTGGGAGAAAAGGAAGACCACTGACCCTGGGGGGAAAAAGAGGGAAGAGGAGAGAGAGAGAGAGAAAGAAGGAAGGAAGGAAGGAAGGAAGGAAGGAAGGAAGGAAAGAAAAAGGGGGTTTCTGAAGGGGTTCGTAGATGACAAAAATCAGTGAGAGAAGATCATGATAATAGAATAATAATTTAGCTGAAATGTATGAACTTCAAAAAAAGAGGCCCTTGTTTCTTGGCTTGCTTTATGTTTTTAGGTTAAGGGGGGAGGGAAAAATACCTGAAAGAAGCAACAGTGAGCCAGGAGGGAAACCCTATGCCCTCCATCTGAGGTTTGCTGGGTGGGGGAGGGGCATGAATACACAGACCCACATGAAAGCCTGTGAGGGAAGCAGGGTTGTCAGGGGAAAACCAAGTTTCAGAAAAGGCAACCATTTGGGTTTTTGAAAAGCCATGGTTGCAGAGAACATGGCTGAAATGTAGTTCCAGGCCATACTGTCTTATAATATGGCATTCCAAATTCCTTATGCCACATTTCTTTCAATGCAAGAGCTGCTTTGACATCAGGAGACAGAAAAGCCATGCATATCCAGCCACACTGTTAATTACTTGCTATGGGGGAGGCTGTTCAATTCTTATCCTAGCCACAAGTTAAATGAACAGTTGGAGAGTACAGAAGAAAAGAATGGATTTTTTTTTTTCCTGTACAAGAATAGCAACTCAAGTATGAAAGCAAAAGAAAAATTAATAGAATTCATCATCTTAACCTTGATTTCCAAGATTCAGAAAGAGGACAATGGGAGCTCTTGATAATGTGTAGTATCATTACTTTAGGTGGAGAGAAGCAATCCTCACTTAGTGCAGTTGGTAGTGAAAAGCAGGTGGTTCCCTGATGAGTGTGTTTATCAAGTGCATCTGCAGTGTTATTTTGTGTGCTCAGTTGCAGCCCCTGTCATTCTTCTCCAGGCTCATTTAACATGATGGACTTGTTTGGCAAATCCTTCAGGTGGTAGGAGGATAGGAAGAGGAGGAAGCTTACTCTGGATTATGAAGTACAAGATACTGGCCTCTCTCACACACACCCCAACTCTTCCTTCTCACCCTCCTTGATCATCATGATTATTGGTAGGAAAGAAAATGATTGGGTCGGTGATGTGATTCTGGGAGTCTGTTGATTAGTTGCTCAGATGGCACCATGGAGAGAATGTTCTAGTATAGTTGTCTGGTTTGACCTGAATTCTTGATTAGAGAGAATAAAATGTTTGACAAGTCCTTGAACTTGCATCTCAGGGAATGTCACTGAGTCCTACTTGAATAACATAGTTCAGGTGCATTTCTCCCATGATGATGGTCAGTACTAACAGTAGTGGCTTGCCTCAGTTTGGTGTGACTTGCCACACACTGTGCTTTCATTTTTCATAGTGTACAACTGAGATTAAGGGATGTTAAATGATCTCCCCAAGATCATACAGCAGATTAGTGACAGACCTTCAAATTGTGGGCCAGATGTATCTCCAGATGCCACATTCTTCACCAAAACACTCTAAAATAACACTGCTCAATATCATGAAAGCAACGTGTGAAACCTTAGATTTTCTAGCGACTATAACAAAAAGGACAAAGAAATAGGTAAAGTTAATTTTAACAGCATATTTTTACATAATATATCTATAATATTATCATTTAACATATGGTCACTATTAAAAATTTATTGCCGAGATACCTTACATTTACTTTTCATACATAGTTTTAAAAATCCAATGTCTTTAACAATGTGAACAGATTTCAGTTCAGATAAGCCACATGTCTGGCTAGTGGCTACCATATTGGACAGTGCAGCTCTAGACTCCACTTATGGAAACTGAGTCCTTTATCACAAGGTTTTACTGAGTTTATTGCAGGTTTTGTTTTGTTATAAGTAGAAAGAGGCCTTCCTGTATGTGTTATTTTTCTCTGTGATATAATTCAATGCAAGGTTGGTGGCGCCCATCCTGTGGTCTCTTCTCTTCCCTTCCTTCTCTTCTAGAAGTGTGTGTGCATGTATGTGTATATGTTCATTTTTACAAGTCTCCACAAAATAATGGAGTTTTAAAAGTATTTTATAATACAGAGTAATGAAACAAAAAAAGAGCCAGACTATTGCCAAGGTTAAAATATATGTATATATTTGTATCCCCTTACTATGTGTTTTAATTTGGGTCATAATTTAATCTCTCTGGATTTACCTTTTTGTTTACTGTCCTTATACAGTTTTTCAGAGAGCAAAATGATATTATACATTTAGTACAATATATTAATATAGTATAATATAGTATACATTTAATATAATTCCTAAGAGGAAGTGATTGATGTGTTAGCTATTATACACCTATATTCAGAATTCTTACATAGTTACTACCAAAAATCAGACAGTCACAAACCATGAATACAAGAGCAGGATATGCAGTTTGCGGAAATTGCAAAACCATTTTTCAAATAGCCCATATCTACTTGTGAATAGGTACCTTTATACTTACTAAAATTTTGGTTGACTATTCTTAATGAGAGTACTCAATTACTTATGCTCTTCTTATACATTTATTTTTTGAGATCTATTTTGAAGGCCCTCAGATAGTGGTTGCCTCCAAATTTCTTCAGTATTTATCTTAAGGTTTGCAACTTGATGGGTAGAAAACAATTATATTACTATATAACTGTTATGAAATTATGGATAATTTTATGTATTTAATTTCTTATCCAAATAAAAAGTATTTTAGGAGTATGTAAATAAAATCATTGTTGTCATCATCTGGACATTTGTATGAGCTAAGAGTAATTTTTATTATACAGTTTCTTTTAAAAAAAAAGCCCTTATAAATTGATGTCATAGAAAATACTTGATTTGGCAGCTTGTAATGTTGGATTTCAGTGTACTAAACTTGTATGTGCCCAGCACCAGGGTCTTAACAAACTGTTTCTGCTCTGTTTACGATACCTAATAAAGAGCAGTCAACCATGGTGGTATTAACCATACAAAATCTTTGAGGTCACACATAATGGTCTACCCATGTTATTTTTAAAATTGAACAAACAGGTGGTTATTCCTCATTAGTGGACAAGTCACTCCGTATCCATAATTTGCCTTCATTCTCAGTCACTGGTCTGTGCAAGATTTAAGGACATATCCATTTTCTTTTTCCTTTGATCTGACCTTATTTTTGTCTGTACATTCTTGTGCAGAGGTTACTACATAATAATTGTGCCTTTGAAGAAATCTCGTGGGAAATTTATCAAGCCATGGGAGAGTCCAGACGAGATGGAGTTAGATGAGGTAACTATGTGTTTGTTGGCTGTGTCTTTCATTCGTTACTTAATTTATTAAACATACTCTTCCTCTGTATGGGAGGAAGTCTAATCCAGGTGCTGACTTATGGCTGGCTGGTCAGCTGTTGGATGGTTCAGTGCTATGGGGCTGGTAACCTCTAGGGATCCCAACAAAGAACTTTTTGCTTTAATTAAAAGACATCTAGCTGCAGTAAAGCTTACAATGTGTCTAATCTTTGCTGACTTTAATATTTTGCCCCTTGCCTCTTGTAAAACATGATGCAAGGTGTGGAAGTTGAAGTGAATTGTGAGCAAAGACTTAATCATCATTGTTATGAACTCCAAGGTCTGCTTCATTAGTGTAATTTTAGCTAAAGCTGTTACAAATGCTAAATCGCGATTTGCACCAGAATTCAACATCTGACCTGCTATGCGTTCTTGACCAGTTTCTCACAGAATTACACTGATTAGAATGTTTGCCTTATTCTATATTTTGTGGTATTTCAGAATCAAAAATGCATTTAACTTAAGGGACAAAAAAAAAAAAAAAGAAAGAAACACACATTCCCAATTCTGAGCCAAGAAAGAAATATAGAACAAAAATCAGAGCAAACACTAAATAGTATGATTTTAATTTCTGAAATTTTACAACAGTAGTAGGTGCATTTTAATTAATACTCTTTTTGCAAAAAAAATAAAAAATAAAAAAATAAAAACAAAACATTGGTTTTGGTTTTTGTTTTTTTTTTGGTAAATTAATACATAATATGGAGAATAAGCCCTATGTATTATATATTTTATTTAGATGGGGAAACTGATCAGAAATGTTAAGCCATATCCCCAAAGGTCCAAACGAGTTAATGGCTGTGGTTCAGTCAAATACAGGAAAAACTTTGCTATTTTAACATGATGCTGGTTTGAATCACTTCAGAAAGCAAATTAAAAGGTCCCCATTTGGGGACATATGAGATTTTAATTTGTTAAGTTTATTTATAACCTAGGCTACATCTTATAGCCCAACCTGTTGTATCCAGGTATTTTCTCCACCTTAAATTAGTGCAAACACAGCAAGAGAAAGTAGAAATTCCTTAGCTGCCGTACAGGGAAGAGATGTGTATTTCATACATGTCTGCACTAAGGAGACTGTGATCTGACATATAAGGGCTGCTAGCTTCTTTTGGCAGACATATACCCTCTCTAGACATATGGTTCATCTTCACCCACTTCATTTATCTGAGTTAAACTTGATCAAGTTCAGAAGGGGAGATGAGTTCAGGGTTAGAATTATGCTTTTATTTCAGTATTTTATGAGTATATAAGCATTGGAGGGGTGTAATTTAGGATATAATTTCAATAATGTCAATTAATTTATGTTATAATTTTTTTCTGTTAATAAAACAGGAACAAAATCATTTGAACAAAATGAACAAAATCATTCCTATGTTAGAGGAATAGTAATCTCCCATCTGAATGTGAAATGTCAACTGATCTTTTGTAAAATTTTTTTAAAGATTTTATCTATCTAATTGAGGGAGAGAGAATGAGTGAGAGAGAGAGAGAAAGAGAGAGAAGGAGTAGGAGGAAGGGCAGAGGGATAAGCAGACTCCCCACAAGGGGGGCTTGATCCTGGGACTCCAGGATCATGACCTGAGCTGAAGGCAGCCATTTAACCAACTGAGCTACCCAGGTACCCCCCTTTTTAAAAATTTAAATTCAATTAGCCAAAGTATAATGCATCATTAGTTTTTGATAGTCAGTGATTTATTAGTTGAGTATATCTCCCTGTACTCATCATATCATGTACCCTCTTTATAGGTGCCCCTTTTGTAAAAATTTTGAAGTAAGGCATGCTTTTACTTGCAACTGACTAATCAGTTAATTTTGAGATTGTTATTATTATTACTTACTATTTTAATCAGCTCTTGAATAAATTAATGAATTTAAATGCAAAGGTAACTTGTAGAATCTATGAATCTTTCCTCCTGTTAAAAACAAGAAACAGGGCACCTGCGTGGCTCAGTGGGTTAAGCCTCTGCCTTTGGCTCAGGTCATGACCTAAGTGTCCTGGGATTCAGTACCCCCATCCGGCTCTCTGCTCATCTCTGCTCAGCAGGGAGCCTGCTTCCCTCTCCCTCTCTCTCTCTCTGCCTCCCTCTCTGCATATTTGTGGTCTCTGTCTGTCAAATAAATAAATAAAATCTTAAAAAAAAAAAAACAAAAAGAAACAAAAAGCAAAAAACGAGTTACCAAAGAATTAAGATCCAATCCAAAAATGATGTCAAATACTTTTAAATAATAACCTTTTCCTAGAAGTAGAACCATTTGCTAGCAATAGGAAGCTGATTCATTTTTATAGCCAAGTTTTAACCTCTAAAATGCACAGCAATGCTAATGGATTAAAGTATAGAGCTATATGACATTGAACTTTCCTGCAATTAAATTCTATGGGTCTGTGCTGCTGATTCCCATAACAAAGGGTCATTTTAATCATCCCACAAGTTGTGGTGCATTAATCTGTATAATAGTTTGATAAAGAACATTTATTAATTCAAAATTTTGGGGTCAGGATGGGTTGTTTCCCACTTTTCTTACCGATATAATTGAGACCACATTGTAGAATTAATGGTGGAAAAAATAAGATATGCATTGACTGGAAAATGAAAATTATTTCTGATAAAAAACTAAAGCCCTTGATACATCTTTTGGAATTACCTCCAATACATTTTGTAGCTATGGTGTAGGGGAACAAATGAAACTAGGCTATGGCCTCACTTTATGCTTACTCATCCAGTTTCTGATCCCTAGAGACATTTTTCCCCCTATCATGGCTAATAAAAGCATTGTTGTAATTTTATCTATAGCTTGGTACTGCCAGCTTTGACAAAGCAGTGTTCCTTTCTTAAATGAATTTGACCAAGTGATTTTTTAGAAAGGCCTATAATTCAAATCATTGAAACTATATCATCGAATATAATGGTGGCCTAAGGGGATTTCCACATGTATGCTTCACATCTAGGCCCATAAAAAATGGAAAGAGGCTTCCTAAACAGAGTCACTCTCAATATTATCTTCTGAGCTCATTCATCCTTTGTCTGGAGATAATCTCCACATAATAAATTCATGCACTGAAACTTCTGTTGCCAAGGTCAGACTGGACAGAGCTGACGTTCATAGTCAAACTGAATTTTGGACGGAATGACTCATAAAATATTAGTTATATTTAATTCAGGGCAGGTCTTATATCATAAGCTTTTCGTTGCATTTACTTCAAAGGCTTGCTGCTAAATAATGTGGTCATTTGTATTTGTAACTTCAACATACTGGGTAACTTTGGTGTCATCTGAGCAAGCTTGACCAATTTAAAATACAACACAGGAAGCATCCTGCAGAAATTAGAGCAACCTATAGGGGCAGAGTTGATATTCTAGGTTTGACCTTAAGGAATAGCTGCATTACATCTAAGGAGCACCAAAAAACCCAAATATTTTATTCTAAGGTACTTCCTCTAAGTCTTCTAAAGAAACCTTAGCAAAAAGGTACTTGTGGGGATGACAGTGATATGGATGAATTATGACAGTTGCATACATGTGAAATATGGATAAAATCAAGGTAGGGTTTGATCAGTGAAGTGGAAGAGGGGAACATAGTAGCATAAACAACTGATGGTAAATGTTTCTGATTAACTAACTTCAAAAAGCTGTTCAGCTCATCTCTAGTACATTTATCCTTAAAGTAATGGCTCATTGTTTACTACATATCAATAATAATCTTCATAATGACTTTTCCAGTATACTGTTAAATATTTTGTATCAGATTTTTAAAAAATAACATGTTATAGTTCATGTAATTTTCATTGCATCAATGAACTCAAAGTTAAAGAAAATATTAGAGCATTATAAATTGAATTCAAAACAATGTGGGCACAGATGACCTATATAACCCAAAGAGTGTTCACATGTTTGATTTGCATTTGACCAGCTGAATACATTTATAACCCTGTGTAGTATGCCATCAGGTTCCCAACATAAGGATTTGACGTTTGCTGTATGTAGACTCTGCAGCAATTATCACAGAAGCCTGGCCTTGGGAGCTAAGCAGATATCACTCCTTTGGTTTTTGATCTGTGATTCCACTTATATAACAAGAGTAGCAAATAATTTCACCATAATGTTCCCATTAGTACCTTAACTTTATTTATTGAATTAAAGACAATTTTCATTCAAAAAAAAAAAAAAAAAGCATCACAGACTGCTGTAAACTTTTTCCCTGGTTATGCCTTGAGAAATACCAATATATTTAAGGGAAGAAGACAAAGCTAACTTCAACATTACTTTGAAATCATTTATCATAAAATACCACTAATACAGCTTTCTAATGAAAAAGGTGAAGGCCAAACAGGAATATTGAAACATAAGTTCTGCTTTTTCTTTTAAAGATACATGAAGGATTTTTGTGTACATGTGTATGTTTGTTTTCTTCAGGGTAATATTAAACTTAATGTTTATCTACCCTGCCTCTTTCACCTGGGAAGAAAATTCAACGTCTCCAAGGAACTATCAGCTCCAGAAAAGTTAATGTGACTATAAATGGGAGAATAAACAAAAAGGTTATTTAAGGAGCTGAGAAACCAAGTCAAGCCACAACTTATTAAATGAGTAACAAGGTCTATTTAAAATAAGTTTCAATTAAAACTTGGTCATTGGATTCTATTTCTGGTGATTTGAGGGAATTTGTATTGTATAAATGATCTCATTACTAAAAACCATCTAACCTCTCCCCAAATTGATCATAACCGATGGCTTTAAATGAGGTTACTATTTGTTTGATAAGTAAGAGTAATAAAGCCAGCATGGCAGGCTTTTGTGAATCAAGCTTTTTACTTAGGTTATATTGCACTCTTGCCCTTTGAGAATATTTCATAAGGGTAGACAATGATATGAACTACCATTGAAGGAAGGGTCTGATTGTCCTGTGTTTTAGCCTGGGCCTTGCAAGAGCAGTGTAACACCTTACTTTAACAGTAAGACAAGCATTTGAAATATAGAACTGAGATTTAGTGATGCTGACACGGTACATGAAATGTGGACAAATTGTATTTGGGCTGTTCCCAGGCTTGAATTAATTTCTCCCATTAAATAGTCATTAAGTTGTGTTATTGTTGTTTACATTTCTTTTTCTGTTTCCCACTTTTTTCCCTTAAGCTGCTTAAAGAGATATCTAGGAAACGCAGAAGCATCCGACATGGGAGAGAAGTTGAATTAAAGCCATATATTGCTGCTCACTTTGACGTTCTTCCTACCGAGTTCACCCTGGGGGATGACAAACATTATGGTGGATTTACAAACAAGCAACTCCAAAGTGGTCAAGAATATGTCTTCTTTGTGTTAGCAGTGATGGAACACGCAGAGTCTGTAAGTTAATTGTGCTGCCATCTCTTTCCTTTGGTATTCTTCCTTATTTCACCAGAATATGGCTCTTTAGGGAGAATATGTAGATATATTCACCCTAATGATTTCTCATGAACTCCTAGTTATTTCTCATGAGCTCTCATTAAGTTAAATGGAGCAATAGGCTGCCTGCTCTTTAAACACTGCTGAGTAAGCTGCTTGAGATTTCATAATAAACAAGGCCATGTCTCGAATGGCATAGAATTTAAGTGGACTTTATGGCTTATGAAGTGTTAAATTGTTAGGATATTGTTCTTGAAACCATCAATGTGACACATATGGAAAAGAGGGTGATGCCCATCACTGCTCAACATGTCCTTCGTCGTCCTTTAAAAATGTTCTCAGAGAAGTTCATTTGATTGCAATAGGAACTATCAAGTTCTGCAATTAAACATAGTGTATTTCCAGGTATTCAAAAATACTGATTGAGGGTGATTGTGTTTTATTCTCCTGCAGCTGCCAGCAAGCCCACATTTTCTACCCAGAGTCATAGGAAGGTCTATCTAGGAAAAAGGCAAGCACAGTCAGCTTCTTTAATTATAGCAATTTACCAATGACTTTATCAGTGAAAAGCCAAGAATGTTAGAAAATAATTCAATAAAACAGAGAATTCCTAAGGTACTCTAAATAATGAGTTGTCTCTTTTTATGTAATTCATCTTGCTCTTATGTCGTTTTATGCTTCAGTTGCTGTGACTGTTAAAAAGGAGAGAGAGGGAGAAAGAAAGAGGGAAGAAGAGAAATTGTAGCTGAGAAGGGGGGTGGATTTTGAAGTGGCAGTTCACATTAACATTTAATATACATATTCTAACTGTATCTTTCTAATAGGGGCCTAAAACTGACAGGCGTGGCAGTTCGATTGGGCCAGTCACTTCCCGTATAGAGGAAGCCTGAGATGTATCAAAGATTTCTTCACCTCAGGTGTTAGCATATACAGTGGGGCTTCTCTTCAAATGACTGAAGGAATTCCCCCGTGGAAAATCAAAACACAAAGGCAGCCTTTATGCCTGGTTTACCTTTGTGCACAGAATGTCATTTGAAAACAAAGTGACAGGCTCCCTGGAATTTTAATGCACGGGTATGCTTTCTCTTTTTAGTTGAAGGTTTTAAGTCAGAACATCAAGGGAATAGAATGTTAGAAATCATCTTTTTCTTTCTTGTCTTTAATGACTTTTAGATATTTGAACTAATTTTCTTTGCATAGCTCTAAGATGTTTCAGAAAGCACATTCAGACCATTGAGGCAGATCAGAGAATTCAGCAAAGAAGAGAAGCCTCAGCGGACTGTGCAGGCTGATGGCATCACTGTCAGAGACTCTGGTTTGAATTCTCCCAGATGTTCCTAGTGTTTAGATATATAACCAGTGATGAAGAGTCTACCCAGTCCCTTAGTATGCCATTTCACTGTCTCATTAATTATGCAACTTGGACTTTTTCCAAATAAATTATCTGAATTGTTCCTTCCCTACATCAACTTTCTCAGCAGTGTTCTTTATGTGTTGTTTTCAGGCCAGCACCTACTTTACAGAGAAAACTTGTATCCAACTAGTATAATGTTGGTAGTGATGCCATCAAAGTTTTATGAAAAATTGTTGTTAAGCACCTAACCACTCCCAGGCTAGGCTGAGAATTTTCATAGACAAAATATCCACCCCCCCCCCAGATGTGAGCTTTCCCTAGTAAATTACTGCCTCATATTAAGAGTATCGGAGGACTGGTTTAGAAAGACCAAAGTCTATCACCCCCATGCATTGAACAAGTTTTTATTTTCATGAGGCTAGTATCATTTTATGGTTTTGTTTTGTTTTCTCTTCATTTTCACATGTCTCTATTTCCTGATTTGGGTTGAAAATCTGTGTGCTTTGGGAAAACCTCTACCTAGATTTGTATCTTGGTTGACCAAGATGATTATCTCAAAGACCCCTGGTAAAGAATTTCAAATCACAGAGTTTTGTTTACTTTTGTCTGCCAAACAGTTTGAGTGTGACCTACAAGATGGAAAGGGGAAAGCATAAACCAAAACAAACAATTATACTTACATAAAGAATCGTGTTTCTTGGATATTTAGTGTCTTTGCCAAGTCCTTACACTGTACATATCCTTTTTTTAGCTGCTTCTGAGAAGGTTGGAAATGTACTGAATTTTTATCTTTTGACACATTAGCAAATCTGGAAATGTAGTCAGTCTCTTTCCTAAGTACAGTGGAGAAAGTGGGAAAGAAGAATAGAAAACAAACATTTAGGGGGGTATATGCCCTCCAGATTGACCATTAAGCTTGCTGCACTTAAACTCAGAATATATGCCCTAAATTAATTCTTTAAATGTGGATGAAAAAATTAGATATACTTCATATTTCATGGAGAAATGAGAATATCCTCTCATGTCTTGGTAAGATCAGCCATTTGAAAAGATGAACATTTTATTTGCTGAAGATTTGCTGGGAACTCATTAAGTGCAAACCTCTGTGCTAGTTGTTTAAGTGTACAAACACAAACAGTATATAAATCCCTACTTTCCTGGAGTTTATAGTTTCATTAAAGAAAATAAGGTGTATGCACACATAAAAAAGGAAAATAGAGTTTGATGAATACTGTTAAAAAAGAAATAAAGGACTACCTGAAATTTTCAAAATTATTTCTACCTATATTTTGTGAGATGATTGATTATTTCCAGTTATGGAGTGATAGCTTCACTGGAGGCAGTATTTCAGTGGGGCCTTGGAGATCACTCAGATCACAGGAGCTAAATGTTGTGGAACTTGCGAGAGAGTTAAAGAGAGAGAATAGAGCATCTAGGGAATAGTAGGGAGAAGCTCACTATGATAGAAAATGTTGTGTGTGATACAGAAGGTTAAAACAAAATCATAGAGGCCCTTAAAACCCATGCTAGAATGTCTACGGCTTCTTTAGGAATCACCAGAGAGCCTCCTGAAGGTTTTATAGCTACAGTTTAGGATAATAACTCTAGCAGCAGTAGAGACTGTTAGAGGAAAAAAAGAAACTCTTAGTATGTTCTGGGTGGGCAAGAATGAGGTCCTGAAGAAAAGTGGTACCCATGAGACTGGGAAGAGGGTAGAGTGACCTGAGGGTCATTGGCAGAATAAAATCAGTAGTTTTTCATTCCTAGGTATTGAGAGGATGAGACAAATTAGCAAGTTGAAAGGAAGGTCTATCTAGAAAGTTGGGAAATGGCACATGCAATTCATGACTTTCAGGTAGATGTAAGAATCTCTAGCAGTAATTGGAAATGAAGGTCTGGGACTTAGCAAAGTTTCTGACTTTAGAAACATTAATCAGGAAGTAATCTGCATAGAAGTTGGTAGTTAAAGGTAAGGATGATCTTGGTAGAAAAGGGAGAAAATGAGTAGCAGAAAATAAAACTTGTGAATTCTGGCATAGGATGGATTCGGTGGTGCTCATGATCAGTTGGCAAGATTAGAATGGGACCAGTTGAATAAAGAAGTAGGAGAATCAGTGGAGGAGTTTCAAATAAGGCTCAATCTACTAGGGCAAATCTGGAAAAGATATCTGGAAGGGACTGAATAATGACAGTTTGATTTAACAAATGAGAAAGCAGAACGAGTGGTAGTGCTGGAGTGAGAAGAGATGAGGAGCTAGTGGCAGGACAGGTGGGGCAGCACATAAGTGTGGATTGGTCTCTATTGGAGAAAGAAAATCTAGGACCTTATACAGGGGGGCAGAGTCAAGACAATACTGTACTAAGAGAGCCTGAAATGAGACATAGGATGTTATTAAAAATAAAAATTCATAGTACTCAGTCCATTCCTTCACCAAGTAACTATATATTTTTCCCAAATTCATTTAGGGAAAGTTAACAAATATAATTACGTATTTAAAGCGTACAACATGATGATTTGATGTACAATGTACATTGTGGAATGGTTACCGAGATCAAGATCATCAGCCTATCCATCTGCTCACATACTTAACTCTTTTGGTGTGTGTGTGCATGTGTGCTGAAAAATCCTTAACGTCTACTCTCAGCAACTTCTGAATATATAATACTGTGTTATTAACTATAGTCACCATGCAGTACATTAGATCCTCAGAAGTTCTTATAACTGGTGTTTTGTACCCTTTGACCTACATGTCTCCATTTCCCCTTCCCCAAATACTAACATTTTTTCTATAAATATTTACTTTTTAAATTTGGTCTCCTTAACTGGCTGATAATGTCTTTAGGGCTGAAACTATAATATTTCTGTTGATTTTCACATAACATGTAACACCTTGGCATAGTGCAAATGCTCATTGAACATTTTGTAAATGGTTAACTGTTTTCATTTATACTTCATAAGACCATTTAATATGTCGTATATAGATCTCAAAGAAAATGTGTCTGCAGAGTAATTATAACATCAAAAATGATTTTATTAGAAAATATTTCACTATTCAAGGAAATTCACATTGCAAGACCTCTTTACCTTTTCCTCCTTCCTCCGTTTTCTCCCGCTTCTTCTCTCATCCCTTTCCCTCCCCTCCTTTCTCACTGACATTGTTTCATACACTTAACATGGCATCCACTAAGTTCTGAATTTTTGCTTCTTCTAATGCTATAGATATTCACGAGAAAACCATTAGTTTATAAGTAACACAGACTCTGTTTTTTCTCAGAAGATGTATGCAACCAGTCCCTACGTAACACAGACTCTGTTTTTCCTCAGAAGATGTATGCAACCAGTCCCTACTCTGACCCTGTTGTGTCAATGGATCTGGATCCACAGCCAATCACAGATGAAGAAGAAGGCTTGATCTGGGTTGTAGGTCCTGTACTTGCGGTGGTCTTTATCATCTGCATTGTCATAGCTATCCTTCTTTATAAAAGGTAGGTTTGCCCAATATTTCTATTGCAGTCTTGGTAATCCTTCTATGGTCATTGTGTGGTTGCTATTAATGAAGTGCTTCAGTGTAGTCTCCACAATCATTGGAAAATGTCTCCATTGGATTAGAATGAAATGTAAAGTTTGTGCCGTTTCAAATCCCATTCAAGTGTGGTATCGACTTTCTTGACCACCATTCATGGATCCTAGCCTTGGTTTTATGAGCTACTTTATGCATTAGGAGCACTTTGCATGGCACTTTGCAATATATGAGTACATTCATAAGCAGATAATTCCAAGCTTGCATCTGAAAGCTTTAGGTGATTAATTGCTCAATTTCAACATGGTTTTAGAAATGCTATTACAAACTTACACATTTATTCCCATTCCATATGTCTAATGAGTGCATGAGCTAAGATTTTTTTTTCCTGTAGCTATTTCTCAAAAGAGTGAAAATAGCTAAAATTTGAAGAAAAAGGAAGGAAAAATGTGAAGAGAATTTTTTTTTTATCTTTCTCTTTCTATAATCTTTATTCCAATAGTGAATTCTATTTGAGTCCAAGAAGGGATATAAGGTACTGTTTTCTTTTAAAAAACTAAAACCACAACCTAGATCTTTATACTCCCAAGTTTTGATCCAATTTAGTGTCTTTGACTACAATCAGGATGCAGATAATCCACATGTACCACCATGTTTTATGATCTTCCACACTTTATCAGTTACATTTCTGCCTTATTTAGAGTAAGCTAGATTTTTCCCCTAGTCCCAGTCTGTTGGAAAGGGTACATTAGTAATTCTTTCCCTAAATCCTTTCTGACGTACAAAATATATGATGTTAAAAATATAAAATCATAAAAATTAACATATATAATAAATTCTCTTAAATGTGTAGAATGGCTAAATTCTAAATTATCTCCCTTTATATCACTTTTTTCTTTTCTTCCAATCCAAATTTTATTTTTATGAAACTTTAATTTATGTTCCCATTTTTCTTCATAGTATGTCATCTTTCAGAATGCTATGTGAAGATGATCTCTTCCCTCTACTGTGAAATAGCCTCCTCCCCCCCATAACCTTGACTTTCAAAATCAGATGAGAATGTCTTCATTTTGATTCTTACTGACAGGCTTCATCTGATAATCTTGTTTTCATTATCTCTTTTTCCTATTTATTTAGCTCCCTTCACTGGGTTTATATTTAATTATTTCTACCTGTATTCTTTTGTTAAGCATGTTCTTATGTTCCTGAAATAGTCCTTTTTTTTTTTTTTTATAACCACTTCTCAACTTAAAAAAATATCCTTTAAGACACTTGTCCTTTACAAAACTTTCTCTTAACAGGCTGTGTTTCATTTTATTTCAGTGTAAAGAGAGGATTGAAAGAGAAGAAAAATTAAAGAAGTTCATAACCATAACCCATTAAATTGCCTCTCCTATTTTAGACTTAGGAAGAAGGAAAAGAAATATCCATCATTATTTTTTTTTTTCCTGATCACTGTCATTACTCAGTTACCCATACTATAAGATGGCTGAAAAAGCAAGTAATTTAAGGCCAAACTCTCTTAGATGATGGTTTCAATCTCCCCATCCCCATATTATATCAGTGTGTATTGAGTTGTCTCTCTTGTGTAAGGAGTAAAGGCAGGAAGCACAAGGTGCCCACATGCCCCAGAACAATAATAAATCCTGAGTGGGTCCAAGCAGGAGCTGGCATCCTGTGCTGTTTATGTGCTACACTCATGACCAGAAAAGAATATAAAAATAAAAGACTAAATTATCTTTGTTTTCTGTGATATATATTTAGATGGCCAAATCCTGCTGTGGGAGTCAGATCAGAAAGTGCTTGTGGATGGTTACATTTCTAGACCATGGCGCATGACATTTTGTGATTTTCCAAAATGAACAAAATGCGTGTTGTATTTTTTTAAGTTGTGTTTCATTTGGCTATATCTGGCTATCATTAAGTCATGTCACTTTACAGAGATGTGCGTGGCATTTGTGAGTTATGTAAATGTGAAGAAATAAGGTTATAACCTTGATAATTTTTTAAAGATTTATAATTTAGTGTTCTTGCCTCATGTGCATGTGCTTGAGGAAAAATTCAACTCGGTTATATATTTTTTCTAATCCTTCAAAAAAAGCATCACATTTAAAGATTTTATGACTCTGTTAAAATAGAGTTGCATTTTAGTGTGTGCATATGTAAGCATCGTCTAATGCAATTGTTGGGAAATGCACACATCCTCGAATGCTAAGTATATTTAGCCAACCATCTGAAGGCCCATGAAGCGTTTCTGAAATAGAAATGCTTGCTTCAGCAGTAAAGAACATTCCTGACTTGAAATTCAAGTAGACCCAACAATGTCCTTCTTGATTATCATGATGCAGTTCAAGAGGAAATCTTCTGTAGGCAATGAATAGTGTCTTTTATAGCTTAGATTCTGAGCAAAGTTAATTATATAATAAATACTTCATCCCTCTTTTTAGGTGTCTTTCAGTGTATACATGGGTCATCGGTAATGACTCAGAATTGAATATATCATTATTATTATTATTGTTATTAAATATTATTAACTCACATTATCTTGATAATACCATTTATCACACACACCTGCTTACTAAACTACTTGCCATAGGAGTAGGTCTAGAGCTGTGGATGGGTTATTCATATAAAAAAGCATATTTTATTGATCTGTGTGAGGAGACTGAGACTTATTCCTGTTAAGTATGTTGATGTGGAACTAGTACACTCTTTTATCTGGCATTATACTTATATGCCTTTAGTTTTAATCTAGTAATTTGTAAGCCTATAATACATTGATAATCAGTGACGAAACATCAACTGAAGCTTTTTAAGAGCCCTGAAATTCCTGCTGAACCATAAGAAAATTAAAATATATTTGGTAGGTCTTTAGTGTAATGAATTCTCTTGCCCTGTGATTTTTTAAATTTTTTCTCTATATATGATATACACAAGCTTTCAAAATGTAAATCATAGAGATTAGATGGTAGGAAGAATTAGAAAAACACTGATCAAATAATCAGGAATCAGGGAACCTGAGTCCTAGCTCTGTGACTAGGTAACTAATTGGGGTAGAAAGTCACGTTAACATTCTGGGCCTCAGTTTCCTTGTTTATAAAGTAAGTGGGTAGACTAGATAGTTGAGCCTTTTTAATAATAATGTTCTTTAATCTGACAACATAAAAACCTAAGTAATAGAATTATTGCCATAACATTTCTGTTTCCAGTGTTGTATATGTTTTTAAAATATGACTCCAGGTTGTTCTCCATTTATCCACCCCACAAAAAAGAAAATAGGGACGCCTGGGTGGCTCAGTTGGTTAAGCAGCTGCCTTCGGCTCAGGTCATGATCCCAGGGTCTTGGGATCGAGTCCCACATCGGGCTCCTCGCTCAGTGGGGAGCCTGCTTCTCCCTCTGCCTCTGCCTGCCTCTCTGTCTGCCTGTGCTCACTCTCTCTGACAAATGAATAAATAAAATCTTAAAAAGAAAAGAAAAGAAAAGAAAAGAACCCATAAAACAAATGAACACTTAGATCCATCTACTGCGTATACTTGTTCCATGTGTAAGGCTTTTTAGTCATTAGTTTTAGCATGGTCCAGGAATTATTTATATAGAAGATATTTTGAAAATAAAATGTTAGCCTGACTTTATGGGAATGCATTTCAAGATGGATGAGAAGTATTTATTATGTACTATGGAAGAAAAGAAAATAGGGATTAGGAGTTCAGAAGGATCTAAGGCACTATTTAAACAAAATTAACATCTTTAAAAAGTAATAGTCTAACTTAAATAGATATTGTGGACAGAGTGAATAATTCCCATCTCCACCTATAGATGATCATGTATGAAAGCCATGGGAGAGATGGGACTAAAACACAGACTTCAGCTTCTCAAGCTTTCCCCCAGTTCCATCATTAGCCACTCTCTGTGGACTGTGCCTTACTAGTCTTCTCATGTGTGTCAACTTTATGCATATTTCCAAGATGCCATCAAAGAAATAAGTACAGATCAGGACATTTTGAGGTGCTATGGAGAAGTATATTGCCATGCCCAACCACACTGGACAATGCTGATTGATTCTGCCTTCTGGCCTTTGAGTAGATCCTTCTGTATACCTGAAATGCCTTTCCTCTGACTCCCTATCCTCTTTTCTTGGCCTGGCCAACTCTGAAACATCCTTTAGAAGTTACCTAAGATGCCACCTATTAAACAAAAAGTCTTTCTGGGTGCCTCCCTCTTGCTTTGTTCTCTTTACCAGTTCAGGCTCCCCTAAGGGTGTTCCCTTGTCTTCAAAGCACTTTCTGCTTATGGATGTCACAGAACCATCACATTACTGGACTTGCTCATATCCTTGTCTTTCTTGCCCCCACTAAATTGTATGTCAGGGACTCTGTCATTTCCTATTATCCCTTATGCCTAGTAGATTGCATGGCACAGAGGGATAATGAGTAATCAAATTTATATCAATTGAATAGTATCAACAAAGTCCAAACTCCCTCCCCTCTGCTTGTTTACTCCATCATACAATACCACCTTCATGTTGACTGGCAAGAGCTATAATAAAACCCTCAGCCTATAATTTAAATGTATAAGTTCCTAAAGCCTTCAAACTTAGATACTTGCACCAAATACATACCCATGTGTGTGGTAGGTCTGACATTTCTGTGGAAGGAGTGAATCACACACAAACTATGCATTTGTTCACCAGAATACTCAGCCTTTTAATATACTAAACTGATAATTCACTAAGAAGTTCTCTTCCATGCAAAGAAATATATTCTCCTACAACTGACTCATTAAAGATCTCTTGGATTAGATATGAGCAAGCTAGTGATTCCTAGGTGGCTCAGTCAGTTAAGCATCCAAATTAATCTCAGCTCAAGTTTCGATCTCATGTTCATAAGTTCAAGCCCCGTGTTGGGCTCTATGTTGGGCATGAACACTACTTAAAAACAAAAACAAAAACAAAAACAAAACAACAGCAATAACAGAAAACAAAAAACAAAAAGATGAACAACTTAGAAACATATATATATATAGGATTTTTAAAACCTGGGGCACTAGGTAAATCATTTTAAAATGGAGAATACAAAGAATTAACCAGTATGTTTGATATCACTTTCATTATTCACTTTGTATGTGTGTGTCTGTACAATTTAAATGTGAATTTTGTATTTTTGAAAGGAGATAGACCTTAAATCCAAATTCTTTAGCCACTCAGGTATATATTTCATTGACATTAAGGCAGACTTAGTATCTCTATTTTGGATTTGAGAATGCTCCAAATATTTGGCAATTCACCTAACCATGGAGATTATTTAGATTAATTTTTTCAGGTAAAAGTTTTATTCTCTGCATAAAGAACATAGTTATTTAACAATGCACATATTATCACATGAGCACGAGCTAGATGTGTTCACAGACTGCAGCACCTCTTTGACTAGGAAAATATCTGTCATGTCCGTGGCTGGTAATAAAAGACTTTCAGGATTAGCCCAGCAATATAGATGGGTCATGCTCTGTAGATTTATAGTGATGAGTATTTCTTTTTCCAAAACTGAAAATGTATTTGATTTTTTATTGGAAAAAAGATTTATGATAACCTTACTTGTCAAAAGGAGTTTGGAGAAATTATTTTTGCCACTTTATTACCTCATAGTGTATTATACCATTGTGCACATTTTTGTGCAGTTCAATGCAATTTGCAGATATTTTATATAATATATATACTTTATAAGGAATAACATACCTCTTAACTGAAGGGTTTGTTTTAGATGAACAAATTTCTTACATAGAATTATGTTGTATTCCCATTAAGTACATTAGTAGTTTCCTCATGGTATGTATTATAAAAAGCATATTATATCTCTACCATCAAACACTTTCTGGGAAATAATTAATTGTGGCAATATTATGTAGGTTGATGAATAAAAGTGAATGTGACATTAACGTATGCACAAAAAATGTTTTAGTTAGTTTTGTACCCTCATGTCCTCCATTTAATTCATAATTAGAGACCGTTAAAGTTTTGATACACTGTCATTTCCCAATGTGTGTTAGTTAATGTGTCCCTGCTTGTGAGCAGTGTTTCTTAAATCTTGGTTGTCATAGTTACTCTTGTTACCACTGGCCAACTAACATTTAGCCTTTCTTTTTCTTTTTTTGCTGCATTAAAATGGAGCAGTAAACCTGACAGGTGAGGAATAGAGAACAAACCCCTTTAATGCTCAGTACTAGATACTGGTAGCCTTTGGAAGTATTGAGGGGGTGAGGGTGGAAGTTGGATATAAAAGTAGAAGATGGACAAAGCCTAGTTTATAAAATATTAAAATGATTGGTATTAAAATGATTCTGGGGGAAATAAATTAGTTTGTCTATATAAAAGAAAATAAAAAATTATCCAAATTTAGAAGGTAATGAAACCAGTCTGGATTTTGTTTTAATGAGCATCTGTATGTGTTAATGTGTCTACAGAACAGAAATGTGAGGTGTCCCATAAAATGTTTGTTTTGTTTTGTTTGTTTTTACTCAAGACCGATTTTTAAGTTTGATCTGAGGTCACCTCCTGATCCAGGATCACTACTGGCATTTTCATATCCTGCAAATATTGGTGACTGTGCCTCTGTGAAAACTCTTACATAATTCCAAATTATTTTCCATGTTTTCCAACTCAACTAATAATAGCAGCAGCAGCAATAGTAGTAGTAGTAGTAGTAGTAGTAGCAATAATAATAATAATGATGATAATAATAATAATAATGGTAAGACTAGCTATCTGTGTGATTATTGAATGACTGGTCCAATCTAACTTTCTAATTTCTAACATATCTATATATCCAAATGTATATCTATCTATCTATACCTTCCCATTTATATTGATAGATATAAATTTCTGATAAAACTTAAACTAACAAAAGGGCCTCAGTGCTCATCTCAATCATTTTCCTCCCAGTACTGTATTCCTGTAGTTCCCAATGCTTGTTCCCTGGACCAGCAGCAAAAGCATCAGCACTACTGGGGAAAGTGAGAGAAATAGAAATTCTTGGACTTCCTACCCAAACCTAATGAATCAGAAACTCTGGGTGTGAGTTCAACAGTCTGCAATTTAGTAAGCCCTCCCAAGTGCTTCCATTGCATGCTAAAGTTTGAGAACCATGGCTCTATTATTTTCCCTAAAATCACTTAACACTGGTCAGCAAGCTACTTTCATTGACAGAAAACTTAGTATTTCTGTAGGGTGTCTTTTTTTAAAATATCACTAGCTGTCATTAATCTAGCTAAAACACATGCAAAGTAGGTTTGGTTTTTGTTTATTTTTTTTTTAGTCAAAACAGAACACACTTTGAACCCACTTAATATACTCAGAGATCTACCTTCCCATTTAATACTATCTACATTTTGTAACATTATCACTGCCTTCTGGTCCCATTAAGATGAGAGAATTGGCTCTCTTTCTTTTTCAGAACCACTAATTAACATTTATTGAATATTCAAGGTACTAAAAATGCATTTATAATTTTCTAAATTAAATGATACTTTAATTTATGTATTAGCCTTCAGAATTATCTAAGTCATATGTGGGTAACTTTACAAATGCATACATCTTATGTATACATGAAAGGACTAGAAATTTTCTTCAATACCTTTATTCTTTATAAAATATATAAATAAATAAAACAACTTCTAAAGAATTACAATATTTAACATAGACATCATCTTGAAACCTTCTTCCTCTCTTTTGTACACGAAGAAATTGAGAAGTGTTATAGTTGACTTCCCTAAGAAGATACACACCAGTAGTGGCAGAGTGAAGTTACGTTCTTAAAAGCATCAGAATCATAAAGTGTTTGAACCGACTTCTTTGAATTTAATAGCAGAGATTTCTGATAAATATATCTGTCTTCCAAAAGCCTTGGCCCATATGTCTGAATATCTTTGTTTTAAGTAAGTGGATTCCCTCCCACTTCATCCCTAGATGAGAGCCAGGTGAGAATAAATGACAATAAAAAGGCCCTTAGACCACGGAGTAGAATTTTTTTTTATATGTGATCCACATCCCAAACCAGGACACGGTTTTAGATTAATAGCAGTTTCCACCATATCTGAAATGTCATGTAACCTTGCATTTCCTTTTCACCCATATAACTCCTACATGTGGTAGATAGTTCTTTTTGCGGGAAATATCCTTACAATAGGACTTCTAATCTTAATAGAAAAAATAAAATAGCAAGGCAAAATTCACATCATTTTGGAGTCACTATCTTTGCTTTTATCTCATTGAAAATGAGAATAATGAGACCTCTAGAAACTTAGGAAATGTGTGACTATGTACGTTCATGTTGGGCCTGATTTAAACCACCATATGCCATTTAAGAACTGTATGGCCGTAAATTCTATTTTTAAAGCTCTTTATCATTATTACCCAATGATGACCAAACTCTTCATCCTGCAAACATTTCTTAGAAATCCTTTCTGTTGGAAAACAACCGTTTTAGCACATTTATGTTTAAAAATAATGTGACAAAAGTGTGGGCAGCCAGAATTATCCATGTTGTGATCACCACCAGAACTAAACTAAGCAAAACAAAATTTAAACGGCTGGTTTTCTGAGATGGCTAGGATTTTTGGAATCTGAGATCTTGGAGGCCGTTGATTTGAACAGATAAAGTGAGGGAGAAGTTAGTTATTAAATGTCAGGGAACCACCCCCCCAACACACATACACACACTTTATCACAGGTGTAAACTGTAATGTTAATCCCATGCTCTGGGTTTTGAGATTCATCTGGGCAACAAGATGTGACATTCACCTTCCCTGGCACCAGGGAAACAGACTAAATCTCTTTAGAGAGTATTCTTTTCTGTCCCTTTGTCTCAATATCACTCAGCCTGTCCTCAGTGAAAAAGAAGATAAGGAATAGGTCCCACAATACCTGCAGGAGTGACCTAGTTTCCTTGCCCAGAAATTTCTACATCTGGTTCCATAATCCTGCAAAAATGACAGTGGAGACACTTTGAGATGGGAAAAAATCCAGGTTGGAATCAGTAGGTCTGGCACATCAGTAAAGAAATGTATCTGTGCCAACTCTTATGGGGAAAAACAAACAAACAAACAAGCATAAGAAGGGCCCCTGGGGTTACCTGAAGCAGGAAGACCAAGCCTATGGTTATTACAGAAGGGACTCTGACTGGCGGTTGGTGGCATTTCATTAGCCCATTGAGATTCTGTATCTTTGGTGGTGAAGTGAATCTCTGTGAGGGAAATACCCACAGCCTAACACAGGGATATTTTCTACTTAGAAACTGGTCACCATGTTCTTCTTTCACATGGTCTTCCAAGCCACTCTTTCTCTTTCTTCTCATATCTTTCTGGCCAGCCCTCAGCTCTGATTTCCCTTCCCTTCTCCTTTTCCACTCCATACACCTGGAACGGCCAGTACCTTCGCCTTGCCTCAGATTCACTGCTCACCTCAGATTGGTAGTATAGCTTGGCAGTGCATTCTGTCCTCAGGCTATACCTGCCACCTTTAGGTAGAAACAGGAAATCCCAAGACAGGTTAATTCAAGCTTGTGAGGGAGGAAGGTGTCTAACAGGACTCACCCAAGAAAATTCATTCCATTAACGCCGTTTTGCCGAAGGCACTGCACTTGAGCAAATCAAGTGTGCTTTCCCTTTGCATCAATCTTCCCTTCATCCCCTGGTTAGTTTTATTTTATACAGATGAGCAGAGATGGAAAGAAAGGCTATTTAACAGGAGCCCTCTGGCTAACCATGGAACGACCTGGGTGGCACTGAATGAGATCCCATTGCCACAGCAACGCTAATGAGCTGTGCGACAGTCATGTCAGAAAGAGAAGGGAGTGTTCCTCACACCGCTGTGCCCCTTTCTCCAAAGAAGAGTGTCTTTGTTTGGAACAAGAGTGAGATGCTAGGATTATGACTGCAGCCCAGAGACTGCTGGAATCAGTCTTTGAATAATAAATACAGAATAAAGCACTGCTTAAAAAGGCCTCCATTGCTTCCATTTTTAATCTGGTTTAAACTTAAAGAAAATAGGTAGCACTCTGTGTTTGGGGTTTGAAAAAATGAATAAGAAATCTTATGGGGAAAAAAAAACCTGACCTTTCTTGCATAGACATTTGTTAATATTACATTATCACACTCTAGACAAAGGTATTTAATAAAACTAGTAGTAATTAAAGCAAAGATGAAATGAATTGTGTAAAGAATTACTTATAACAAGGCACTATTAATGGTTCCTATGCCATGAATAATCATTGGAAGAGTGAGACACAGTAGGTGAAATTAGTTTTTCTCTGATCTTTCTGTGATTGACTTTCATTAATGGAATATTAATCACAGCTTAACACCATAAACAGTCAACACTATTTTTTTTTTTTTTTAATTTGAAAGAGAAAGGGGATGTTGGTCTTGCATTGTGTTAATTCTCTTTCCAGGTATTAGGCTAACTTGGAAACTTAGAATACACTATATTTGTCTGCCTTCTGGGAAAATCCAATTCAGGTCCTCTTTGTAGCCATCGGTCATATAATCTTGGAAAGAGGAAAGAAGGGGTATGGTTTTAGCTCTTCAAGTTGAGGCTCAGTAGATTCAGAGGTTTTTCTCTATGGTAAACACATTCATGGTATTGGTACTCTATTAGCATTGGCTATTATAGGTACTCTGTCCTTTTCCTCACAAATTGAACAGTGGATAAAGGAGATCTGCTGAACAAGGACTCAAGCTTATCTCTCCAACACCCCCCCCCCCCTTAAAGCCAAAAGGCAGAAGCAATGAAGAATTTAATTCTAGAGCAGACTTTGAGATCATTCACTTAAATAAAAGTTTTAGACTTGAGGAAACAGTCTAGGCCAAGAGAGGAAAAGCAACCTACCAAGGTCACAGAGCTGGACTGTTGAATGGTTTACAACAGAAAGTTGGGAGGGAGAGGGGGTTGGTTGCATGACTCCCTGCTTTTTAAATGTTTCTATTGCTTTTTTTATGTTATTCTTACATTTTTATTTTCTCCCTATAGGAAGAGGGCAGAGTCTGACTCTAGAAAGAGCAGCATACCCAACAGTAAGGAGGTCCCTTCACACCATCCAACAGACCCAGTAGAACTGAGGCGCCTTAATTTTCAAACACCAGGTAAGAGGCAGGACTCATCTTGTCCATAATACAGTATTTACTGGAAGTTTTTTTGGCCAACTGATATTGCTTTGAGAGATAAATGTATCACTTTATTTAGAATAATTTTGTTTATCCTGATTTTTAATTGTAATATTATTGAGATTCACAATACATAAGTCTTGAAAGGAAAGAAAGTTAATTTTGCAAATCTGAGGTGGAGTAGACAAGAGAAAACGTGTAATTCACCTTTAGATTTTGGAAAAACTATAGTCTTGCAAGAATATCTACCATTTTGGGGATTTAACACAGTTTATTATTTTTAATGACACATCTGGCAAGAATTCAGTTTCTCATAAAGTGAATGAATGGGTGGATGGATGTTGTATCATTCATTCCATGGAGAAAGAATACACTCATTTTGTATTTTCCTATTAATTTGTGTCTATGTTTCACTGAAGAAAGGGGGGTGGTGAGAGGGAAAGAAACAAATCAGTTTCTTTTTAAATATTACCTATACTGCATGTAAATGGCCAATTTGGTCTCTTATAGGGAGGCATGTAAAATGATTGAGGATAAGAAAAATATCCTTATTTCTTAAAGAACATTAGGTGCTTCAACAGAGCAAATCTGTCATTCCTGCCGAGGGGCATTTTGTACAATATTATTAATTTAAGGCTAGCTCTATTTTGCTTTCTTTCAAGTAAATTTTATTTATACCAAATGAATGGTAAATAATAAATGGTAAAGAGATCTAAAAACATGAAACTGAGTGGCACTGCCATAATACCTAAGGATAGTTAAGAAAGTAAAGAGCTGATCAAAGAAGTCTGACTAAAATTTGGTTGTGTTATTGTTTGCCAAATTGTTGGCAAGTGTGTCAAATGGACGTCCTAACTCATAGTAGGATATACTACAAATGTGTTAAACTACACATTTGCAGTGAATTGCTTTGAATTGAATACAAGGCATTGTGTTTGGCTTATTTTCTCCCTTACATGTATATGTATCATCGTAACTAGTAACAATTCAGTTGAAAGAAGCATCTGGCATTTTCAAAGTGGCTATACAAATCATCATCATAAATGTGGGTCGTTTTTAAAGTTCTATCTCAAAGGAGGTTAGATTTTTTTAAAAATCAGTTTTTTAAAAGCAAGGTATACCTCAAACAGCATAAAAGTGGAAGAAAATGTTCATGTAGCCAAAACTCTCTTGTATGTATTTTTTAAAAGGCTGATAAATGTGGACTTTGCACATCTGATGATAATTGAACAAATCTATGCAGTCCTCTAGGATCATTGTAGTTTTGTAGATGATCCCTGTTGAGTCTCTATCTAGCTACCCCATTAAGGCAACAGGATGTGAATTGAGTTCTGTAGTAAACCTTCTCAGTTCACTTTCTGAAATAGTAGTATACTGACTTCTTTAGGCTATAAGCAATGTCTTAATAATGGACCCAGGAATTCATACACTTTTCCAATTTGGCCAAACAAATGTATAGAGGACCAAAAGCCATGGAAATGATGTACAATAGGATTTCTTACAAGAGCAGCACATTGTGGAAATGGAGAAAATGATTGTTACTCAATACCTTCCTAATCTGCCCTGCCCCTTCTGGCTTTTATGTGAAGTGTCATCTGTATTAGAAACAACCTTGGTTTTCTAGCAGAGACAGAAGCATAGTATAGGGTGAATGGAAAGTCAAAGATAGCCCCAGAAGGAAAGGACCAGTAACAGAGCTCCCCTCATCTATTCCAGCACCAATAGAGTATGCTTATGGGCACAAATAGAAAGCAAGAATGGGAACTGTGTAGAAAGGATTATCGGCAGAGTGCTGGCAACTACAAACAAGAAAGGGAGTAGAAATGACTTTAACCAAGAGACCTCCATCTATAAGTACTCACTTTTTTGGGCAATTTTGTAAATATGGTCAAATAAAAAAAAAAGTTTATAAGGAATCTAATTTTCCCTGTGAATGTGGGAATATTAGATCCAAGAGACAAGATTTAATAGAGGAAGACAATAGAACAAGAGAAATTGTCTTAAGGTCCTATCATATCTGCTCACTATGGAAACACTATGTTGTGCTAAGTTTTAACTCAGGTAAGCAATCTACTTGAGCTTGATTTGTTGAAACAGTCTATTTGCCCCCCAAGCTCAATAATGTGGCATGCTGTCCTAAAAATTCCACCAGTTGACAAAGAATATAGACTCAGCTATTAATGTGAAATTCATAAAAATGTGACCATTTGCTCAACTGGTACAGATTCTAAGTAGTGGCTATAAATCGCCTTAGTTACTTGCCAACAGGATAATAGGTAAGGTTATTGGCCAAATAACCTTTTTGTGCTTTTTCCTCTCCTCTTGTTCACAAATAATCAAGGGCTTTCCTGGATGATACAATAAAATGGCCCCTTTAGTAGGTCTTGCACAGCAAATGGTATGACGCTCCTTAATTTTTGTATTTTAAACTCTTTCACTATCTGAAATGTGCTTTTATATATATCATACTTTTGGAAGTAAAATCATTTATCCACGAACATGAAATTTGACAATTCTTATTAATGGTATGCATAAGTAGGGAGTTAACCACCCACATCTTCACTCCAAACAAATAATTTTTAACGAAATTAAAAAAAAAAAAAACAAACTTGTCATTCATATATCAGCCCCTAGCACCTGAACTTGTTCAAAGCAAGTTCACTTCCACTTCCAGTGGATCTGTTGAGGAAGATAAAATATCAAACAAAAATTTCCATTTGAATTCAGTAGGTATTTCAGAAGGTAAAGGAGGCACATCATTTAGTTTACTAATTCTATAAATTCTTCTTTCATTTAAAAAAAAATCTTGGGGGACACCTGGGTGGCTCAGTCGTTAAGTATCTGGCTTTGGCTCAGGTCACAGTTCCAGGCTCCCTGTTCAGTGGGAAGCCTGATTCTCCCTTTCCAACTCCCCGTTTCTGTCTCTTTCTCTGTCAAATAAATAAAATCTTCAAAAAAAATTAAAATAAAAAAATTTTAAAAATCTTGGGAATGAAAAAACTATTCACTTTTTGAGTATTTATTCTTGTTGAAGAACCTAGAACATAAAAAGGTAGATGTTTTTCCTTCAATTCTATCCCATACTCCAAAGGTATTGAAAATACATTCCAAATTTCCTATAAATACAGTATTCTGAAAGTTTAAATTCTTCAAAGAAATATAACCTTCACTGCAGTACCACAAACATACCTATCATTGGGTCAGGGAAGGAAACATCAGATTCCTGTCCACTGTCTCTCCACTATGGCAGAAAGTAAAGGCAAAGAAATCTGTTGTTTTCAGTAGAGCCATCTTTGCAAGGCTGTGGGATATAGAAAAACATTGCTTTAGCACACTTCCCAAATTTTGGATGACAATCTAGTCACTGTGTTAGTGAAATGCTATATTCAAGCATCTAAACAGGGCGAGTGAGACCAACATCTTCCTCAGAGCATGTGGTACCTCTTTTTGTAGGTGTTTCCCATGAATGTGTTTATTAGCTGGAATACAGTCTGTTGGAATTGGCAATAGTCAACTAATTTGTTTAGAACTTAAATTACCCAATGTATTAAAAAATATGTAGTTGGCAATAATTAGTCATCATTTATTGATATACTGGGTTGGTAAGAGCTAGTATGAAATAGGCAATTCAAGTACCATTGTTTGTATCATCCATGACCTACAAAATTAGAGTCCTAAGTATATAAGAAGGTATCATTTAGCTAAGGTTAGATTTATCACTTCAAATGGAAAATGGAGTAAAATGAGAAAAGGAGAGAGGAGATGTTGTAGAAGAATTTGCTAGAGTTATTAATTGCTAATCAAGTCTTACAAGTCTTTAAGCTTTGCAGAGGAAGGGAAAATACTCATTTATTAAAAGATGATTTTAAAATAACTGCTAGTCATCCTCATACATCTTTGCGGACTGTAGTAACTGCGTATGCACTAAGATGAGTTGACAGATGAATTACATGTTAAACCAAAGTGAACTGTGCCCATCGGCCTAAGTTGGGAGGAAAGTTTTGTGTGTGTGTAAAAAAAATGTTTCTAAGTCTTCTTATAACCTGTACCTCAAATAATTCTTGTTCTTAATTACAAAAGCAACACATGTTTATTGGGGCAATTGTGTAAAATAGAAAATAAGCTTGTTAACAATTGTTGTACAATAGGCTGTGGCTACACAGCTGTTCATTATATTAAATATTTTGTGTGTTTGAAAATTTATATAAATTGGAGAAGATGAAAAAACACATTTAGAAAAGAGAAATTACTCTTTACCCCCCACTTCTTATTTTTCTTCTATTTGTCTTCTTTGTTTGGAGGGCATATTTAAAATATAAGTAAAAGATTCCCTATAACTATACCAAATTTGCCCTTCAGGAATAGCTATCATATACAGCCCCACGCTTTTTCATATGTATATGAAAAAGACTTTCATATGTATATACAGTTCTTTAGTTGATAAAAATGGATAGCAGGTATAAAGACAAATGATATACATAAAAATTTCCTTTTTTATTAACATATAATGTATTATTTGTTTCAGGAATACAGGTCTGTGAATCATCAGTCTTACACAATTCACAGCACTTACCACAAAAATTTATTGTTTTAACATTTATTTTTTCCAAGATTTTTATTTATTTATTTGACAGAGACACAGCGAGAGGGGAACACAAGGAGGGGGAGAAGAAGGGGGGGAAGCAGACTTCGTGCCAAGCAGGGATCCCGATGCCAGGCTCCATCCCAGGGTCCTCGATCATGACCTGAGCCAAACCCAACACCTAAGTCACCCAGGTGCCCCCTGTTTAAACATTTAAATACATAAACCCAGACCTTTTTCCAAGTTAGTGTATTAGGTTTTATCTCCTTCTTAGTAGCCAATGGTCTTGACATTATTCACTTCTACAGATGACACAAAATGTACTGACATTCCATATTAATGGAGGCTATTTTCTGTGATTTACTCTTGCAAATAATACTGCAGTAAGCAATACTGAGGATACATCTTTTCACATCTTTGTTGCTACCTCCAAATATTAGACACCTGGAAATGCAAGTACAAAGTCCTACGGAGGCACATTTACCATTTTGATAGAGATTGCCAATTACAGATTTTTTTTTGAAATATTGTAAAAAGCCTTTACTGGCAGGTAGCAGCCCTCTGAGCCCTGGCCTCTAGCATTGGACAGAAGACTAAAATAAATATAATATCATCAAAAGATGATGATATATAAGAAAACCAAAGAAGCTACTAATATGTGTTCATGTATCAACTATATCCCAACAAAGCAAATTTAGAATTTCAGCATCTCAGAGAAATAAGCTCTCTTTCAAGGACAAAGGTGTGAGGGAACATGTAGCTAACAGCATTGTGTTGTAAGCCAGTCACCACCTTTCTTTGTGACTGTGAAATTATTTTTCTCTGCTGCCTTTTGGTTGCCTTGTTTGTTTCCATTAAAAGTGTTCTTTTTTTTTTTTCTGTGAAATTCTTTCTTCTAATATTTTTACCTCCTTCTCACATCCCTCTCTCTGCACCCCCTCTAAAACAAACAACAAAAAAACACAAATAACCCTTCAAACAAAAACAGCAAAAAACTGCCGGGTTTGTGCTTTCACCTTTTAAGAAGAGAAATTTAAAAATTGATGATCAGATGTTACAACATAAAAGCCTCGTTTTCATTCTGAGGATGACCTTAATATGTTTTGCCCTAAAGCATACATGGATGGTAGGTGATTGATGGGCTGTGGAAAGCAGAAACAAACTGGGGAAAAGTTATCATATCAGAAATAGCACTATCAGCAGAGAAATGTCTGCACAGCAGCTGAATGGGCTTTAAAAGCTTTTGAAGCCTCTTTGTTGATCCATCAGTGCTATTAATTGGATCAATGCTAACAAGATCCATATTTATATATACTTATCTTCATATTTTATACTATAAGAAACTTACATATATGACCTTACTTAAGAATACCATATGTGTTCTTTGTATATTTCAAAAAACTTTGGTTCATTGAATAGAAACAGCAAATTTCTGATATAAAGAAACATGGTTTGTTAAATTCTGCATTCTGAAAAATTCTCCATAAAAATGAGTCTTACTTATGCTATCCAGCACTTACCTGAAAAAGTGCTCTTGGAACATCTTTTCCTCAATGATGATCCTACTCATGGGTTAAGTCAAATTGTCATTATTGTTCTGCCATGTAGCAATTATATCATGTAACTCAATATTCTCTTTTGCCTTTAACTCATTATTCATTTGTGAAGCAAATTGCAAATATTGAGTATTTGTATTTCATTCAGGGTATTCTAAATGGCACATAAATTATTTTAAAATCTAACCAATATTTTATAAATGAAGTTTCTCTCTGTGACTGTTAACTTAAGTACATTTTTGACAGACATACACCATTGATTGGATGAACAAATTATTTTCTCCCTGTTCCATGACCACAAATTGTTCTCCAGACTTTTATCATATTGTTTTTTGTTTGTTTGTTTCTTTGGAAAGGAGAACCATGAAGAGAGTATTGTTGAATCATCATACATATATGCTAACAGAAAATATCATCTAACAGATGTTTCGCCACCCCCCTAAAAAAAGATGTTCCCCCACTCTTAGTGACCTCAAAAACTTTACTTAGCAAAATAATTACAAAGTGGTTATTGGCCTTAAGTGCAAGGTTTTAAAATTGCCAAAATAAAGCAAGTATTTGATAAACATTTCCATATAGATGTTTGAAATTACTGTTGATTAGATGACTTAGTAAAATTAAACAGAATATTTTGAAGGTAGAAACATTGTAAATTGGAGATTTTTTAAAAAGCTGCCAAATAATACTACAGTTTTTAACATTTTGAATATATACCTTTAGTATACCTTTAGTTCATTTTTTCGTAGAAAATCACAAAATGTTGACAAGAGGTGCCTGGTAAATACGGGTGTGCATAGGGGCACCTTTTCCCTCTTCCCACCACTGAAACAGACGTACCTTCAAATGAAGCTATTATTGACACATTTTCTCTAACTGAGGATGGTTTATGATCCCTGTGGCAGGGCATAAGTAGTCCAAACATTTTCAAAGGTCCATATTTATGTATGTGGCACCAATCTGCCCGGACATTAAATGGTACAAGAGACAGTATGGCATAATGAAAAGTATCCTAAATAAGAAGTGACAGGGTCTGGGATCAAATCCCTCAGTAGCCTTAGTTTTACTAAGAGTGATGACCTTGATCAAATCTTCTACCCTTCTGAGCTTCATTTTCCTAATTGACAAAATTAATGTGGAAAAGGAGGGGAAATAAATGAACTTGCAGAGAGTGATCCAGGAGAGATGTATACATTGTTAAGCCCCCCCAGACAATATTTGATGTCTAGCCCGTTGTCTTGTGGATAATTAATACTTAATTTACACACCAAAGAAACATTTTCCTCTTTTAAAACAGAGGCTGCAATTTAGTTAGCCAAATGTGGCCTGCAGAGGTCTTTTCTTTGACTCCCACTGGGTTTCAACAAAGTTTTAAAGCAATGGTGAAAACTGAGGAAAAGTCACATCATAATCTGGGTTTGCAACTGCTACTAAAAACCTGAAAATTTTTACCTTGTGACTCTATGGTTCCACCTGGAAGATTTCTGCTAGAGCTGATGAGTTTGGCCCGTTATACACGTTCTCCACAGTGTACACCAGCCCTAAACATGACCCTGACCTTGAGACTGAATGTCAGTTTCCATTCATTTCCTGCCTATTTTTATTTTTCATATAATAGAGATTTTTTTTTTTCTTGAGCCTCCTTTAAAAGTAGGAAAATGAAATCCAGCCATAGAAGATAGCTTGCTTCAAGGAAATGAGCATGAGCACCTTTGTTTGTGAAGGTGTTCGCTATGCCCTACCTGGTCGTCTTCAGTCATTTACCTTACCTAAAGGCCCCCTTCAGCCCCTGGAGACTTTGCGCCTGCTTGAGAAGATTGTCACCACCATTCCAGAATTAATACAGTAGAAAGATGTCAAAACTACTTAGGATTTTATTTACTAGATTGACTAATGTATAAAGTCATTTAACTCTTCTGGGCTTCAGAGTCCTCTTGTGTAAAACAAAAAGCCTGAGCTAAGTGATCTCTAAGGCACCGCTCGGCTTCAAATGCCATGATGTTAAAGTTTTAATTCTTGTAACAAAGCCTTCATGACATAACCATCATAAATATATACCCTGTTAAAAGTAGCCATCATGATTTTTCCTCCAACCTAAGGCAGATTTCAGTGACTACATCCATCCATTTTTCATCTTGACAGTATATATTGTGGATATCATGGCTTCAAAATGAAAGCACCATTCAGATTCAATGTGTGCCTTTAAAATGCACTGATGTTGTGCATTTGTAGCCTTGAACAATTTGTCATGACCCTGGCAAGTCCTCTTTGCTGTAAGCTGCACTTCAAGTTCTTTGCTACTAATAATAGCTAAAGTACTAAATCTCACTAAATGGAGAATCAGAGCAGATTCAAGGTATTACCGAAAAAAAGCTGATTACATTCTCATAAACCCTGATACAATTTTTGAAAGGAAAACATAAACAAGTGACACACCCCCATCATAATTTCCACTGGACCAAGAGTCATTGCTGGGGAACTTTAAAAATATCAATGCCTGGTTCGTATCCCCAGAGGTTCTGACTTAATTGGTCTGGTGTGCAGCCTGGAAAAAAAAAAAAAAAATTAAAGCATCTCAAATGATGCTAATGTAAAAACCCTCATCTAATAAAAATATTGTTTGTAGACTGTGAGCAATAGCCAGGTTACCCAGACAGAAGTTTGAGAATATACTACAGTGACATCAACTTCATCTTTTTCTTAGTGTCTGCTCTTCTGTTCAGAATCTAACATGCTTGATTATATCATGTAAAATTGTTTCCATGTTGGACAATGGGGAAGTTTGGGGGTAATTATATAATTATTTTTTAGGAACTCCTTGGGGATTATTTTCTGATATGAGCTAGAGTTTCATGTTAAAGTTTCATCCCAGATTTATTAAGTAGCATAATTTTTATGATGACGTTTGTTTCAAATACTTGACAATAACATCGTAGTCTTTTGAGTTAGCTAAAGAAAATGGTATTGAACTTAAATAATTCAAAAAGTTGATCATTAAACTGCATAGATTTTTAGTTTATAGACAGTAAATTCTCCCCACGGGTCAAAAAAAAAAAAAAAGGTCCAATAACTTCTAGAACACTTACATGAAAACGGTGCCCAAGAGACTCTTCTCTGTTGTTCCATATGTTTAGACATCCTATCTACAGGAGGTAGAAGTGAGAGTTATAAAGGAAGTGACTCCAGAAGTTACCTAGCTCTGCAGTTTTATTTTACCGATAAAAATTTGAAGTTCTTTGTTCCAAGTGGTTTGTCCCTATTAGTAGATGGCAAAACCAGAAGAATTACCATCCATATTCTAGTCTGGGATTCCTTCTTCTATACCACCAGAATCCCACAAGTTTACCTCTTTTTTCTGTGAAACATCCATTCTGCCATTTTTACTTGTCCTAGAGTTGTGATGGAACATGATACGTATTGATGTGTCTTAAACAATGATTCTTGAATGCTGTGCTATCTTTGCATATGATATATACATCCTGATTTAGAAGATAAGAAGTCAGTATAGATTTACTTGGATTTCTGTATAATTAGCTTCCAAAGTAAATATGTTGATCACATCTTTGGTTGATTATTATGGTCTTTACTGCTGTTATACTAATACTTTTCCCATCTCCAACTGGCTTTACTTTTTGCAGCTTTGAGCAGTAATTCAGTCCCCTACGCCTCCCTGATTGGCTCTGTGTCCTCCCTCTCTAGCCAAACCACCACTCAGTCCATATATGATAATAACTCTCTCCCACGATTCGCTCGAAAAGGTCTAAACATCTTTGTCTCTTTATTTTCTCTGTTAAAGCACTGTAATGGATGTCTACATCAGTCCATTTCCATTTCCAGATAAGCCTAGAGTCTCTTGTGCCTTTGCATTTCCATTCTTGTCATTGGGGGTGCCTCATCTGGATAAGATCACTTTAATTATTAGACCACTGTCACCCACCTACTCCCTCCACAGAATGTAAATTAGTTTGATTCCACCATTTATATGGAAAAGTTCCAGAAGTGGGCTCCAACATTTTGGTCCAAATACATAATTATATCTGCAACAAAGAGTTTCTATTTCTAAGCCAACTCATTTTTATGAGATCTTCCATTAATATTGTAGTTGACTGAAAGCTATAAACACTAAAACACCACCTATTATAACCTTGTATTAAAATGATTATCTGGAAGAAGAGAAAGAGATTTTTATTTAACTTACCAGAACCATTGATAATTTGACATTTGAGATAGTGGAACTTACTGGGTGGCTTTCAATAAATGGCACAATTTCTAAAATGCCCATAAAATAATCACATGTCTTGCTGACTTAAGGGTCACCATTCCATAACCTAATACCTTCCAAAGAGTCCCAGGACAGCAGAATGTCAACATGGCCTCCAGTTTGAGCTCCTCCCCCATTCTTTTTCCTCTTCAGAGTCTTCCCTGGGGGCATGCTAGTTCAAGTTTTTCTAGCCAGCTGGAATTTTTATCCCTAAGACATGAGTCAGTGATGTTCTTTCATGGTACTCTTTAAAATTAATAACAAAGAAATAGAATGTACATCACATGAAAAGTGAGAAAACAGTGGAAAGACACAGGAATCACCAAAATTAGTGGTGGATTATTTTAAACAGAATTTGTGAAACTAATATCACTTCAGCTGGCAGACTGAACTAAGATGTGCTGTCCCTGTCACTGCTTTCTTTCTTTTTCCATCCCCTTTCCCTCCCTGTCCTTTCACCATCTGGTCACTCTCCTGCTTTCATTTCCCATTTGTGGACAAAGATGTTTACACCTGAAGTAGATTGTAGGTTTTGCTGGTGGTTGAATAATGGGGACCTGGGGCAAATACCACAAAGCTGTTAGTGTGGCCATTTATAAGTGTCCAGGTGAAGGCCATAACCCCAACCTCTACAATCTGCTACTAGTGGAAACATTTTTGAACCTCAGTTTGGTGTCTGATTTTGTCATCAGTGATTATCGTCTATGAACTGTGATGCATGTCATTCTTTGTGTCCATGTTTGCATGTGAATGTCAGTCACTTCCAGGTCTGTGAAATATTAAAGCAATCTTAATCAAGTCTCAATGTCTAGTGAATCCTGTAAAAACTTACAACATTTTTATCAGTCCTTTAAAAAAAGTCTATCAGACTATCCATTTCATTTTTTAACAATTTCTTTCTATTTTATTTTATTTACATCATCATTTCCTTTGCAGGTTCAGATGATTCCGGTTACACTGGTAACCTTCATTCTTCAAGTTAGTTTTCCTTGATTATGCATAAATCACTTTATGTTTCCTATCAAGCTACTACTCTTTCCCTTTTAGGCCTTTCTCAGTGTCTGTTTTCTTAGTTCACTTTACACCATTTAATTCCACACGATTTCCATTTCACACAGTGCAGGAGAAGGAGTTTGAAATGACATAACAGTCATTACTCAAAGCAGAAGTTGACATCAAGCCTGACTGTCAGTTTTCTCCGCTAGCTAACTGCATTGATTCATAGCACAATAACGCTTTCTTTTACACTAGGAGTGTTAGTTTGCGGATTATGCTTGGTGACTTTTCATTTGGCTACAAAATTCATCCTTCCAGAGCATGTCCTGCTTTGAGTAACCAAACTATCTGCCTGCTTCCTCACATTAAACATCTTTACTACTCACATATTTCAGGCCATTTCTAACTATAGTATTCTCTATATTTTGGAATAGTCACCATCATTTTCATTTGTTTTCAAATGTGTTTCTTCTTTCCTTTTAATAGGTATGGCTAGCCATCCTCCAATTCCTATCTTGGAACTTGCAGATCACATTGAAAGGTTGAAAGCAAATGACAACTTGAAGTTTTCCCAGGAATATGAGGTATTTCAGTGCACTTATCCTTGAAAGTAATTTCAAGAGTTGCCACCCTCTTCTTTTTTACTATATTCTTAAAAACTGACTTCATTCGTGGTTTTTTTTCTTTTAAATATGACACTGAATCAGATAGAAAAGTTGATAGTAAATAGGCAATTGGAAAGTGTCTACATAATCAATATAGTAGTTGTAGTTTTAAGACGTGTTGAATATTTTATATTCAGTGTTACTTAATGAGGTTGATTTTCTTTTCTGGTTTTAAGTTCATAGGATATATTGACTTGATAAGCTTCTTTGTATACCAGATGGATGCTAAATATTGAATGAATTAATTCATGGCCAGAAGTCTCCCTGAAAAAGAGAGATGACAGGGAATACATCGATTTCTCTGTATAGTTTTCCTTGACCTAAAAACCCTTTAATAATGTACACACACACACATGTATGTGCATTATTTTACTCTTCAGCCTTAAAATAATGCTAGAATTAATATTAAGATCATAATATGTTCCTGGAAAGTTGCCTATTTAGTATCTTAAAATATAAAATATAGTATACTTAAAATATAGTATAGTATCATAAAATTCCAGAATCCTTATAAGTTCTGTGTGAGTTACTGATGAAAGTGAATGAAAAGTCTTCGTATATTTGTGTGTATTTGGATATTGTGGTGTTTATCAAGCAGAAAGTTTTTAAATTGGATATTTCTGGCATTCCTCAGTAATGGGAACTCATACTGAGACCAGCTCATGAAGTGATAACTGAGTCACCATTATTCTTTTTGTTTAAATTTGACTTAGCACAAGATGAAAAGGTACCCAAAAAAGTCTTCTTGTTGTGTCAAACAACAGAAGGTTGTTGGGTACCTGAGCAGTTCAAATACTGCCATAATGAGTTTCTATTGATTTGCTTAATGGGAAAGTCTTAAAACACATCCTTGTTACCCCTCTTGGTTTCTGTTGCATCAACTTTTTTGGTCAAGTTTTTATTTAAATTCTCGTTAGTTAACATACAGTCTATTAGTAGTTATTGCTGTAAAATTCAGTGATTCACCACTTATATACAACACCCAGTGCTCATCACCACAAGTGCCTGTTGTATCAATTTTAAAAGTGGCTGTTGAACTAGGTGATCTCTTAGTTCCTACCACTTCTAATATTCTTAAAGAATTCTCTTTTTTAAAGATTATTTATTTATTTCAGAGAGAGAGAGAGAGAGAGATTATGTGTGTTCAACTGTGCACACTAATGGGGGGGAGGGACAGAGGGAGAGAATCTTCAAATAGACTCCCTGCTGAACATAGAGCCCATTGCAGGACTCCATCTCAGAACCTATGAGATCATGGCCTGAGCCAAAATCAAGAGTTGGATGCTCAATTAACTGAGGCATCCAGGTGCCCTAAGTTCTAACATTCTCTGTTTTCAGAGAGAACCTCTAAGAGGATCCCCATCCTCAAGTGGCTAGATGGGTATCAAGTATGTGAAGAAGATCCATGTAAGAAAATCTGAAACAGTGGGGCCTGTGGCAATCTGGATATTTGCATGGACTTTCTGAAGTCTTCAAATTGTCGCTTTTTCATTATTTTAAATTATTGTACTAAGCAAAACATATCTGTAGCCCCATAGACCTCTACCCTTAAGATCCAGATAGCCTTTTTATTCTATTTGAATATCCAGCATCTTTGTCAACTATTCAATAGAACACAAAGGGACTATATTTTTCTGATTTGCTAAGATAGATATATATGTTTTAATTCTGTTCCCAGCATTCATAAGAATACTTGTAATTTTAGGAAACTCACATTGGATTGTGAATTGTATTGTTTTCTCAAATTGTCTGCTTTATTCCTTCCCTGTTCTTCTTGGTCATAATGGCTATTTTTAAATTATGTAGTTTTTTAAAAACAGTTTCTGTAGGTTCTAGTTTAGGGCTTGAGGCTGAAAATTGAGTTTAAAAAAGAAAAAAAGAAAACAAAGCAGATGATATGTGCTACCTGAGACAACATAAAGAAAAACTTAGAAATCTTTTACCTTTTCAACCTTCTCTTTATTGTTATCATGGCTTTTTTCCCTTCATGGACCCACTTTAATACTTTATTTGAGATTTTGGATGATATAATGGGTTACAAAAAATTAAAAATTGATAGCTAAACCTAAAAGTCAGTAATTCATGCTCTATCAATATAACTTTAAACCACAGACAATATTTGCATCATTCACAAAATCTGTTATATACATTAACTACAGTAACCAGCTTCCTTTTAAAATGGAATTTCTCTAGAAATACCACACATAAGATACTGTAATGGTACTCATTTAGCCTTTAAATCAGAAGTGCTCCTTAAAAGTAGTTATGAACTGCATGCTGCCAATGTTCCCATTAAAAACTCCCCCAGTAGCCGTTGACATGATAGCCCACACTGACTTTTCACCATTTATCATGACGATGGTCTGTGATTAAAGCTCCCTGGGCATGAATTGACTCTACTGTGCCTTAACAGCCATGAAGGAGATATTTAAGTGTTTTATTCATCTGTGATAATAAGATAAAGACCTCTATGTAATATTTTAGGCCACAGAGCAACATTTCCAAAAAAAATTTTCTTTTACTTGTTATCTTCCATATAAATCTGAATAGATTTTTTAAACTAGTTTTTAGTGAAGAAAATGGAAGAAAGACAAGGCACATTATCTTTAAACATCTAATTATTTTGGCATAATCACTGTGAATTAATGATTACTCAGACCTCTCAAGAGGCATGAAACTAAATTTTTTACTCTAAGACTGAAACAGAAGTTAGAGTCATGGAGGCTGTTTACATTGATTCTGAGGTCAGAACAGGAGGAAATAGATTAAGATTACCCAGCCTTATTAGATCATGTGAGAACTTCCTTTATTGTAAAGGAAATTGGGTTCAGACATTGAATATAATGACACCTGGGAGAAGGAACTTGAGAAATTAGTAGCAAGAACACTCCATCTTGGAAATATTTATAAATACTTCCAGTTTTCATTTTCTGACATGTGACTATAAAGTTTCACTAGAATTTAAATAGCCAGAATTTGAGGATGCGATCTAGAATGCAGGGAGTAAAGTTTTCCCGAAAGTTGGTATCTGTAAAAGCCATTGCATTTGCTGTTGAATCTTTGAACTGATTCAGAATAGTATGTAAGGGTCTCACCAAACAAAGACTTAGCTAATGACTGTGAATCTTTTGGAAGTGTAATTAAAATTCAGATTTCTGGTCCTAACACCAGGTATGCTGGTGCAATAAGTCAGCCATGATAACCAGGAATGTCTGTTTTATTTATTTTTCTCCTTTCGTTGAGATGTAACTGACATATAACATTTTACTAGTTTGGGGTATACAACATAATGATTTGATATATGTGTGTGTGTGTGTGTGTGTGTATAATATACAATGAATACTGCAATTAGTTAACATCTATCACCTTACATAATTACAAATTTTTCTTATGGGAAGTTTTAAGATGTATCTTCTTGACAACTTTCAAATATAAAATATTATTTACTCTAGTCATCGTGTTATACAATATGTCCCCAGGACTTATTTATTTTATAATTGCAAGTTTGTACCTTTTAACCACCTTTAACCCTTTTTGCCCTATCTCCCCACTCCACCCCAACCTCTGTCAGCTACCAATCTGTTCTCTATTTCTGTGAGTTTGTTTTTTTAAGATTCCACGTATAAGTGAGATCATATTTATCTTCCTTTGTGCTTATCTTTCTCTGACTGACTTATTTCATTTGGTATATTGCCTTCAGGGTCCATCCATGTTGTCACAAATGGCAGAATTTCCTTCTTTTTTATGAATGAAATATACACACACACACACACACACACACACACACACATATATATATATGTATGTATAAAAAACATTTTCTTGATCTATTAATCCTTCAATGGACACTCAAATTGTCCCCATGTCTTGGCTATTGTAAATAATGCCAAAATGGATATGAGGATGCAGATAGCTCTTCTTCAACTTACATTCCCACTGACAGTGCACAAGGACTCTCTTTTCTCCACATCCTTGCCAATATTTATTTCTTGTCTTTTTGATGTCAGTCATTCTAAAAGGTGAGAGGTGATATCATTGTACTTTGATTTGCATTTCCCTGTTAATTAGTGATGATGAGCACATTTTCATGTATCTGTTGCTCATGTGTATGTCTTCTATGGAAAAATGTGCATTAGATCCTCTCCTATTTTTTAATTGGCTTGGATTTTTTTTAAATTTTGTTTTTGTTTTTTGCTATGGGATTGTATGAGTTCTTTGTACATTTGAAGTAGTGACTCCTTGTTAGATATATAATTTGCGAATATTTTCTCCCAGGTAATGTCCATTTTAAAAGAGCAGTTTATGTGACTTTGATGCAGGTGCTCTGAAGACTTTAAGAAACATCATTGGTTTAGGGTAATATATGACAGAGCATCATCCTCCAGTTTTCATTCCAGGAACCCCTGAGATAGCAAATAAACCGATGTTTAAGATTCATTTGACATGCATCAGAGTCAATATTAACATTATCAGTACCGTATACATAAATCCTATTTGTATTAGACTGATCGTAAGTAACCAGCTCTGACAGTTTATGTAAGGGGGAAAAAGAGGAGTTTGCTTTATTTATTATAAATTATCTATTACAGATTTATTTATTATAAATTATCTATGATAGAGCCAAAGGCTAACAATATAGGTATGCTTTAAGAACTGTTGTCTGGATTTCCTGACATCCTCTTTAAAGTTTTCATCCTTGTGTTTTTATCTGGACTGACCTCATTCTTCCCCTTGTTAGGCCAACTTCTTTTGTCTGTGCCATCCACATATAGAAAATATGACCTCTGATTATGTTTCCATTAACAAAGCATGCTCCTGAAGAAAGACACCTTTTTTTTTTTTTTCCAGTCAAGTTCCAAATGCCAGAGAACAAACTCTGAACTCCAGTTAACTCATTTTGATATGGAAACACATATGAGGACGTAGCTACTAACAGTCCACCCATATACAACTTCCTCCTTCCTTGGATTAGAAAGAGGGAAGTTGCTATGGAAAGGAGCTTGTGAGCTGGGAGGAAGAACCAATAATTATCAACCAAAGCACTACAAAAAAGCACTATGCTAAGTTATAGGAGGAATACAGAAGTTATAAGAAACCTTTACTTCCAAGAAGTCTAGCAGGCAAAATCAAGTGTATACATGCAAAAGTAATAAAAAGTACACCAAGCTGCTAATCTCAAATACTAATGGAATGAAATGGAGTGCTGTTGGGATTTAGCAAAGATCAGAGTGAGATGAGGAACTGGGAACAGCAATGAAGAAAAGGTAGTTTTGGTAGTGGAACAAGGAAGAAAAAGACTGAGTACCATTTTGTGGAGGGAAGGATCGAAGGTACATTTAAGGATGCTCTGTAGTTTTATGTTCAAAGTATGGACTACAAAAAAGCAGCATCCACATCACTGGGAGCTTGTAGAAATGCAGAATTTTAGGCACTATCCCAAACCTACTGAAACAGAATCTGCATTTTAAGAAGACGCCCTAGTGTATATAGAGTCAGTGGAAGCACTAAGGATACTTGCTATGATGGAGCAAATTGTTTCTTGTGGAGAGTAGAGTGAAATGAAGTCAGGAAAGTAAAGAGGGCCAAGAATTATAATGAGCTTTCATTGCCAGACTCACCATTGGCAAGGATGGGTGGATTAATGGTGGAAAGAATATGAATGTGGGCTTTGGACTCAGATAAATTTGCGTTCTGATTTGAATACTTGGTATGCCTGTAGCTTTACACAATAACATAACCCTATCAGTTTCTCATCTGTAAAATCTGTTGCTATGAAAATTAGGGAATATGTGTGTATATATGTGTGAATTTCAGGACACACATGCAGTGTGTGTGTGTGTGTGTGTGTGTGTGTGTGTATAAAAGAAGGGGGTCAATAATGACAGCTGAAAAGTTGCACTATTTTTACATAGCTGATGAAAGATTTTGTAGAGAGGTAATTTTATGCATTTATTAATAAATTGTGTTAAGTATGCTCCCTCATTGAACAGACATGTCATTGAATGACAGACATGTCAATGAAAAATTATAATAAAATATAATCAGTCCTATGCCAAAAGTGTTTCACAGTATGATGAGAATACAGAGCACACTTGCATGGTGGTTTATTGGAAAATTAATCTGTCAGCAATGTATATAATGGAAATAAAGGAGAAACTGGAGACAGGAAGAACAACTAGGGGAGTGTAAATCGATTCTTACATGTTCAAATTACTTAAACATGCAAATAGCATTGTTAGAATTCTCACTTCTACACACTGGTGCCATAGTCCTTTGTATTGTGAGAAGTTAATGACTTGGAAACAGCCTTATCTCTTGGTTATATAGATAAGTCCTTTCTTTTCTACAGCATTGGTTCACTGTTGACTGGTTGTATTTGCTCCACCCCCATTGGTCAAGACCCCTACACAGAGGCATCCCAGTGGTCACTAGCAAGAATAGTTATAACGTCAGAGATGTGAAACCATCTCCCAATTTGGTTTTCAAGTTGCAGTTCCCCATAGAAATAATGCCCAATATCAATACTTCAGGTATGATGTACTTCAGGTACATTATAAATTTTATACCTGAATTGAGACAATAACCTCCTTTTAAATATAGTCACAACTTCACACTTTCTTCCAAGTTCCTAACAGCTGACTTACAAATAGACATAAATAGTTATCCAACATCTAATTTAAGATTAATCATCACTACCTCTTTGAGTAGTGTTGTCTTAAACACACACATTAAAGCTAGTCTGAAGAGCAGTCTTTTTTCGGATCAGAGCAGAATGAGGAACTGTGATTCTCAAAGGCCTACCTTTGATCTATTTTGTTCTCACCACAAAAACCCAGTCCCAGAGTCGTTGCGGCCATCTATGGATGTGTATTATCTTTATCTCAGTGCTCAAGTGTCCTCCACCATTCAGCATCAAGATGGGCTGAGATTTTCTTCCTGTGCTCATGACAACACTCTCACATCTCCTGTCTGCACAGATGATAATGAGCCTTTTATCTGAAGCATTCCAGATAGCGGTGTCCTGTCCTGGTTTAATAACAGCATGTTTGTGGCACCTTTGTCTAGAAGGCTAAAATCTTCACAACACTCTAGTGAGACAGGTAACAGAAAAAGATATGTTATTTCCTTCATGAGTAATGAAGTATATCAAGACAGTGCAAAGAACATATATAGACACATTAAAAAATGTTGCTTATGTCATCTTTTTAAGTGCTGAGAGCTGAAATAGACCACAGAGATCATGTGGTTGAAACTTTCCATCTCAGAAGTAAAGAAAAAGAGTTGAGAAGGGAGTGACTTGCTCAAGGTCATACATGTACCTGGAATATGTCTGAGCCAGGCCACAAATTTCCTTCTTATTGTTAACCCACCTGCTCTAAAGACCTAAATATTTTACTGTTTGTTTCTTACTGTGGCCTGATTTACAGGGTCCAGAAACCTAAGTCTTCAAGTAGATCAATATTTATACTGAAAATTTCTATGAAAATGTCATGGGTACTAGCTTATACTTCATGCCTATTCCTGGGAAAACCCAGAGGTTTTCCTGACATGCTTCCTATGACATTTCTTTTCTCCATAGACCATTTCTTCATTCCCAGTGGTAAATATTATATTTCTTTATAAAAGGACAAAATTGTCATCAAAAGAGTAACCACAGAAGAGAATGTTCTATTTTCCCTAGAAATAAGCTTTTGGTATATTTGACCATGTGTGCCAGAGTGAGGCCTGAATGTAGGGCTAAAGCCTTCATTACTAAATGTTTCATAAACCTCCAAGCATTCATAATGCAAAACCACTTGTCATGTCTGCTTTCAATTAGTTTATAATTTATGTGTAAACTCATGAGGATGGACATGCATTAGAGCATTACACAGATAAAAATAAAAAATCAGAGACACACACACACACACACACACACACACACACACAGACTTTTTCCCAGCTTTGAAAGCACTGCAACTTTCTGAAGTAAGAAAGTAGTATGACAGAGATCTGTTTTCATTTCTTATGTAAAGTTGAACAGTAGAATAGACCAGGGAAAAGCCTTCATTTTTAAACATTACTGACACATGAGCCACATGAGATAATTTTTTTTTAATTTTGAACAAATTATGGTAGTTTGTGTAATGGAATGAGAAAAAAAAAGACTTCATAAAATAAAAAGTAGTAACACTTTTTTTATACTGGGATGGATGAACCAACTGCCTTCATGGGAATGAAAGGCTAAGTTTATAAATCCAAGGTAGAATCTCCTGGTATTCTAAGACTGGGAGCTTGGGTGAGAAATGTGTTACCCATTCCCTTAAGTACATTTTCCATATTGGGTCCAAACCCCTCGGCTGCCATTCAGGGCCCTCTGTTCATTGAGCTAATGATGGGAATAGTGTGGCACAGTGGCTAAGGTCACAGGTGCTGGCATCAGCCTGCCTATGGTTGGCCCCTGGATCAAGCTATGTGACCTTATAATTGAACCTCTCTATTTTACTTTTTTCATCTCTGCAAAGGAAGTAATCATAGTACTTACCTCCTATGTAATTAAAAATAAACTGATACACGTGAAATACTTAGCAAAGTCCCAGATACAAGTGCTTACTCGTCTTAGTAGCTGTTTCATCAAATACATACCATCACTTTTAAGATGCACATCAATTTCAGAGATGTTAAAATGTGAAAAAAGAAAATTCCTGTATTAGGATTCAGTGAAACCCTGGACTCTTCCCATCCCTTGCATTGGTCAAATCCATAGGATTTGGTTGAGTTCAGTAAAATAAACAATACTAAGAGAAGAAAAAAAAAAGAAAGAAAGAAAGAAAACTTGTTAATTTATCGCAGTGTAATTAGCACTTACTATGTTGTCTTTTCTTTTATTCAGATCATTCCCTGTGTTAGAATATAAGCTTCTCCTGGTCAGGTGTTTACGCTTTCTCGGCATGCTGCTGGCCACACGGTGGCAAGTCCACCACTGGGCATGCAGCAGATTATTAACCAAAATGTGTGTCTGGATCGATGTCTCACTAAATTTACAGTTCACAGATACTTTTGTTGTGATCACAACTGCTAGTACCAGCAACAGGAGCGAAAAGAACAAAGAATGTCTTTCTCTAAAAAGAGCTGCTTTTCTCAGTTGACATCCCAGCTGATGTATCAGCAGTGAAGCCTTATTTCAGAACTTTTCTCTCAGAAAATAGACTGTTATTATCTCTAGACAGTACAGAAGTGAATACATTTTAATACAGACCCCCTCAGATTTAACACAAAACTACCTACTGATTAAACTCCCGCTACAGTTTTTTATAGTAAAGACGGGCCTGCCAGTTGCCAATCTAAGAAGACGGGTTTTTTTGGTTTTGCGTGTTTGTTTTTGTTTTTTGGTTCATAGCTAGGAACCAGCTTCGCCAAGTAAGATACAAAAGTACACAGTCCCTTCTCAGCTGGCTACCATTCTGCATCTTGTAAGCAAATCTAGTAGGACACAAAGAAACAGCAGTCCACCGTAGAAGAAACACATCCCAAACCAGGGTGTGTCTATGTGTTTAGTCTTTTATTCTCTTTGAACTTCTGTACTTATTAGAACTTAAATTGCAACCAAACCAAATTTTCAAGTTTCAAAGCTAATTTTTGTTTGAATTTTTGAAATATTCTTGTGCTCAATTTTTTTTTAAATTTCAAACATTTTCCTTACCAATGTTAAATTCCCTATCTTTCATACTTGGACCTTTTATGTTTTGTTTTTCTTTTTTTTTTTTTTTTTCCTTCTGGGCATCATGCTCATCTAGAGGGAAAGTCCTATAACTCTGGTTTTGTTTCTCAATCACTGTTCGCACACAAGTTCACCATAACTAATTGGCCCTTGACCATCACTGGACATTGTCCAAATCGTCCTTCCACCTGCTCCCATGTGGAGCTCAAAGCTCTCAGGAAACAATTAATCCTGAAGTATTTCTAGTGCCAAAACAAGCTTTCAACTTCAAAGAAACTGTAACAAGAACTAAAAAAGAGGCTTTTTTTTTTTTTTTTTTTAATTTTAAAATTGAGTTGCAGTTTTAGGGCCAGAGTGGTGTGTTCATGTAGAGAGAAACAGTATCAGATGCTGGGGAGAGCGTGGGAAGTCAAGGAAAATAAGGGTCATATTTAGACTCTGCCAGTTAGTCATTGTGCTGCTCTACTCTGAACAAGTGACTTCACCTCTTGTGGACTGATTCTCTCTTACTTAAGATGAGGATATTAACCTACTCACAAGGTTGTTATGACAATGACTATATGTCAGGTGCCTTGCTTCTTTGCCTTTCTGTACAAAGCAGACTCATAGGAAACAGTAGTGGCCCTTAGTACTGTGAACTTTAAACTCAAGACCTACCTGTTAGTCATTTAATAACACTGCATTTTTTCACAAGTTGTTTTATTTGTATAAGAGTCCCTTCTTTTCCCAAAAATGGGCTCTATGAAAGTAATTAGAAGGTGAGCAGTGATGAAGATGGGAGGTGATTATGATATTTGCATGTTCTTTTCATATTTTGTATGTAATGGAATTTCTGGAAATTAAATCCACATGAAGTACCTGGAAAAGCTCATTTTCATTGAGGAGTAGAACCTGCCTTGGGTCTCTGCTGTGAATCCAAATGCCCCTAGACAAGCTGTTTAACTCCCCCAATCTCAGTTTCCATATTTTAACAGAAGCCGTTGGAATGCCTTCATCTGTTTGATAAACATTTACTGGAAAGTAAGAAAAAAAAAAAAAAAAGTCAAGAAACAAGTTTTGCTCTGGATAAGTCCATAGTCTCCCAGAAAAAAAACAGAGGAAAAAAAATGGTAATTGTAGGACATGGTGATGGTGGGAGGGGAAAATTTAAGAAGGGACAGTACAGAAGAGTTTTTCCAGAGAGCATGCAAGTTAGACTCACTGAAGTTTGCTAGGATTGCAAGATCCCAGGGTAAGGGAGATGCACACACAAAGGCATGGAGATGAGAAGGGACATGGCTTATTCAAGGGACTCCAGTGTGTTCTGTGCTTGTCACTGCAAAATCAGGGTCATGCTGAAAAGTTGATTATATTCTTGAAAAGTAGTAACATCAACACTAAGGAGTCTGTGCTAGGTGATCTTAAAAGTACTCTCAAGTCATAGAAATGATTTCCTGTCTCTACTACTAAAGCTGTAAGTAGCCCCCCCCCCCCCCCCCCGCCTGAAATCAAATGAATGCATCTATTTTTATGGCACTCATGAGCACAGCTTTGGAGAAAATTTGAACAATGCTGCAGGAAGGGATTGGGGCCAGGAGAGCCTATTACTGCCCCACATAATAGGAATGTCTTTACTTATTTCTTTTTAGATGTAAAAAAGTGTGGTAGTATTATCTGCCATGATTTTTCTACTCTGGCTAAACAGTTGGTCATTCTACATGAAAAAAAAAAATTGTTGACCATGCCACCATGTTGGGGAGTACAGAGAGGATGAGAGAAAGATGTGAGTGTTAATACATTATGTGAATTTATGGATTTAGCAGTGCCTTGGGAAACATTAGTCTTTTATTCATCACAGACATAGCATTTGGTGTATTTGGCTTTAACTAAAAAGTTCAGACATGTAGCATAATCAGAACTGCGTTATTTCTCACTTACTGAGTATGTTTCTCAATAGTGGATATTCATCTGTCTTTCAAGCTCTAGCCGGAGGCTCATGGAGATTCTTGATTTAATTCATTCTACTCCCCTCATCCACTCCCCCTCATCCCCTTACTTCTCCTCCTCCATACTCCCCTCCTAATTTCCTCCTATCCCTTCCCCCATCCCCTCTGTCACCCTAATTCCCTCCCCCCTCTCTCCCCATCTCCCCCCTTTCCCCCTTCTTCATCCCTCCCCTCTATTCCTGTCTGCAAAATATTCCTTCATACCTTCTTCTTCGGTATTAAACTATATAACATTTTAATATTATGGTGATAGTATTACCTAGGGCTTCACAGTCTAGAAAGAGCTTTGCAGCAATAATAATGATAGCAAATGTGTATAGCACTTACCATATGGCAGACATTCTTCACAACATGATACATATATTAACTCATTCAGTCCTTCCAAGTAGGTACTATTAGTATCCCTGTGTTACAAGAGAAGGGACTGAACTGAAACTCAAGGAAGTTAAGTAACTTGTCCAAGGCCATACAGCTGGTAAGTGGCAGCATGGGGGTATGAACCCACATGGCTTCGTTTCAGAGTCATGTTCTGATCACTATAAATAGTTCCCTTTGGTGTTTCTTCCCACAACCATTTTCATTATGGTCTTAAAATAAGACATTTTATGTCATTATCCACTAAGATGGTTGCATAATATTCATGAGTATTTTCTGGTCCCAAATAAGACATATTAGCCTAAATTTCTTTTCTTTTTTTTTTTTTTTTAAGATTTTATTTATTTGACAGACAGAGATCACAAGTAGGCAGAGAGGTACGCAGAAAGAGAGAGAGGAGGAAGCAGGCTCCCTGCTAAACAGAGAGCCCCATGCAGGGTTCGATCCCAGGATCCTGGGATCATGACCTGAGCCGAAGGCAGAGGCTTTAAACCACTAAGCCACCCGGGTGCCCCATTAGCCCAAATTTCTGATTGATATAATTTTATTTTTGTTTTTCAATATCATGGACATTTTTGAACAACAAAAAAGGACTTGGTTTCCTCTGGGTAAGAAACTTTATTACCAGCTTCCCCCTTATGTTCTTTTTATTTTATTGTTTTTTAAATTACAAGTTTAAAGATGATGTAAGGTTATAGTTTATACCTGAAAACAAACTAGCACTGTACTCTAATGGACTAGAAACCATCAATTCACCAAGTTGACTCTATAAATTTTCCTAGATAATGGTGACAGCATTTGTTTTCTGATCTTGACCAATTCCCTGGGTAAATAAAGTGGAGAGAAAGCAGAAGCAAATGTTGGAAGGATTGGAAAATATAAAGACCCAGTTTTAACTCTCTGAGAGAGTTGTTAATATTGACTTGTTCTTGTCTTGACATTTTAAACTATAGACCAGAGTCTACTTACTTGTTTTAACCTGAATATTAAAAGAAGTGAAGACTTATGTTGGCAAAATGTCCTCTTCTCTACATATCACCAAATTCCGACTTAATTCAGATAAGACCCATGATGAAAGGAAAACTTGTTCACTACGATAAACTTTGTAAATATATTAAACCTATATAAAGTGTCATTTTACCTAAAGATTTTTAAAAACATCTTTCATCTATGCAAAATCCTGTTTCAAGTTTCTGCAATTTAATTTCATATAAAAGCTGCTAAATGATTTGAGAGGATAGAAGCTGTTAGCTTCACAATCAGGAGTTTGCCATATTTCAAGATGGAAGAGTTATACAAACAATTTGCCTACTTACATTTCTTTCCATTAGTTTCAGGGTCCATTGTTGTTGTTTTTGTTTGTTTGTTTGTTTGTTTTTGGTTTTGGTTTCTTTAGCTCTAGCTTTGATTTCTGTGAAATTGAACAGTATGCCAAGTGGCATATAATAAGCTAGATTGACGAGGCAGAAGTTTGGCTTCAGATGGATGATTGCACTAGGTAACCTTTTTAGATTCTCTCTTTGTCTAAGCCTGGAATTCTGATTCTCTGATTACTACAAAATACAACTAAAAGTACGGATTATAAAGATGAGGTTCTGAAGCCCAGTTTCCCTTTTTGTTTTCTCATTGTGGTGATGCCTCTGCCCACTCCTCACAAGCGTAAGTCCAATCTCTTCTGTTGGTGTTCTATAACTTGGGAGTGCAGACGTGACTGAAGTGATTGAGAAACCATAATTAAGATGGTTAATGAACAGTGAAATGCTGCCTCCCTTTGTATTAAGAGCAGTTAGGGTGCTGCATTAGCAAAAGTAGGAGAACTCAGTCTGGTTTTCCCCCCATAGTAATTAATTGACCTCCTTGTCATCAGTTGAAACATGAGGAGAATAAAAATTTTCAGCCTAGGTATTGGAGTTGGTGGGTGTTGCTGTGCAACTGGGCATTGATTTCCTTTTTTGTTCTTTTCTATTCCTTTCATATTGATCCTCCCTGTCACAGCTCACGGATTCTCCCATTATCTTACAAAAGAGAAAAAAAAAAAAAAAACTGTCCCAAAGTTTCAGAGGTTTGAATTCAGTTTCATAAAGTTTCCACTGTGGAGTTATATTTGAGGATTCCTAAAATCTTTGAATCTAGTCCACCCCTGTTTTTTTGCTGAAGAGAAGACATTTTTTCCTGGGAAAAAATAAGTGATATGGCTGAATGAGATGTGACTGAAATCATTCAACCAGTTTTGCATCTAACATTATGCAAAAGCTGATTTTTCTTTAGGTAGACTTCCTAGACAAAAACAAACTGATGAATAAAGGGGGAAGTTTTCTGTAAATAAAACTATAGTCATACATGTCAAACTTAGGTTATTTAAAAACATCAAAGAAGCTTTGTTTCCTATATGAGAACCCAAATCAAAAACAGTATTAGAAATTTAGGTGGCTATCAATTATTTGATAAAAAGCAATTTCTATTTATTGAAAGAAACAGTGGTTCTTAGCAAAAAATAAATTTATGTGATTTATTTCCGTGTTTTCCTTATCATTTTATTAAGATACAATTCATGTATTATAAAATTCACCATCTTAAGATGTACAATTCAGTGGATTTACTTTGTATTTGAATATTAAATGGATATTTTATAAAGATTCAAGGACACCCCCTTTTGGGGGAAGATTTATATTTCTTTTGTTTGCATTGTTCTTAAACAACTGACGGAGGGAACCAATGACACTAGGGAGTTGTTTGAAGACAGAAGTCTTCAAACAGAAGGGTAGCTTGAGCATGGAAGGCCAGAATTAAGATGAGACAGGTGCCTATCACTATGGGGCAGATTTTATTTTCTTTTTGCTGTACCTGAGTCCCTGATACTACAAAGGATTGCAGTTTTCAATGTTTTACTTGTGAGTCTTCCAGTATAATAATAAAAGCTTCTTCAGGGCAAGGAATATATCATTTTTATTGGGGTATCCTTTTGACTAGCATGGTAACTTTTCTCAAATGAATGTGGGGATGTTTAAAAAATGAAGCAGGAACCTGGTTTGCTTTTTGCAGCTCTCTCTTCCCAAGTGTAACATGATATCGAAATGGACATCATTTATCAACCTGTGAATAAAGGTGCTTCAATAGGTTATAATATTACTTAACTGCAGCAGAGATCCTGTGGGAAGAGAGGTACTATGTGCACAGGGAAGTGACCACTTGATGGGCAGTGGTTCTCCATCTAGGTAGGCAATCCACCTTTGGGTTTCCTTGGTGGACCTCCCTTGGACAGTATATCATTAGAACAGTGTAGGAGATCAAGCTTCCTGACAAGGATTCTGTGCACAGATGGGGAAACCATCCACTGCCCTGACTGAAATGAAGGAGTGGAAGAATGCTGGTTGCAGAACTCACTTTTCCTCTACTCATAGTCTATGAAGAAAAATGATCTGGAGTATTCACGTCTCAGAGTCAACTCTAAGAGGAAGAAAAATCACCTTTCCTCAATGCTAAAAATTTAGCAACTTTTACAAAGACTAGTAGTTTCACTATTTATCTCTCTGCAGTTTTATCATTAAAATATTTTCTGTTTCCTCAAGACTTCATCTGCTCTTGCTACTCATTTGCTCTTGAAAGGAGTTGTAATCTTTTTGTTTTTTATCTATAATCATTCCTCAGCAACAAATTGTGAAGCCACAGACCAAAGATTATAATTTTCATTAGAGAATAAACCAATGAACTCTGTGAGACAAAGCTGCTCATTTCTTCCCAAAATCCCTGTGAACACAACGGAAGGCAATTCTAAAAATTGGCTATTTCTAAAAAATGTTCCAAGAACATGAATGTCTGCTTCTTTGGAGGTCTCTTTTCTTTTCCAGCTTTGCATTCTGTTCATCTCATACAACAAACCTTCACCGAGTTATTATGTGCCAGGTACTTTGCTAGGCTTTGGGGGCTACAAAGATGAATAATAAATAATTGTTGCTCTTAGATTCTAAGCCTAAAATTTTCTTCAGTTTCTTTAGCTAAACATTAGGCCAAAGCTCCCAAACTAGATTTTGATAAAGATTCCCATATCATGAAGCTATAAGTTTTACCCCAGTGTAATTCAGCTTGGATTTTAGTCTGTGTTTGTTATATTCACCATGACGGGATTTTTTGGTTTTCTAATATTCAATAAATTCAGTGATTTAGAAGCCTAATTAGAGTGCTAGAAGCTATCTAAAATCTGTCCTTCAAAGTCTAAATTTGTTCATTTCTTGGACAGAAAAAGAAATCCTTAAAACTTACAGGTTTTTGGACTCATTTTAAAGAAGACTCATATTTTTCTTTCTCATATTGCGTTACCTGAACGTATGTTAAGATTAAGGGAACAACATTTGTTCTTTACTGTGTTTATGTGGCAGAACTTCTGAATGTTTAACTAGGCTGTGGGAGCAGTTATCAAGCATAGTATTTTGTGTCATAATTTCAACTAATGAATCATTGAACACTAAAAAAAATGACTTCAAACAAAATTTTCTATCTGGATGAAATATGTAACTCCAGAAGGAAATATGAGCTCTTTAAATATCATACAGATCTCTTTCTGTCTATTCTTCCCTTATTATAAATTGGTTAAGGTAATCTACTTGTATTTTAGTATCTATATTGATTAAAGAAGTTTGTCTGTTAGAACACATTTTTTTTTTTAAGATTTTATTTATTTGACAGAGAGATCACAAGTAAGCAGAGATAGAGAGGTGGGGAAGCAGCCTCCCTGCTGAGCAGAGAGCCAGATGCGGGACTTGATCCCAGAACTCTGAGATCATGACCTGAGCCGAAGGCAGCGGCTTAACCCACTGAGCCACCCAGGTGCCCCAGAACACATTTTTTATATTTGTTACCATATTGCTCTTTATAAGATGGTTGGCCTCTTTGTATTTTCTTTGCTATCTCATTAAATTATTGAAGTATACCCCCAAATTGGAATAAATAAGATTTATGCTGTATAAGGAGAATTAGAACTATAATCTAATGATTATCCTTAATAAACAAAAGATATATGAAAATATATATGAAAGAAAATGAACACAAACATAATTATATTTATTTTCTGGAATAAAATTCCATTTATTTTACTTTTATTGGATAGCTTGATTGATAATATTTTCAATTTTGAAAAAAGAGTCATTTTTATATAGCATTACTTGTAAATAGACATATATATAGAGCTTGTAAGGGTATATTGATTTAAAATTTTCCAACTTTGGCTCTGAGAAGGGATATTTTTATTCCTCTAACATACTCTAGGCCTTATTCAATTTGTGAAACCTTAATGAACTATAGCTTGGCACTGAGTTATTTTCAGTAGTCTTGATAATCAATATAAATTGCAGTGAAGCCAATGAATTTATAACATTATTAGGGAAGATAATCTGAAGAATGCATTACTCTGTTACCATCAGGTTCAAAATTTTGTTTATATTTTAAGATTCAGCATTATTAATCAGGGGGTGAAAGTATAATTACAGAAGAAGTGAGTTTCCCAATTTCAAAAGACATTCTTGGAAAATGAGACAGAAATCTGAAATTATTAAAATAACATCTATATATGTTATTTGCACCTGGATTGGGCCCACAGTTTTATAGGCTACAAAGATACATAGTAGACTGTATTTTATTCAGGAACTTACATTATGGTTGGGGAATTAAGAAATTATCAAATGAAAAGAAAAGTTATAGTGATTTTAAATAACATTAAATGAGGAAATGTTACAAGACTAAAGTTAGCTGTGAAATGGGTGCTCCACACTATGCCCAATGATAGTGGGTACATTTGAAAGTGTGGGAGAGGTCTCTAGGTAGGAGTGCATTAGAACAATATAATTTAAGCTGAACCTTGAAAGAAAGCTAGGATATAGAAAAACAGAAAGGATAAGAACGTTCTCTCCAGACATGAGGTATTCCAGCGTGAAAAAGTAAAAATTGAGAACCTCTGACTTCGACAGATTAAAAAGGAGCCGTGGGGAAACACCTGGGTGGCTCACTGGGCTAAGCATTGATTCTTAATTTCAGCTCAGTTCATGATCTCAGTGTCATAAGATCAACCCCCATGTCAGACTCCGTGCTCAGCTTGGAGTCGGCTTGAGATTCTCTCTCTCCTCTCCCTCTGCCCTTCCCCCTACTCTTGCTCTTTCTCTAAATAAATAAATATATAATCTTTTAAGAAAGAGGTGGGGAGCCAACAGCTTGAATTTAGGAATATTCACTAAGACTGACTAGCCAGTTCAACATTTATATTGAGGAGGTGTGCACACGGAAGGACACAATATGGCAAGCTCTGATTTTAAAGAACTTTAAGTTAGTATAGGAAATGAGACAACATAAACAAATATGAGACGAATGTAGAAAGTGCTATGGACATTCCAAATCTCATTACACCCAAAATTTGATGCGTTATTTCAAAGAGAACTCTGTGAGTCTTTCAAGTTTCAGTGTTCACAAACACCTATATGTTTGGATTACAGTCATTGTTTCTACTTTTGTCTTTGTGCACATAAACTGATTATTGTGAGCTTTCTGTTGTATTTTGTTTAATACCTACTGCATTCTTTAAGTATAAATATGACTCTTTCACTGGCAACATACATTTTGAGCATGTAACTGTCTCTTTCACAATAGTGAACAGAATACTGGAGACCAGACTGGTAATACAGGATGACAACTGCCATCATTTTGTTATGTTCAGATTCCGTAAACTATAGTTATGTGGTGAAGCAATTCAGCTCTTTGTTAATGACAGATTTATTGAAGACACGCTTTCAGAAGGATTGTACTAGAAATCCTATTAAAGTGCCATCCATTAAACCATTAGGATAGTCATTAAATCTGTTAGTGCAGACTTGTAATTCATGAGTTATTGGTCTCTCACCATTCTCAGTGGTTTCTGTCAATACTACTCTACCCTTTGCTCTGTTGTGGCTATTCAGTTCCAAGAAATGAAGGCATATCAGCTTTCTCTCTTTTCCTGCAAAATTTCGGGGGTTGAAGTGGGGGTAGGAGAGGTGGTATGGTAGTGAGGGTGGAAATGAGAGAGATTGAAATCCCTGTCCTAATTGTTCCCAATTATATAGGGTAAGGATGATACTTAAGATCCCACTCCTTTTTTTTTTTTTTTTAATAAGAAGCATGTTAAAATCTAACTATAAGAAAGTTATGGCTGGTTTTCATTAAAAAAAAAAAAATTGGAAGTGGAAAGTACTTTGGGATTAATGTGTCATTAAACCAAACTGACAGACATCTGGTCTTTAATCTATTTTCCTTTCTGTTTACAGTTTTGAAGTAAGGAATTGAACTTTATGAAAGTAAATGTAAAGTTGTAATTTAATATACATGTGTTAGAGTATAGTAGTTAAGAACTCAGAGTCCAAAGTCAGAGAGCTCTGGACTCACATCCCAGTTCCACAGCTTTAATGGACTACCAGCATGATTTGTGGGAAGTGTCTTAACTCTTCAAGGCCTCGGTTTCTGCATTTCTAGTATGAAGACAAGACTATCCACCTAAATTTGTTTTAAGAATCACTGTGCATGAGACTCAGTGCATAATGATGATGCACTCATCATTATCATCATCATTATCATCAAAATCAGAAGTAATTTAACCTGATTACTTCTCAGTACCATTCTTTGATAAGGTTAGAGGGAGACAATCTAATTTAGCGTTGGCTCTTTCAATATTTTTTCCTGGTCATAAATCTACACTGAGCTTTGTCTCTAGATGGCCAGAGAAGCCAGGTGCAGACCTTGACATGGATTTCACAAACTGCCCTCCAGAGTGTTGGATCCTATAATCTGTGTCCTCTGCATCTAACATGACAAGAAGTCAAATGTGCAGATGGGAAGTGTCCTGCAGCTCCCGTTTGCCCTCATTTTTGGAAAGTAGTACAATATTCACAAACTGAAAAATTAAAGAACACAGATAACAGTACAAACTATTAAAATAATTTTTGTTAGAAGATAAACTGAGGGGCACCTGGGTGGCTCGGTTGGTAGAGCATACAACTCTTGGTCTCAGGGTTGTGAGTTTGAGCTCCACATTGGGTGTAGAGATTACTTAAAAAAAATAAAATCTTTAAAAAAAAAAAAAGATAAACTGAGCCATGTTAAATATTTTAAGAGTTTATTTGGGCAAAAATTGATTCAGATTCAGATTGGGCAGCATCAAACCAGAAGTGTTTAGGAGCAGTCTGCCAACAGGATCCAGGGCAAAAACTCATATAAAGTAAGTGTGGAAGCAAAGAAGGGAAATTATTGATTGGCTGTAGCTTAAAGCTTAGTTGGCTGTTTATGACGGGTTGTTTTGATTTTGTAATCTTGAAGCATGTACAGGCTTAGATTTTGGTTTGCTTCCAGAGGCCACCACAGCATTAGAGCCCCCTCAGTCTAATAGCATTCTTGTTTAATTAATTTAACATTTTCAGTCTATGCATCTCAAACATAAATGCTGATAGCATTGATATATGATATTCTAGGTTTATGTACATATGTGTGTATATATATTCATATATATACAAAAATATGTCTATATTTTAATAATGTCCTTTTAATTTCTTTTTTAACAGTAAAAGTAGGTGTCTTTATGTCAGTAGATACACAGTTTCAACAGCTTCATAGGTTTTTCTTACTCCAAGTTGTTTAAGCAGTGTCCTGTAATAATAAGGTTATTTCCTTTTGTTCCCCCACTGTTGTCATGGTTCTATAGTGACTGCTCCAAACATTTGTCCAGGAGAAAGACATGTCTTTCACTTTCAAAGCTTTTAGGCAGAGTTTAGTGCCTGACAGAATGGCCAAAGTCTAATTCCAGGAGATGATGAATTTGAAGAATGTACATGGTGGGATGAAGTTGAGTCAGTTGGGGAAGGCAAAGAGATCACAGGCCAGACCTCCAGACCGTGAAAGCACCTTGATATGGTCATTTTACTCCAGGACCTGATCCTTACCTTTGTAAATCTGAGAGGTAATGGGGTCCTAAAGAGCCCACTTTCATAGGTGTGTGATGTCAATGGCCATGTTGTCAAGCTGTGATGACTGGATGCTGTCATCTCTATGAGACGATCAAGTAGTCATGTTCATCATCCTTTCTGATCCTCCCTTTTCTGCGTGTCTATGAGTTATTTTCTCCTCTTGACTGACCTAGCTTTTTTTTAGAGATGTTAATTTAGATATAGTTTTAAAAGATATGTTAATATATGTTCTAATACTTTAGAACATGTTATACTTAAGACATGTTTGATGATTGAATTGTGTAATACTCAAGCAACAGAATAAGTCTATGGTTCCATTTCCAGAGTGTTAAAAAATTTAAAAAAGGAAAGAAATTATAGCATGATTCTACTTAATATTTCAGTAATAATTTTTAAATGTAAAATGTTTATTAGACAAAAGATTAAAGATTTTTTTCATAGAATTATCAATGCATAAGGTCAGTTCTTTAATTTTGCTCTTTTCCTCTGCAACTGAACACACATCCAACCAGTTTCTGCACCACCACATTCTTTCCAGTCTCCACCCTGCCCCAGAAAAGAAAAAAATATATATAATTTGAATAGGCTAAATTGCTACTTTCATAGAGAACAGGGTAAATGTGTGTTAAGAGTCATATGTCTGTCTCTTCCTTTATCTCTCTTCTGTGCGGCTCCATAGAAACATTGAACAAGATTCAATGTTTCAGGCCAACCACCTTGTTGCATTCTGGCTTTATTCCACTCTTACAGCAGCAGAGTCGATAAGTGGAGACAGGTGTTGTTCTGCAGAAATTGCTGTCTTTACTTTTCCCCACCCACCTGTCCATGTGGTAGAGTTTGTAAATGAACTTACTGTCTGTCTTTCTCTTGTTCTCTTTCTGCATGTATGTGCTCACTTGGCTGTGATGGTTATAAGTCTCTGTATCATAAAGCTCACTTAGGACCCAAGATATAGATATGGATACAAGGAAGTTAGAGCCTACTCTAACCTTATAATGTATTGCCCAAATTGGGACACTTTGGAAGATGGTGCTTTGATAATGAAACTGGGACAAGGGGGTAAACTGGAATGTACCTCCTACCCCTTCTAATGTAAACCTTATGCCAGAGCTGAATCTTTGGCTGTTTATCCTTCCATCTGATTAGGACACTCCCATCCTCTGCCACAAAGGCCAACAAATGGACTTGAGACCTCTGAGGAGCACATTTGTTAAAACAAACAACCTCCCCAAATAAAAGAAAAATCCACTGTATTAAAATGGTTAACTGTATCCACACATAGGTGGTATGTCCAGAAAATTTGGTAATGTGGTGTATATAAGATTGTTTCCTGGCAAACAGTCCCTATGTGATACTTCAGAATAGTGAGTGGATATATAAAAGTTGGAAATTATAGCATGGAAGGCTATAATAATAATAATAATACCTGTTCACTTAGAAAGAATTTCAAATGTGCCAAATTCCAAGAGGCCTCTTATCATGAATCAGGTTTCAGACAAGTGTGAGCCTGGAAGCCATTCTGACTATTTAAAAATATTTTATATATCTCTGATCTATTCCAATATATGTTTACTTAATAGTTACATGTTCAGCAGGGAAACTTATTTAACTATTTCTAAGGTTCTAGGATAAATGTCACTGTTGCCATATATACTGCCTATAATGCTTTTCAGTCATTCATTCTATAAATACATTTTTATTTATTTATTTTTTTTTTTTTTTTTTATTTGTTAGAGAGAGAGCGAGCGAGCACAGGCAGACAGAGTGGTAGGCAGAGGCAGAGGGAGAAGCAGGCTCCCCGCGGAGCAAGGAGCCTGATGTGGGACTCGATCCCAGGACGCTGGGATCATGACCTGAGCTGAAGGCAGCTGCTTAACCAACTGAGCCACCCAGGCGTCCCTATAAATACATTTTTAAATCAACTATAGGCTAAACACTGAGTATACAACATCAGATGAATTACAGTCCCTGTAGTGATATCTTCAAGTGATTCCATTTTTTTCCCCAAAGTTCAAGTATATAAAATTATCAAAGTATGGACATTTTTCTAATATATTTTATCTGTAATTGTCTAATTTTACATTATGAAATGAATATACATTTCAACAAAACAAATTAATCTCTGAAATTAATCTTTTAGTTTAGAAATATCTCTAAAATTCTAGATTGTGTTAATTTGTCCTAGCCTTTCTTGTTTGCTTGCAACATGTAACATAGAAGAAAGTAAACATGACACTTTAAGTTGTAAATACTTTCTAAGCTACTCGGACACCATGGGTATAAATAGTAATGATCAATCTGTGTATCTTCTTTAATTAGAAGCCTATATTTAGTACATTATACTGTGTCCTTACCAATAAGGACTAATGATATTAACAGTAAGGGGTTTGTAGTATATAAATGTGTATATATACATATATTACATAGCGTATACATATCCAAAGATACACTGTATCCAAAAAACACAGGTAGAATCTCAGTGTGTTTCATCCAGATAGTTACACTAAATACCTTTGAGGATAGGATGAGGTAGGGGAATATTTTTAAGTGATTATTTCAGATTTTCTGTATTCCATCAAAGACTTAGAGGAAGTGTCATTTTTTTTCATTTCATTTCAGATGCAAAAGTTTTATTCTTTGAACAGGAAATTATTCATATTTCAGTTTGGAAACTCATCTGTTTTTCCTTTCCCATCTGAAAACAAATTTGGGAGAAGAAACAGTTTTAACAAAATTTTAATTAAATAGCAGCAAGGTAATACTGAAAGCCTAAAATACATAGTGTAGAGTAAAATGAGGGAAATATTAGTGTTTTAAAATTAGGTTCTAAATCTGTATAGGTGATAAAGAAAAAATAATGTTATCACTTAAAACTCAACTGATCAAATGCTCAAAAACAAGATGATTTATTTCCCTTATATTGTTATTTATGAAATGCTGCTATAATAGAAGGCATAAACAATCACAAAACCACTCTTTTCATTCACATTTTTTTAAATTTTAATTATTCATTCAAAATGAAGCTCTGTGAAATATGAAATATGGGTAGATTTCATAGATTTGTTTATTTTAGAGAGAGAGAAATAGAACATGGAAGGAGGGGCAGAGGGAGAGAGGATCTCAAGCAGACTCCACACTGAGAACAGAGCTCTACACAGGGCTCAATCTCATGACCCTGAGATCAGGACCTGAGCTGAAACCAAGATCAGATGCTTAACCGAATGTACCACCCGGGGACCTCAGTTAGTTTTGCTTTTGAGTCTACTTTTTCACTGTATTTCTGAATTGTCAGGTCTCAAATGAAATGGAAAACCAAGAAATATATGTGGTTATTTGTGTTCTGGTGGTGGTGGTGGTGGTGGTGGTTATCTACCCCAGAAAAGTAGATCAGTTTCCAAACTATATAGATGAATATATTGTTACATAACAAGTGGCAGGGCAGAAGTGTATTTCTTTGCCTAAATTAACTGACAATTGTGTCAGTTTTATGCTTCATTGTCAAAGGAAATCGATTCACTTAGCATCAGGGAGTAAGCAGACATTCCTTGGACACCGAGATTATCTTAAATCAGGATGTTCTCATACAAGTCAGTGGATGAAGACAGGAAAAGAAAAACATCCTCCATTCTTTAACCAAGAACTTTGCATCAGGTGTTTTATATGTATTATTTTAAGTAATACCTTTGGGTCAATACAAACGTGGCAGCATTTACAGAATGGTGAGGAATTAATGCATTCATCTTGTTAATTTGGAGCCAGAATCTAGTGCCCTGTTGTTCACAGAAAAGAAAGGATGCCATGTGAATTTATTCAGCTTAATGCTGTGCATAGATTGCAATCAATAGATAATTTTATTTGTTACCTATACACAGTTCTTTTTATAAACACTATAATTACTTTCTATCAATTCAGTCAACTTTATCTCCTTAATCAGAGCAGTTTAATAAAATTTTAATAACATTTTCTTGCCTCAAACTGTCTGGAAAATTTTTAATTCTTTTTGCTTTACCAAATAACATCAGAAATCCTAGCCTGTGAATTATATTTGTAAAAATGATTATCCATGAAGCTCTAGTCTTTAGGAACATCAGCTATAATTCTATATATCACTTTCTTATTACATACTTTAATTCAATAGAGGAGATAAATAGCAAAAAACTGAAACATTGGGATTCAAGTTATCACTGCCATCATTCTTCTAGAACATTGCCTTTGGGAACTAGGAATTTTTCTTTTCTACATTCAGTACTATCTAGGAAAATGTTGAGGCACATTAAAAAGGAGAGTATAATAAAAAATCTGGCCTTTTAAATCTTCAGATCTCAAAGTTGTATGTTCTCTTCTGAACTCTTGTTTGAAAAGATCTGTCAAAAATCATTTTTTTCCAGTCGCACATAGAAAGTAGTAAAATAGCTTCTCTGCATTCCAGCATTGTCCTACGGAATTGAAAAAGAATCTAGTGTTTGTTGTTGTTGTTGCATTATTGTTTTTTGTCATTTTGAATTTATGATAAATTAGGACAAAGTTAACTATACTTCTAGGAGTAAATGGAATTCTCAAAGAGATAAGCTAACTCATTCTTAGTGCCAAGATATTGTTTAGGGGAAAAAAAAAATGTTCATCAACTGGTTGCCTCAGATATTTACTCATCTCATATGGCTGACTGGTTTATAATGACTATAGAGTCTCTTTTTTGCTTCTCTACATATCAATTCTAATGTAAATAAATTATTACTTCAGATACTCCTCTATAACTATTTGTTACGTAATATGTTATAATTGGGGTTGCAAATCAAACCACTAGACAACAGATAAGCTGATACAATTTTATCACTTATTTGAAGAAAAAAAATATTGTATATAAAAATACCTGATTGAAATGTCTTAATGCCTTTGCAAGCGTTGTACATTTATAAGTTGTTCATCTTTCCACTTAAATATGGAGAACTCCCATATGTATTCATTAGTTAACACTGAGAGTCTTGAAAAGTCCTTATTTCAGTCCTCCAGATTCTAATTGTGGCCTAGACCAGAGATACTTTTATAGAAAAAGACTTGGGAAGTTTTGGTAACTAATTTGGTAAAGGAGAAGAGAGAAGATGAGGGCACCAACCTGACACTGGGAAGACATTAACAGAAAAAAGGGAACAGAGCAATCAGAGTGCCAAAGCTAACCATGGTCAAAGAGAAAGCCAGCACCTGGGACTCAGGCTCTGACCTCCAAACTTTGCTCATGATCCTACTTTCCACTCCTTCCTCACATTCTACTTCTGAAAGCATCATTGGATTCAACTAAAGGCATGTTCTTCTCTTTGAAGAAAGTACTCATTATGCCAATTGCAGGCCTTTGCTAATTGTGCAAAATATAGCCCTTCTCAACTATGCAAACGTGGGTCTTTTTCAAATGGATACATATTAATTTACCATTTTCAATCTTGGAGAGAAAGAATATGAATGAATGAGAATTTAAAAAGGCTTCATTGCAGAAATACGGTCAATGGCAAATTGCTTTTCTAAACCTCAAAAAAGGGTTTGAAAGTATGTGGGTGCAAACCACACTAAGGAGTAAATGAGCCTACTCATTAGGAACTCTGTGGAACGATAGTGTTTCTCTGGAGGTTAAGGTCATTAAAAGTTCAATTCCCAGTAAAAAGGATGGTTAGTCTGACCCATAGTTTGCCTAGTCAAGTAGCTGGTCTATTCCTTCTATATAATTAACTTTTTGTTAGTTGTTTTAAAACACACAAAAACAGGATACAGCTTTTTTGTGGTTTCTCTTTGATGAGTTTCTAAAGGGAATAGTTTGAGGTTTTTTTCTTGGTAGAGTGAGGAGAAATGGGACACAGAACAACTAGTACTATGGGGAGTTTGCACATATGAATTATATTTTTCTTCTTGGTAGAGAACTTGAAATTTTGCAGAACCATATTGAAAGGACTTTGCTTTAACTTGATGGCTTTAGCTTTACCAAAAAGTTCAGTCACTGGATGTAATTTTACACAGTGACTGTAGTGTGATGTGCAGATTTATGAGCACTCCCTTATTTTGAGTTTAAAATTATAAGTATAAATTAGAAGCGCCATAGAGATTTTTGTTTCCAAGCCTCTCATGTTTCAAGAGAATAATGGAAAGATCTATGTTAAACAATCAAGAAATCTTCTCAAACTTGGCCAGAGAAAAAGCACAATATGGCAGCCAGGCATTCAGGCTGCGGTCCAGAATACCTGGGCCCCCAGCAGAGCTTACCAGTTGTTTGACCCTGAGAAAGTTTTTTAATTTCTCTGCATCTCAGTTTCCTCACTTGCAGAATGGTGATAATAATGGTACTTCTAGGTTCTTTGTGAAGATAAAATTAGTTAACATATGTGAAGCACAAAGAAAACAGTAGATGTGATATGTGTTACTGTAACTATTGGATATAAATATATATTTTATTTTTTTTAAAGATTTTATTTATTTATTTGTCAGAGAGACAGAGAGAGTACAGGCAGGCAGAGTGGCGGGCAGAGGTAGAAAGAGAAGCAGGCTCCCTGTGGAGCAAGGAGCCCGATGTGGGACTCGATCCCAGGATGCTGGGATCATGACCTGAGCCGAAGGCAGCTGCTCAACTGACTGAGCCACCTAGGCATCCCTTAAATATATATTTTAAATCTGGCATTTTATCAAGAATATGGTGCAGAATTATAAGTACATCATATATCTATATATACACACACACACATATATGTGTATATATATATATACACACACACATATATATATGTGTGTATATATGCATATATATATAGCTTATTTTTTCCATTTACTTATTTTTTCCACTTACCTATCTTAAGACAGAGTTCTAGTTGGTTAAAAAATTAGAATTTTCGGACCATCAAGTTAAAGATACATAAATGCAAAGTATTTAGTATTAGCAGCTGACTACTCAATATTTTCCTTTTCTTCTTTAAATTACAGGGAGTTTTTTCTGTGGTCACATTCTCAGTAAGGCAAAGCCATTGAGTTGAAGATCTGTTAAAATTAGAATGATTAAGTGGCAGGTATTGGGGTTGGAGGGGGAGTGTGTCATGTGCCACCTGTGTAGATAGGAAAACAAAGTAACATGGTTTGATATTTCTGGAAAGTTTAGGTGCTACATACTCTTTATCCAGTACATTCAAGGACCTTGTTGAAACAGAAAGAAACATAAAGAAGTAGTATTCTTGTTTATTAATTCTGCGACAATGCAATGTACAAGTGCCATATAGCTTATTTTTAAAAAGTCTATTAATCAAATTTGGGTTGAATACATCTAGCTTGCTTTATTTCTAACTTGCAAATGTTCCTCCAGGGCAGCTACAGAAAACTTGAACAGGATTCTAGCTTGTGAGGGTAGAATTTGGGATTGAATTCTGGGAAGGAAGGGAATATCTTACCAAAAGTTGTTTGGACATATACAGTTGAAAGGATGAGAAGAGATATCTGAGAGTCAGGCTTAGGAAAACCAAATGCCAACAGTAGGAAGAAATTGAATCCACTAGGAACAAGGGTGCTTATTTCAAATTGTTTTGAATAGTGTTTGGGTGGTATCAGCTCAACTTGATAGTAGGAAGATGCATGGTCATGTTGGGTTGGCCAAAAATATGAGATTAGAGTGGAACTCAACTTCTCCAGACCTGCGTTCTTCTTTCTCTATGTTGCCATTTTATTCTTCTTAAGAGGGTCTCAGCAAGAGAGACCAGCACACAAAGAGGCAAAACAACTGCACCAGCACCTGCACAAAAACAAACAAACAAACAAGCAAACAAACAAACAAAAAACCAAAAACCATAAAAACACAGAAGAAGTTGGTTAAGCATCTGAATCTTGGTTTAGGCTTAGGTCATAATCTCAGGATTGTGAGATCGAGCCCCTCATTGGGCTCTGTGCTCAGCAGGGCATCTGCTTGAGGTTCTCTCTCCCTGCCCCTCCTGCTAATGCATGCTCTCTTTCTCTCTCTCCCTCTTTCTCTCTCTCTCACACACACAAATAAATGAATAAATCTTAAAAACAAAAAAAAAGTGTGTTTTGAGAATTAAGCTCTTATTCATTCATGATACCTTTGCCTCATTAACATGGACAACTGAAATTTGATTTTCCTCAACCAGTTTTATTTTTTCACAGTAGAAAAGGTCATCTTATACCTCACCTACTTCCAGTAGTTGTTATTCCTTACTGAGTTTACCGCTCTCGACTTTCTGACAAGTTCCAAAATAATGACCTATGCTGTGTATTGTTAAACGTTTGGTCAGACAGGTAGATACAGATAGATGAGTATGTGTTGCACGAAGACAGTTAAGCATTATTTAATCAATGTTTGTTTGATCCGTGTAAAACGAGTATAAATGTAAACTGCAACCCATCTGTTTCATCATTCATGTGAAGCCAACCTCATTTCTAAAACTTGATTTCTTATGTAATTGCCCCAGAATGACAGAGGATGATCAGTTGGGAAGAAAAACCTTTTGGACTGGCAAGATAAAGGATAGTTATGTTTAAGTGTGTTTCACATGTTGGGCTTCCTTGTTTTTCAGTGGCCTTCAGGATAGGTAGCATCATGCCTTGGTAATTACCAGCTGTTAATCATCAGCTGGGCTTTGAAATCACACAGACCTGGGTTTTAGGGTGAATGTATGAGTCTAGCTGTGTGAGCAAATTACTTAACCACCAAATCACATGATGGCTGCCAGAGAGAAGACCCACAGTAAGATTTATTGAGTTAATCTTTCTTTACTTCAATTTCCTTGTCTTGGAAAATAACAATATATACCTCATAACATTTGTGAAAATTAAAGAGGATACTGCATGACCCAGCAGCTACTATAATTATCCTGTTACTTAGAGGTCTTCTCATGGGTCATCCTCTAAGCCTGAACATATTAACACATGTGACATAAAACTCATGTTTCCATGACTTTTTAAACTCTTCAATGAAAGTATCAAATCAAGCATTCAGAAGGCTGGGGATATATGGGGAGAGTGGAAATGGACATGAGTTAACAGTGATGTGTTAAGAGATGCAATTTCATTAGTCTCATTAAATGCATGCCACTTTACACATTTGTGAGTGATCTTAGTCTAAAGAACAAGGCCATCAAAGGAAGTAATATCTTCCACCAAAGCACTGTACGTCAGTGAGCCTAGGAGCTCTTGGGATATTTTACAGCAGAATGTGTAAGAAGCTTATGTACTCAGCAGTGCTCCTCAGTGTAAAGTGGGGTATCACTGGTAGTTGTAATTTCAGGATCACATACTTTACTATTAAACCATATGATAATGAGTGCTAAAGCTTTAATTTTAGTACACTATACCTTGCAGTTTCCACAGTCTGTTGTTTAACTCCCATGTTACATGGGAGAATTACTCCACAATTTCTCTTTATGAACTCTTCTTGAGAACATTTATTGATCATTTCACTTCATTTAAGGAAATCTGTTGAACCATAATTTATTGAGCCGTCTTTGTAGATGCAAAGATGACTAAAGGTGTATAGGTAGGACTGTGGCTAAGGACTTTAGAATCTAAGCTATAGGTCACTCCGAGCCGGTGGAAGTTCTTAAGCAGGAGCCGAACCCGTCCAGAGCTGAGTTTCAGGAATGTTACTTTGGTATGAAGAGTGCGTTAGAGTGAGAGTTCAAATGGAGAGTTCAAGCAGACATCAGATAACTGAAGGATTGGATTGAGGGAGTGGCAGTAAGCTGGTAGATTTGGGGCCGATGTAAGAAAATTTTAAAGTAAGGCCTGCTCACCAAATAAAGCCGCTTTGTATGGAGAAGGTTCAAGGTTGACTTAAGGCTTCCACCCAGTCACCTGCATGTTTCAGATCACCAGATAGTTGGAGAGAAGTCCACTCCACAAGGGAGATGATGAGCTTCCCTGGAAGAAGAAACTAGAAAGACCCCTAATTTTATTATTCTTTAGACTCTGAAGCATGGATAATTATTTTGCAGAATATTGTTCAATGATGACTATTTATATCTGGCTTAGCATAGACTAAGAAAAGAAAAGGGGTTTTATAATCTTTAGTAAATTAGAGACTGCAGTCTATCCTGCTGAGAATTTTAGTATGTTTGGAGGTTATTCATGGAGGTTAATAGGTTGACTCTTTACACTTGTGAGTTTTACTATCCCTATTAAACACAAAATATACACATCTTTAATATTGTAACAGCTGTTGGATATGTTTTACTTTCCAGTTCTACATATACACATTCAAGCATGGTAAATGCCTGGGATCAAAAACTACTGCTAAAAATTCTATTAATGTAACATAGTGTCTTTACTTTTTTAAAGAATTTTACTTGTATATAAACCCAATTTATCATTATTTCTGAAAACTTGACTTTAATCATTTCAAATCATGTTTATGTAATTACTGAACTCATGTTTCCATATACCATGAAATTATGTCTTTAAAAAGTGTCAGTGTCCTATGATCAAAGAAAAGATATTTTGATTTCCATAAAATTGCAGGAAATTAAGAAATCCCTCAGAGTTTTGTAATCAAATCTGGAATTCAGTCTCAAAATAATGGTTCTGCTTTACCTATAAAATTGCATATATTATTTTATATCTCTGCAATATTTATTTTAGGTTATTGAACAATAGTTTGAATGAAGGTATCAAAAAAAGTCATTAAAAATCAGAAAAAATAAGTTTAAAATAGAGAGTAAAAAGAAAGAAATTTTGTAAATGTAACATATAACAATAAATAGGAAATAAATAGAAAGGCAAGTAGATCCTATCTGCACTGGTTCATAAATTGATATTTGAAGATGATTATTAGATGTAACCAACTTCCTCCTTTCTTTACCATTTTTCTTAACTATTTGAATTGTACAAATTACCTTGTGATACTGGTCATTGTGTGTTATGGAGAAACAGGCACAATTTTAAGTTGCCCTCAAGTTGTAAACTATAAATGAAGAAAGAATAGCAAAGCCTGTGCCCAGTGAAGTCAGTGAATGATCAGTAAATTTGAAGACTGAGGTTAGGTCCTGACAGGAAAGAGGAGGGAGAATAATCAAGATAAAATAATGTTCACAGAACCAGAAGGAATATTGAACTAGAAAACTTGTAAACTACAGCTGCAGAGAAGGAAATGGAAAAGTAAAACAATTTTAAAAACCCTGCCTTTCCAATATTCACGGAACATCTATATTGATTTTTTTTTCATTTGAATCAATGTTGATGACTATCACTGTTTTTTACTATGATTAATCATTTCATGTTTTGCTGGTTATGGTAGTGTTCAGCTTCATAGCTAGCGTCATCTTTGATGAAGTGTGGCTTCAGACTTTTCTTTTTGAATCATGTTTCTTACTTGTGATAAATGCCTATAATCGGTGTTATCAAGTATTGATTTTGTGTGTGTGTGTGTGCTGTTTTTCTTTTAAAGTCAATTGACCCTGGCCAGCAGTTCACATGGGAACATTCAAACTTGGAAGTAAACAAACCAAAGAATAGATATGCAAATGTAATTGCATATGATCATTCCCGGGTTCTCCTATCAGCAATAGAAGGTAAGGAAATTCAGACATTGTTTATACTTTTATTTTCATGAGTTTAAGGGTTTGCATGAAAATACAGTTCTAGCTAGGTTTTTCGCTATCTATGGAAGGTTAATTAAGATTCAGGTATCATTTGTTCTCACATTTTCTTTCTCATATAAATATACTATAAATGGGCACACGAAATCCCCAATACTATATTACACAGAAGCATCTCTCATTACATTCTTGGCTTGGCTCTAGGTGAAAGATTTCATAATGTAGTTGATGCTTATGGAGGGGAAGAAAATCAAGGTTGTCCATTTTACTAATGGTTGCTGATGGTTATAAATAAACAGGTGCTTATCAGAATATAATCATTGACTGTTATTTTTAAATGAGGGTAAGGGGACCTGTTTATAAATAAACCTGGATAGCCAGTAGGGACAGTCTAAAGGTTAGGAGTTGATGGTGTGGTGATTAATTAAAATTGAGCATATTGGAAAGATCTGGTACAGCTAATTTGTACACTGCTTGGTAATCTGTCTCTCACAATTGTAGCAAGGTGTGCATTCCAGAGGGAATGGTTGCTCCTAAAAGATGAGGATTACCCTTCTAATACACCTAGCTTCTTCTAAGGGTTCATGAGGAGAGTATTTTCCATTCATGCCCTTCCAGCAATAAATCCCTTCACGTAGCATATTAAAAGCAATTAGGGGCTCATGTTCAACACTCAGCATTTTGTTAGTTTCTTTTGGCTATGGTAGCACATTTCTGTCCTTAGAAAAGAGTTTACCATGTCACTTAAATCCTTTCTTCTGTCATAATAGCTAACCTGGACCACCAACTACCACATACCACATCATTCCCATTGGCATCCTTTAGAAAAGCTCTGTGGCCTGAATTCATACTTGAAAGTTCACCACTTACCCTCTTCCAGATGTTTTATTAAACATTAAATAATACCAGTTTCAGACCCAGTCCTTCTTAGAACCTGGCAGTTCAAACATCATCTTCAGTCGTTCAAGTATCTTTCACTTTTTCTGCTTCCCAAATCTATCTATGACACCTACATAACTTTTTCTCATAGCTCTGACCAGGCCCTACAAGTCCTACCTTCTTCGTTTAGTACACAAAATTAATTTGAAAGTGAGACACTGCTTAAAGACCTCCCCAGTGATCACCTAAGGCAACCAATACATTTATTTCCAGTTTGGGGGGAGGAACTATCTTTCAGCATTTGAGCAAGGCCATACCACAAAATGGTATTATGTGGCATAGATATATTTTGTAATGTTCTCACAATCAATTTTACATTTGGAAAATGTTACAGTTCCTTTTTGAGGCTACTGAAGATACTAGGAGTTCAAGAGTTAACCTTTTTCCATATGGGAAAAAATTGATCAGGTTTATCAAAATTTCATCAATGCTGGTTCTTCAAGTAGGATGGTATCACACAGGTAATTGCTTCAAGTCCTGTTTGAGAACTGTAATTGGTATGTGTGGAGGATTAGCATATAGCATTTACATTTTATCTTTGCATCCCACTTTAAAATGTAAAAAACAAAAAACAAAACCAGTAATTTCTTGTCTCAAGTCTCTTAAATCAACTCCATAGTTAATAAGAAACTAAACCAAGTCACAAGGGGAAGAGAGAAATCTTTTTTCCATTAGTGAAATAGGTAAACTATAAAAATTAAATGAATGTAAATTGAGAACCTACTTGGCATGATCTTGGCTGGAGAACTTGTCAGTCTGCCTTTGCTATATTGTAGCATTGTTTCCACTTGGAATCAGGTCATTGAGTATTACTACATGCCTGTACTTTTGCCCACTTTATCATTATTTTCCTTAACCTGTTATTTTGTACCATCTTAACAGTAAAGTATGTCAAAGGACAAAGAATATTCCTCCTTGTCCCTTTATTATGATAGATGGAAACGATGTACATTTCATTCCTATGCTATTTTTACAGTACAAAAGTAAAAGCACTTGAATCAGACTAAAACCTGCCTTTTTATAGCTCTATGCTCACAAATACACCCTAAATCTAGAGCTGACCTAGAAACCAAAGTCTTTCAATTTTAAGTCTTATGCAAAAGGTTAGAAGCATTTAATTGAAGTTTATGGGGCTCTATAGAGAGCTTTAATCTAGATTACAACCATGAACAGCGTTTTATCTTAGACTAAGCCCTACTCAGCAGATATTTAAGGGGGGAAATGATCATCCTATATCTTAAACTTGGAAAAGGAATGCTGGCAACAGGAATAGTAACCACAGAACCTCTAACTCCGGCTTCTTGCATAAAGGGAGCTTTAATAACACAGAGCCAGAGTTTTCAAGAGGATTTAAATGTTAAGAGACTTTATGCACAATTTAGAACATTTAACATGGTTGTTTCAGGTTCCACCTGTAGTGATGACTTAAAAGACTTCAGTGGAAGGTTTTAGTTTGCACATTTCTGCTGCTGTTCTCTCAGTGGCGCTGGTCCCTCTTCATGTTAACTTTGCAGAGTGGTCTGACAGACAATAAAGGAAAACTGGAAGTTGCCACAGTGATTCGTATTATCTTTATCTTTTTTTCCTAGAGCAAAACCTTTCTACTACTTCCGCTGAGCAATAGCAGGGGAAATAAACGAAAGAATGGGGAATTGTGTGTCAGCATGAGTGTGCTTATTGAATTCCGTGAAAATAGTGATATTTCATGACACATTTCCAAATCACAGTCATTTTATTTATGCTGGGGGAAATGTAGAATAAATTCAAGAGAGTTCCAACTACAGGAATGCTTACAATTGTTGAATTATAGAGCAAGAGGTATGGAAACACAATCAAATTTTTGAACAGTCCAGTTACTGTTGGCAACCCCTCCATGTTTAAGCTGTCCTTAAGAGACATCAGTAATTCCTGAGGAAGAGAGGTGATAGGATTTATTTTTCTGGTTTAAGTAAATATTGTTAAAGACTAAATGGAAACTAATACTTATACATACATAAAATAATATATAATTTGTTTAATCTTATAGAATCCAAAGTTTCTCATTAGTTTTACTAAAGTAGGAAAAAAGAAATGGATAAGCCAAAAGATGAGAAAAGCAAGGAAATCTGGGTTTGGGTCATAGCTCTGTCACTTAACCTCATCTTCTCTGAGTGTCAATTCCTCAGCTGAAAACTTTATTTTTGTTCTAATTTTTTAATTTGAGTATAGTTGACACACAGTGTTATATTAGTTTTAAGTATACAACATAAATCTTATGCAACTGATTCAATTTCTCTGTAAGTTATGCTTAGCGCACCACAAGTGCAGCCTCTATCTTTCCCCATACAATGCTATTAAAATATCACTGACCATATTCCCTTTGCTGTGTCCTTTATTCCCATGACTTATTTATCCCATAACTGGAAACCTGTATCTCCACTCCCTTTCACCCATTTTGCCCATCCTCTTAACCCCCCCTTCCCTTTGGAAACCACCAGTTTGTTCTCTGTGTTTATAGGTCTGATTCTACTTCTTATTTGTTTATTCATTTGTTTTATTTTTTAAATTCCACATATGAGTGGAATCTCTTTTATAGTTGACTTCTACAAATTAACTCTATATAGCTATCTCATCAATTATATCATTTACTGTATACACTACATTATTTTACTATATATATGTGTGTGTGTGTATATATATACACACACAGTTGTATTATATATAAGTACTAGAGCTCAAGTTGGAAGTGAGCTCTTCTGATTCCTCAGCTCATGCTTGCATGGGTCTACCTCATTCACTCATTCACACTGCTTTCCTACTGATAGACGATGTGTCTCTGACAAAGTCATGGTTTGAATCCAAATGTCTAGATTTATAATTTTGCCTAAAAACCCATTTTATCATTGGGCTAACCTACAGATAATGCAAAACTGTATTTTAGTATTTAATTTCCTATTGGCATAACTAACCTGAAGCAATGTCACAATATGGGAAATCATCAGTGATCCAAAAACATTAGAGCCCTGTAGTTGCAGAAGTAAGGTCAAGTGCATCTATCTCTGATTCCAAAGGTGATCTACTTACCTCGGTATCTTTGTATGTATCTTCAACTCCTTATAAACCCAGGAATATCAATTAGTAGCAGAGTATTTATTGTAATGTCTTATAACTAGTATAACTTCAATCTAATTATTTCAGTCCCAGATTAAAAAAAAAAGGTATTTTCCCCTAAAATGTAATTACTGTTCATTGCTATCAGTGTTCTTTTGCTATTAGTAGGATCATAATTAACATTTCACTTTAAAAGCCATATTTAAATGAAATTTTTAAAACATTGTTGACCAGGACTAAAACCCAACCTTTTTTTACTAAAAAATAAAACCCAACTTTTTATGTCAACAAGAAAGTCAAGAAGTTAGAATAGATATAATTATTTGGGTACCTATGGTGTGTTGAGTATCATGTCATAGATTTTATATCATATATGAATTCATGGATGGATTTTATCTATAATGTTCAGAATGACCTCAAAATCTAGTACTGCTAAACTTCTAAAATTCAAGTGACTTGTTTATAATTAGTAGCTAGTAGTTAGTGGCAGAGCCAAAATTCTAATACAAGTCAGTCAGACTCAAGATTGCAATTCTCTCGAACTGGCCACTCAGAACTATAGCAGCTTTTGAATTTATAATGACTGTGCCTATATATGTCATACCTAATTCAAAAATGATGGGTTCTTGGCTGGGGAGACTGTCTAGGAATTTTGAAATATACATTTTCAAACACTCATGTCAGAAATCTGAGAACTAGAAGTCTTCAACTGTGTTCTTAGACTCTAGTCAAAGTGAAGTTTTCCAAAGAATAAATGACATATAAATGCTTTCAGGTGGATTTTTTTGCTTATTTAATATTATTTTTAAAGTTCTGTTAAGAAGAACATTGAATAAGAAGACCGAAGACTTGAAACTAAATTCTAAGTTAAAATTAACCCTTTGAGGAAGCTAGATCGTTTTTTAGAATCTGACAAGCATTTTAAACCCCACTTGAAAACAAAGGGCACTTACCCAATTTATTTGTACACTAATTTCAGAGAGTTCAAGGACAGGGAAGTTTTTTGTAAGCCCATTTGTCAATTTAAAAATGTCTGACTTAGCGTGTTTTGTTCTGTTAAGAGAGCAGAACGAGGATGTGTAAGACCTTTCCTGCTCTACCTAAAATTCTGAAAGTTGATTCTAAATCTAGAAATCAATAAACACTGAGCAATATTTATTAGATAAATATTGAATCTTGGACATTAAGAGATTCGTTATTCTAAAACAAAGAAACAAACAAACAAACAAAAAACCCACATTTAAGCTAGAGGGTTTAGGCCAAAGAGAACCATTAGCCTGTGTGTGTCTCTTCTACCAAGCCAGATTTAAATGGTTTTATCTACAAAAGAATTACAAATGACAAAGCATAGGAGTGCCTGGCTGGCTCAGTTATTTAAGTATCTGACTCTGGATTTCGGCTCAGGTCGTGATCTCAGGGTTGTGAGACTGAGCCAGGATGGAGGCCAGCTCTGCACTCAGCAGGAAGTCTGCTTGACATTCTCTCTTTCCCTCCACCCCTCTCTTCATCCCACACTTGTGCTCTCTCTCAATTTAAAAAAAAAAAAAAAAATCTTAAAACAAAAGAGAAATGATAAAGAATAGCCCACATTGTGTCGTATGCACTCTGTGACACTCGTGCTTATTAATTTAATAAGCGAAGCATCGTGAAATTGTTTCTGGTTTGTGGGGACTATATTAAAGTTCAAAACATAAATACATGTATTCACTTTTTCTCTTTAATGGATACATCCTGGCAAGGGCCCATACACTTCTCAAGAACTTTTCTATTAAATCATCCTAGACTCTTCTTGCTTCTGAAGATTTTGTGCCTCAGTTTCTTCATCTGTGCCATAGGATTAAAAATAGCACCTACTTCCTAGAACGATTACGACAGGTTTGGGAGAGTGTCTTGCACAAAGAAAATGCCCAATAAATATCGGAAACTATGGAAATTATCAGTGGTGTTCTTACGAATTCTATTATTACTATCAATATGTCCTTTTGTCCTCAGATGGGATTTCTTCTGTATATGATCTATGGAAAAAGTAATAATATCCAAATGAGAAAACTGCATGTAGTTGGAGTACTCTGTGAAGAAAAAAATATGTATATTGGTGCTTGATAAATGGAAACCAGACCCATAATAACGTTACAAATTTCAGCAGGGGGAGGATATGTTCGTTTAAATGGAAATACAAAATACATCATCTGTTTGATTTACATAATATGAGCAATTCAAAAAAATCCAACTGTAAATAATACAGCTGATGTTACAACAACTCGATTGTTTGTGAGATGGATAATTTAGCACCTTTCAAATGAGAAAGTGACTCCCAGGGAATCACTGCCCCTAAGATAAATAACATTTTTTTAGAAGTAAAGAGAAGAAACTACTGGTATTCCCCTGTATTGTTGATTCAGCTTTTACCACCACGCTACTGCTTGCCATTTAAGCCATGCCTTGGCTTCTTTACTGCACTGTTCAGTGGTTACTGATGCGTTTAACACAGCTATCAGCACGTGATAACTTATTGTTCCATTCACATCATTCCTGTGCTGTGAGTTAACTGCTTCTTTCTAGAGTCACCTGATATTTTTTTTCAATAAGTAAAAACAAAACAAACAAAAACACAGGGAAATAAGTTAATACAATTTGCCCAACATTTTCTAATAAAATGTGAATTATATTATTATAAGTATAAATGTTCCATATGAAACTCTAACATCAAAGAATTTAAATTATTTTTCTGAGCAACAAATCCCTTTAATAGCTGCCATGTGCTATTTCTCACATCAGTTCAATAAATATAATTCTTTTTCCTCCCTCTTGGTTCCTGTACTTTCCCAGTCTCTCTCTCTCCCTCTCCTTTCCTCTTTCCCCTGTCTCCTCCTCCTTTCCTCCAGACACTAATGACTAATTTGTGGGCACCTGCTGTTTGCTTTATTTTGCTCCTGAAATTCTATTTAAATTAGCGAAGGAATTTTGTTAGACTGTATGTCCTATCTAAGAAAAAACAAAAACAAAAACTGGTCTAAATCTCATCCAGCTATTGGTTGAGTTTATTTTCCTCAGGTTGCTCGGAACATCAGTCATTGATTTAACAGTTGTATTTTTTTTTTAATATTTCGAGTTCTTTACTTCTCAAGTTAATTGTTTACAGGCATGGCAAAGTTTATTGCCATGCCTCTTATTTCAGGGTGGTATCTTAATTTTATTTTTTTTTTAACAAAAGCATTCTTTTTGAGGATCAGGGCACACATTTTTATAGCTTAATTTATCTTAAATAGGGAGCTAGAGAGGACTTACCCTTTGGAAACTTGGAGCAAATTCACAAGGAGCTTGCAACCTGCCTAAAGACTAATGAGAGCCATTTAAATGACATCTTCCTCTTGTGTGTAGCCAAGCAAGTGGTGTGGAGAGGAGGTCAGTTACTCCCCAGTTCCTACCTCAGCCTGTCCTTGTGCTTCTTATCTGGAAAAGAGAAAAAAAAAAAAAAAAAAGTTGAGGGATGGCTAGCTGTGTTGGTTTTCTTCTTTACTCTGTTTTCAGGAAGCCAATCAAAAAGTAAAATCAAAAAGGTCCATAAGTTTATTTTGCTCCCCATTGTCTTTAGTTTAGTTAGTGGGATTTTTTTTTCCATCTTTATTGTACAGCTCTGAAGATTATGCTAATGAATCTACACTTCATTGCTCAGGCTGTAGAGAAACCTACATCATCTGTGCTGTGGTTCTGTTGTTAAAATATAATCACAGGTTGTATATTGCTGGGAAGTCATAAAACAATTATTTTTGTCCTATTTTTGTCCATTTTCTATTTTTTTAATAGAAAATAGAAAGGGGCCTTCCAGATGTGGAATAGCTTTTCATCAGTAGAATATTTAGGAAGAAGTAGTCTTATTTCATTACTGTTTATTATACTGATCATAAGAATAACTGGTATTTTAGAAGTTTCAAATCCACTGGTATTTTAGAAGTTTCAAATGCATTGAGTCATTTGTTTTTCATGGGGTGTTGGGTAAGGACATTATGAAAATGCTGCTCATATTTTAGGATCTGTGAGGAAACTGGGGCTCTGCAAGTTTCCTACAGACAGAGCTCCTTTTGCCATATTCAGCTTTGATTCAGACTATGTTAAATAAAGCAGTATAATAATTTCATCCTTATTAATATAAATATAGTTGACCAAAACTCTGTGATGCTGTACTGGACCAAGCTTTGCTTTATTTCAGGGCAGAGTGCTCCCTAACTAGAAATGAGTCCCCTCCATCACAGGTACTGATGATTCCCAACATGCGTAGCTAACCTTGGAATGCATTTAATGACAATTCAATCGTCCACATTCTCCTCTGTGACTACTCTCATAACCCAGCCTCTTCAGCATTAGCAGTACTGGGGAATAGAAAATGAAGGGGAAGAAGACTCAGAACCTTAAGAGGATGGAGCCTGGCTTCACAAACTCTTTCCAAATTACCCATTCTCCCATTAACTCATTGTCAGGAGGAGCCCACAGAACATGGCATGCTTGTAAAATAATTCTCCTATGCACCATAGAAGTATGGAAGGCAGTTTGCTAATGCTTGGTACCTCTGGGGACACTGAGTCAGATAATACACTGTACCTTTGCAAGAAACATTTGCTTTTCTTTGCTGGATTGCCAAGAGCATCACTCATTTTGCTAGTTCTCGTATAGCTGTGGGTGGCTGTCATGGTACAAGTGAAGACAAAACAAGGCCTGTGTCATCTGAAATTAAATAAATTTACTAGTGAAGTATTACTGGATTTCATTTTTCTGTTTTCTCTAGTTTTGCTAGTGTCAGCAATAAAGTTAACATTTTTTCTGCATTATGGGTCTAAAAACTGTAATCTGGGTCTTAATTCATTGTTGTTAGGGATGGTGTGTAGGTGTGGATGTTGAACTGGAGGAGACATTATTTACTAAGTAAAAGGTAGCTTTTGTACTCCATTGGGTCTTGAGTACCTCTGTCTCACAACAGAGAATAAACTGGTTTACCAAAAAACTTTTTTTTTTTTTTTTTTTTTTTCCCTACTAAGGATTTGTAGTAGTGAAAAGAAATAAGACTATCTGAGTTTTGGTACCATGCTATGGGTTGGGACAGAGTCAGCCACTCAGCTGAAGGTCCATCTCCAGCTCTGTGGTACAGTTGCTGTGTGTCTGCTGGAGCAGGGAAGGGACTCTGCCTTCCCTATAATGCTGCCTCTTCTTCATTCTTACCTCCACAATCCAGGGACAGCTCCTTTCCATGAATAGACCACCTACCAGTCTAGTCCCCCCACCCCCCCACCTTGTTTTTGAATTTGTGTGCTTTTTACCCCACCCTGTTCTAATCAAGAATTGAAGTGTCAGTCACACCAAAAAACCTCATCTCAGCACAGAAGAGATAGAAGCAATAGGAATCAGCTTGAAAGAGCATCAGAGCATGTTCCTGCCTAATCTGAGAGACACAAAGCCTCCATCTTAAAATAACTTCACAGAGATTTCTGAATCCAAGAAGGTTAAGAATACCACAGAGAGACATCTTATTTTAGAACTCAAAAGGACTCGAGGGAATCAATTTGTCGAACACACCTTGTTTAGCAGATAAGCAATCAGAGGTCTGGACAAGTTGGACAACTGCCCAAATGTCAAAGAGCAAACTACCGGCAGCCCTAGATAGAAGTCCTGGGTTCCTGGCCAATTTCTCTAAATTTTTAGCAAGTGCTTAGTATTCTTTCAAGTCTTTAAAAGGCACATTGCGGCTCTTCCTACAGAATGGAGTGGTACAGAAGTACCCACTTATCTGTTATAATTACTTAATTTCACATTAATAAAATAATTCCTGTACTATTTGGGGTCTTGCTTTTTCATTTAATATTAGGACATAAGGCCTTATTATGAAACTTTTATAATTATGAACACCCCTCAACAAAAGAAGTCTTTTCAAATCAAATTATCTCCTGACTGGAAAAATTGAGAGCAAGGCAAGTTGGGTTTTTTGTGTGTTTGTGTTTTTGTTTTGTTTTGTTTTTTTAAGTGGGGATAGAAGGAGAGGGAGAGAGAGAATATCTTAAGCAGGCTCCATGTCCAGCCCAAAGCCCAACATGGGGCTTGATCTCACACCCTTGAGATCACAACCTGACATGAAATCAAGGGTCAGACGCTTAACCAACTGAGCCACCTAGGCACCCCTTATTTTTTGTTTTGTCTTAATAGGCCCATATGACCCAATTAGTCCTCCTCAAGTTAAAAGGAATAAAAAAATATTTTAACCCAGTTATGATGAAACAGTTCGGATCATGTATTTGCTGGCAGTTCAACATGCTTTCAAGGTTTTAAAGCATGAATTGTCTATATCTTCTATGTCATGTCTTCAGCATGAAGAATTGTCTATTCATCACAAATGTTCTCTCAGAGTAGATTCATCTTTCCAAGGATTCCTCTCTTTCTGTTAATATTCAAACACATGTGGGACCAATGTCATGAAGCCCTGTTCTATTAATCCTGTGCTTAGGTGAAGAAAAATGGCATTGTCCTTGCACCTTGAATTCATGATACTTTTCCAAAGCTTTGCAAACAATTAAAAGAACAGCAGAGCCCAAAGTCTGTGCCTAGACTTACTTTCCACTGAAAACTATAACCAGCAATTCCCAGTAAATGAAATGAGAACCTAAAACTGTCCTAATTCTGTTTAAGTAGCTCTTGCTGTGTCTTGCTATGCATGAAGGACATAGAAGCTCAGCTCTACCACCATTCATCTCATCACAATCTCTGTTGTTCTTAAAGACTTGTGTTTTATAGCTCCAAGTTTTCTTTGCCCCAAACACAAAACCCAGTATAAGCATGTAAGTAATATTTGCATGCACCACAAGAAAGAACAGTCCATTACCTGATGAAACACACTATAACACAGAAAAGGGGCATAGAGGTGTAAGAGGAATTCAAGATCTAGCTTCAGCCCCTTTCTCACTTATAAGATTAGAGTGATAATTATGGGTCTTGGACCTTTTTACATGATTATTGGTAAGGGAAGAGTACACATGAAGTAATACATGGGAAATCATGAAACTTACTTTTATAAAGGTAGTAAGATATTCTTGAATAAAGACATTAAGACCAACTGACTCCAAGAGAGACAATTCCTACAGCAGGGCCAGACCTAAGATATTTGCTTATGGTGAGCTAAAGGCAGACATGTTTGTTATGCTTTCATTGTTTTAATAGGCATCCCCACCCCACCCCCCAAAAAAAAGAAAAGAAAAGAAAGCAACTAGCACCATTATTATCATAGTATTGGACAAAGGTCTCCTTGACTCTAAAAATTAAAAGCAATCAGCTAATTTATATTAATTCTATATACTTTCAGTACTGCATGTTAAGTTAACATAGATTTCCCTCCATCATAGCCCCAGAGGAATTCAATTAATTCTCACACACTTCTCTTGGATTAGTAGTGCACTCTGATTAGTGTTGCATTAACAGATGCAAATCATCTTCTGGATAAGGCAGGGAATTGAAAATTAAATAAACAAATATACATTACTTGGGGAAGGTCACCCCCCAAAAAGTGAGAGGGTTTTCTAGATTCAGCCTGCCAGCAGAAACATTACAATCACGAGCTATTGAAGAAACATTTCATGGCACCAAAACACTTGGAAAGTCACCATGTTGTTTTTCTCACAAGACTGGTTGAAAATCTTTCTAAATATGGTACAGCGAAAACTAAGATCTCATCTACTTGAAACACACTTCTGTTCAACTTTAATTCCCAATCTGCAGTGAATGTTTTTAAAAGGCCAAACCACCACCCTTCCTAAAATCTTTTCACATTCGTCTTTCTACACAGTTTGTTGTTTGGGTTGTATGAAATGCAGATGCATTAGATCTTAGAGCTACAGATACATAGTCATCTCTCACTTTCCCATCTTGTAAAGGTTGTATGGGAGAAAAGTTACCTGGAATGTCTTTTTGCTGGAGCATATAAAGGGATTTCCTGGAAGGAGGCCTTCACTCATACGGATGAGTGTCAAAATAGAAAAGGAACCTCAGTATTATCTTCAAGGTGTAAACATTAGCCTAATAATTAACTCCACTAGGTACTGAAATTTTTCCTTTTAACTTTCTTTTCAAAATATCAGGTCCCAAATTCTTAAAGCATTTGGTGATACAGTACAGATCCCAAGTGCCTAGTATTTTTCAGGCAGATTTTTTTGTATTTTTATCCCTGGGAAGGACAAGTATTATTGAGTAGCAACCCACCCCCCCCAACTCCCCCCCACCCCTAAAAAAAAAATCATAATTTATTATGCAAACTTAAGCACTATGTCAAAAAACAATTCATTACATAATAAATGATTAAATTTTACATAAGAATGTTGGGCAGGGCTGATTCCCTTCTTTTGGATGTGAGTCTCCAGTCCATCTCCTCTGTTCTCTGACACATTATTCAGATATAATCATTATCCTTCATAAGGGGGAAATGGCACAATGCCAGGCTGATGGATTTTCTAAGTCATTAACCCAGATTTCTCTATTTTGAATTTGCTTGGAAAAAACTTTTCTGTATATTGGTAGCTGAGGGATGCCTTTAGCCAGAGCCTTTTTTTTTTTAATCTATTTTTTAATGTTGTTAACTGTTAAATTAAAATTTTGAAAGTGGGCTTTTCCTGTATTAAAAATAGATTCATTGTTGGCTCAGAACCAAATCCTATGGACATGAGGTTGTGTGTGCTTCCCAGTGGCCGTAACCTGAGGACTTTATTTAAACTCTCTTTTGAATCTACAGTAATTTGGTGTCTGGAAGAATAGGCTCTTTATCAACAAAGGGCTGCCAGAACCCCAACTGCTTCTTGAGTAGCTGTAATAGATGAATACTGTTACAACCAACCGTGCATTTAGGTTTTTACTCAAAAGACTTTCACTAATGCTGGTGGTATTCCATATCCATGTGTTTATCTCCGAGCCCAGTAGTTCCCATCTGACTTTCATTACTTTTTTGAAAGGATCAGTTTTACAAGTGGAATCAGAAAAGCAGTCAAAGTAATTGCAAGTGGCAATCAGTGAAATATAACAATTTTAGTTTGGGAACATATGTTCCATTATAAAGAAAATATTCCTTTTTTTTTCTTTTTTTTTTTTTTTTAATCATAGCTCCAGGACTCAAATTTTTCCCAGGGCAAGAAGAGGCCATGTACAGGTTCTAGTGCTACCTCTCGTATCTTGCCAGTAGCCATGTAAAGTGTTTGTTCCCCTCCGGGGATAGGCAACTACTTTCATCCCAAGGAAATCTATTCCCTTTTTGATTCTGACAATTTGAAAATGCTTTATTATACTGGAGATGAAAGTCTTCTGTCCGTAGTTACATCGTTCAGAATTGAAAAATTCGGATCTCAATAGAGTAAACCTAACCCTCTCTTCAGATCCTCACAGGCAGCTGTCATCCCCAACCCCTACATTTTCCTCTGCCAGGCTGTACCATGTATTCCTTTCTCATACAGAACAGCTTTGATTTCCTTAACCACTCTGGTCACTCTCCTTGGAAGAAGCTCAAATTTATCTATATTCCTCTTAAAGGTGTCACGCTGAATTAGACTTTCAATCAGAACACCAGCATCAAATTCAAGTTCTGCTACTTATTAGATGTCAGAACTGGGGCAAATTTATTTTTGTCCTTGGAGATAGCAAGGGTTAATAACTGAGACCTGGTCTAGAGGTCAAAATAGGCGATAACCATGTTAACAAAATAGTATATAATTACAATGTGTAGTAAGTAATATAAAGAGTTGTCAAGGAAGTTCTGGGCTCCAAGAGAATCAATGGCAGGGTTTCTGAGATATCGGTGGAGTGTTTTACAACAGGAAGGAGATAGAGAGTGTGTTCTAAGGTGGCGGATGGCACTGAGGTAGGACAGCAATGTTTCCTACCAATAGAAGCTAGACCAACATCTAGAGTTTAGAAGGCAAGGAGGTGAGTAGAACAAGATGTGTTTGGAAAAGTGTGGACCTTTGTTAACTATAGTTGAGAGTTTTAGGTTTTTTTGGAAGTAAAAAGGAAGCCCATTGTTGGGTTTGAGGGAAAGAAGTTATAGTGTCAGAAATATTTTCTTAGATATTGCTCTCGTGCTAGATGGAGAGCAGACTGCAAAGGACAAAAGTACAGCGGGATAAGCAATTAAGAGGCAATCGTCATAATCCAAGAAAGGTGCACATAGTACAATGGTACTGTGAGGTTTAAACAAGAAGCAGTCTCTGTGGAGACTAAGACAGTTGTAGCAGACAGACTGACTATCATTAAACCAGACTCCACCAGTCAGAGCAAGAGCTTTCATCTCCATGCACCTCAGTTTTCTCCTTTGTTAAAGGAAGATCCTGACAGGATATATTTCATAGAGTTGTTTTAAGGATTAAATGAGTTTGCAAGTGAGTTCCCTGTTAGCTAAATTTGTGCAGAAATTCTCACTGTTACACATGCTCTAACCTACACTGCATTTTCAGACTCAGGCATTATTTTATTTCATTTCTGTCTGGCAATGTGGTATAGCATGGGTGAAGAATGTGACCAGATAAATATCTCTCTTCCTTTGCATGCTGTATTTTACTGATGCAGTGGAGAAAATTGACAGTGTGTGAGAAAAATAGCACCGTATGGATAATCAGTTGTATTTTTCTTTCTTTGGTATCTACCTTGTCATATTACAGAGATCCAATGCTTGGACCACCTATTTCTTTAATGTGATAGTCCCAATGAGATTTTATCTTGCTTAAGACACATTGTAAGTATATACTTGTTTGTTAACGTGGTTTTGACCTCTAGACCACGGCTCTGCTATTAACCCTTGATTCCTCTACCATAGTGCAGAACAGTAATATAACATTGCTCTCACACCAGATCCCAGGCTGTTTTCTCTTATGAGAGGTTCAACCTCATAGAATAACACTTGTTGTTTTACAGGCATTCCAGGAAGTGACTATGTGAATGCCAACTACATAGACGGCTATAGGAAACAAAATGCCTATATTGCAACACAGGGATCTCTCCCCGAAACATTTGGGGACTTTTGGAGAATGATATGGGAGCAACGGAGCGCAACAGTTGTGATGATGACAAAACTAGAAGAACGATCCAGGGTAAGAATATCTACCTTCTCTTTCTTCACATCTTTCCTCAGGTAGTCCTTATGTTGCATATTTTATTCTTTTCAGAATCTACCCTTCCTTAATCTCTGACTTTCTAACAGAAACAACTGTGAATGGGCATCAAAAGCTCTGATGAAACCATTCTTTAACACTGAGTCTTTTAAGAAGAAATTCTCTCATTACAATGTGATTGCCAAAAAAAAAAAAAAAAAAAAGAGAAAAAAGGTACTCAAAAAAGTAGATAGTTTGGTTAGAGAAAATAAATATTCACTTGAACCTCTTTTGAAAACTCACATTGAACAAGAACACACAGTCTTTGGGGGAGAATCCCAACAATATATACTTGTCAGTATTTTTAGCTTTTTCTTTCTCATAATCTGCAGGGTAAAGTCTAAAATTCTATGAAAGAGGTTCTTATATAAATTATTCAAATTAGCATAAATTAAGTTAGGGCAGCCAGAAAAATGATATGGGTTAATACATAGCTGAGAAAACACATAAATGTGTAGAGGGCATTTTGCTACTTTAGCCTTCTCCAAAATGAATAGATTTTAATAACAGTCATTGCTTGTTAAGGTCTAAGAAGGGGGTTTTATTCATCATACGGGTCTAATATTATGGTGCATGGCACATTAGTTAAATGTTATTGATTTGCAGAACTAAAACATAATGGGTAAGCAGTGTGCCATATTCCCAAGTGAATATGCAAATATTGTAGCCATCTGATGAAAATCAGTCTTTAACCTTGAGAATTTAATGAAGGAGTCTCTGAAAAATCACTGAAGGCAGCACATACTCTCACTGAAGTGTAGGGCAGTCGGGGCAGAGTTTTGAAACCACTGGTGAGTAATTTCTTTTACTGTGGTCACAGTAGCTTCAAAAAGATATTTAGAAGGAAGCCAAAGCCCAACCCCCCATTTGTTTTGTGACAGTTGAGTTTTTTAAATGGTCTCCTAAGCTCGATACATGGCAGTTTCTTTTAGCCCAGGGATGTAGATGAGGGAAGAGTTGAAGGCTATGCAGGTGATTCCTAAGGAGAGAACTCAAGCTCAGGAAAATATAAAAAGTCCTAAAAGTGGAAGTAAAGTATATGGTACACCACTGGTTTACCAAACCCAAAAAGCAATCAAATCTCTTTATAACATGTGAATTGTATAGAAATACTGAAATATTGTCTGAAAGGAGTTTAGGTGAAAACTGTGAAGGCAAATGTTGTTGTCATTTTTTACATGAAAACGCCATTAAAAAGATGTAAATGAATCCAATATTGATCTTTACTCAGGGTAACCCCTATATAGCAAGTCCTATAAAAACAATCCCTACCCAACTGTTTCGTGAATATAACTCTTCATGATGCAACATCTAACATATATTAGACACACTGATACTTCACAACAATCCTGTGAGATACACACTACTAAGATCTCTAGTTTACCTATGAGCCAACTAAGCGTAGAACCTTCCAGAAGGTCACTTAACGTCATTCAGCTATCAAGGTCAGAGTGAGGATTTGAAGACCGACAGTCTGGCTCCAGAACACATGTGCCTAACCATCAGGCCATATTGCCTGTTAACACTTGGGTGAAGCTGAGACAGCTGAACTATTATATTACAGCATGCATGGAAATCCAACCTACCCAGCCTGCTCTGCCTGGAGATACCGCTGGTAACAAGCAGTCATTTGCAAAAGCTGTTTTCGGTAAAACACACATTTTATCTTGACACTGCAGGCCTTCATTAAACCGTGCACAGAAACTTGTTTTGAAATAACCAAATGAAATTCTGCCCCTTTTCTCCCTAATTGCTTCTAATAATAAAGTTAGTTCTAACTGGCCCCACTGCCACCGCAACATCTGATGGTAATGAGCAGTTCTTGGAGGAAGGCATTGTGACTTAAATACCTACAGTTTATCTTTATGTTGCAGGCTACCTTTTTTTTTTTTTCCCCCACCTCAGACAGAGGAACTTATTTTGAAGTTACTAAATGAACCTCTGTTTGCTCCCTTCATTAATTACTCTTTGCTCCTGCAAGTTAGCTTTCTCCTTTGTTAAATGGCCTAAGGAGCCCAATTAAAATGCTGTCTTGTGATTTTTATTCTGTGATGTTCACTCTGTACCCAAACTTGTGATGACCTGCATAAGCCAACACGGAGGAGTCTCAACATCTTCAATCTGACCATACAAATGAGCCCTGACCTGCAAGGCCCCAAAGCCCCTTGTTCACCAGTCTAGAATGCTTGAGAATAAATGACCAAATGCAACTGAGAAATCTAGCAAAGTTCTGGTCCCCCAAACTACCTCACGTGCTTTCCATCTTCTCCATCATATCCTCCCACCTCACTTTTCCCCTATCCAGTTGCTATTTCTCCTAAAGTCTAGGAAGAGAGGGGAAAGCATTCTTGGGTTTGCGACTAAGAACCTGGATTGAGTTTCTCAAAATAGTGGTTAATTGTTACAGAAATGTATAGCTTTATACTTTAGGAACTCTGTGGGTTATGCAGGCTGATCTGGGGGCTCAATGAATTTTCACTTCTGAGTAGTCAACTTCAAAGCAGATGTTTGAATTAGTCTGGCTTTATTTAGGCACTGCTTGTAGTCTCCCTCAAAAAGGGAGATGGTCCAGGCAGTTGAAACAAATCACCTATCTGAGGGGCTGAAGCCTGAAATTTCATCATTTGGAAGAAGGCTCACTCAGGTTCTTGAAATAATATTCACCCCACACCTTGGTATATGGAAAAAAAAAAAAGTATGTGTGCATATGTGCGTAAACACTTCTGTGTACTGTAGAATACTTTTATGCAGGAGTACATGTTGACTGGTGATTTGGGATGGGGAAGGGAGAAGAAGAGGAAAGGAAAGAGAAGAGAAATGATATTTCATAAGACTGTCTAGTGATACCACCATCAGAGAGAAGGGAATTATATGACACAGTCCTAAGGAGGGGTGCCTTGAAGTCAAATGTTTGGGTTTAGATCCCAGCCATAGTGCTTACTAGCTGTGTGACAATAAACACATTACCGGAATCCCTGAAAGTCTCATTGTTCTTTTTAAATTACATAGAAGAATTATTGTGGTATTAACCAAGGTAAGGAATATGACAAGGCACCTCAGTGAATCTCAGCTGTTAGTGTTTGGTTGAGACAGAGAACTAGGAGGATATACCAGAACAACGTCAGCTTCCCCTACAGCTGCTCTCAAATAGTTCAGGTTTTGTTCCCAAATGCAATGTGTTTGTTCTCTGTGAGTGCCGGTGAATCCTGACCAGCCTCACAGTCGCTGCTCATGATGAATTCTGCCCACCGTTTCCAGTGTAACACCCATGTACTATGATCAAACAGAGCTCAGAACATGGGCTTCTTTTGCCCTTGCCTTCCCCAGGACAGAATCTACAGAATCAAGACACTGATGCAGGGAATTGTTAATCAGTCAGCACGTGGACCACGGGACTTCTAGCTGCGGCTTCCACTGCAACCATAATCTTCAAACAATGCAATATGAAAATAGTAATATCAACATGAATTACATGTAGTAGTAATTGTCACTAAAGATAATATATTCTTGACACAATGTTTCCTTTTGGTTCCGTTTTGCATTACCCCTCCCCATCCTCTTATTTACTTGACAGTGCTAGGAAATTGCCTCCTTACTACCCATGTCCTGTGTTTTCTAGCTTTGTGCTTTGCCTCTTACTCAGGCCTTTGGATGACAAAGCAGCAGTGCTTAAACCTTTGCCAAGTTAGAACAGGGAACTAGCACAAAAGGCTCTTGGGTTCATTAGCATGTATTAGAAGTTTCAGTAGCCTTTTGTTAAAGAACTGACCTTTCTTAACATTTCATTGGCTAAAGAAGTCCTTCCAAGAGTGATGACTTAGGACTCAAATTGGTCTTTTGGAAACTTAAGTTCTTTGATTTTCAAATAATCCCCCCAAATTTGGCCTTGCAAGAATTCTAAACTTAACTTAGAAGACTGTTTGTATAGTGTGCTTTCAGCTCTCAAACCCTGAAGAGAGAATGTGTACATTGAATATTCTCTGAGTGTCATTTGGAAGTATAAAGAAACAAAATATAAGGCTATAAACTGCAGATTTTAAAAGTAAAGTACAATTGTTGCCTGAAAACACACAGATCAGTTTAAAGCCTTGTAGAACGTGGTGTGTGACATGAGATACTGTTAGTAGGTCTTATTCTACAATTTCCATGTTTTTTGCCAAATCCTCTCAAGTTCTGCATAGTTCATTGATTCTGTAGCGAGTCATTCTCTCGTGCCCTAGAATGTGGTCTCTAATTGTTTCCATGTTTCATAACATGCCAGTAAGCACATGAATTGGTTTGGGCAACCACATGGAGGGAAGAAAAGTTCGGAAAAAATGAAGCTCTGGTAGGAGAGTAATTCCACTCCAAGGGTGTTATTTGTGGGCAACTAGGACACATGGTTGGCAGCCTTGCTTGAACAATTGGAGGCTCCAAGGTAGGATTTGCCAAGGTGACTCCTGGCCCAGGAACCTCTGTTACTTAGTGGGCGATTGTCCTTTTCTCCCCCCCACCCCATTCATCTGTTTGCTTTTGGCTATTCCTCTTCTACTTTGTTTCCCATCCTAAAGAATACAAGATGGAGGCAATGTGTAAGCCTCTTGCTTAACAAATTCTTCAGCAGCCTTGATTACTATTACAAGCTGAAACAGCTTAACCAAGGTTAAGGGATATTTGACTTTCTCTTGTCCTCACCAGCTTACCCTTACTTACAGCCCATGTTGATGCTCACTTTTGCTTCTGTTGTCTTGCAAGCTTTATAGTGGGATTTGAATCACTTCAAGTGCTATTACTGTGATATCGTGCTATGATTAGTGCTATAAATATTGAGGATAAGGAGTGAAATTTTGACCCTTACCAAAGGGGACATGATTTGAACTGCCATTCAGTGTGGGCCACCTTGATTAGTGGTGTTATAAGCATAGGGTTAGAAGTGAGGAATTCTACACTTGGTTTCCGGATTATCTAAATCCCATTTTCTGTTCCCAAATAAAAAATTATGCAACCCAGTTGATGGTATTCATTGCTAGAGCAGGTCAAATGTTTTAGGCATCACAATTTTAGTTTATCTCAGGTCATAGCAGGGGAAATTCCTTGCTCCACTGAATTTTGTTGTTTGTGCTAACGAATGGACATTAGATGCTATCAAGGCCTGAGGGACTGAGATGGTGTTAACAACATTGTATTAATAATTTAGGGAGGGGCGCCTGGGTGGCTCAGTGGGTTAAAGCCTCTGCCTTCGGTTCGGGTCATGATCCCAGGGTCCTGGGATCGAGCCCCGCATCGGCTCTCTTCTCAGTGGTGAGCCTGCTTTCCCCTCTCTCTCTGCCTGCCTCTCTGCCTACTTGTGATCTCTATCTGATAAATAAATAAAATCTTAAAAAAAAAATAATTTAGGGAATTAGAATACAGAGCCTTGACATTTGATGGGTGGAGCACTTCTGACAAAATGATCACTCCCTCCACCTCTGATGTCCTCCCCTGTCCTTGAACCTCACATTTGTATATTTCCCCCAATATAGGGGGAAGGTGAAACATGTTCCCATTTGGTTTTATGGCCAAGAGGACAATTCTAGGCAAAGGAGATTCTGATCAAATGTTTTCTTGTTTTCCTGTAAAACACATCTTGAGATTCTTTTCAGATTGTGAGGTCCTTTTGGGTTAGAAGTTGGCAGAATCCTGTTGAAGATTATAAATGGCAGTGTTATTGTTTTCATTGTCGTTATCGGTTTTGGAAGGCCCAGCCTTGGCCAGCAGCAGACTAATTCTTGGCCTCTCTGGTTTGTCAAGGTTCGGTAAGTTTAATGGAGAGCAAATGCTTTCCAAATGCCAGGTCTGTGTCCTTTTCCAAATAGAACTGGAAGCGCCCAAGGCCTTGAACATTTAATTTCTCAAACTGCAGCCTAAAGCTCTGCCTATCTAGGGCAACAGAAACTGCTCTTTCCTTAAGCAACTGTAGAAACGGCAGCACAAACACTGCCTTTGGAGCCTGCTTGATGTATGGGCTTGTTTTTGAAAAGTGGTGGATACTTAATGTAAATAGGACACTGGCAACAAAAAGAATGATGCTCATATTGGCAACCTGAAGGATGTTTGGGTCCTTATCTAGCCAGTTCCACACTCTTGGTTTTCTCTTCTCAACAGACACAATGTCAGATAAAAGAGAAAGAATCCCACCAATTTCTCAGTTTGTTAGCTTCTCGGATTTTTCTCCCTTCTCCCTCCCCGGACCCATCCCCTCAATTTAGAATGGCAGCCTACAGATTCTGGCCCAAAACAGACATTCCTGCAAAAGTGAATTAGAGGCACCAAAGCCTAGGAAAGCGCTGGACTGGGAGGAAGAGGTGCAGTCTTGCTCTTGGAGACTTTGTGCAAAGCCCCTCTCATTGTCCACATTCATGTTTATACCACTCCCAGGCTGGTGAGGTCACTTCTAAAATTTTAAGAAGTGTGGGTCAATCTCTGTATTCAGGCAAAGCTGAGGTTCAGCTGGTATGCACCAGTCTAATTATACTGGTTGTTAAAGTGCTAAAAAGTATTGATACTACAGGTATACAGAAATTGTCTTTTCATTGAAACTTTAAGTCATCTAACATACTGCTCAATAATGGTGACGCAGGAGTGTGGCTGGGCCACAGGCAGCCACTGAGCAGATCCAGCCAGACACCGAGGTAACCACGGGGCTAGGTAGAGCACCCAGCCACTGCCAGCTGTGATTGGGGCTGAGGTGCAAACTCCAAGGGCCATCGCTGTGTGGGAAAAGCTGATATTCAAGTGCTGCCTTGCCAGGACAAAGGGGTACTTCATAGAGTTTTTCTCTGATTACAAAGAAAGGCCAGAAACTTGAGATATAATGACTGATTATTTAATGGGGGAAGTCGTTAGAAAAGTTTAGTGCATGTCTCTGTATGAACTTCTGGTAGGTACATTGTCCTAGTCTATTACCATAGGTTGGGTGGCTGATAAAAACAGAAATCTACTTCTCACATTCTGGAAACCGGGAAGTGTAAGATCAAGAAGCTGGAAGATTAGGTATCTGGTGAGGCTCCACTTCCTGGTTCATAGAAAACTGTCTTCCTTTTGTATCCCCACATGGTGGTAGGCGGGAGGGAGGTCTCTGGAGTCTCTGTTGGAAGGCTTGAAGCCTATTCATGAGGACTCCAACCTAGACCTAATCTCTTTCCAAAGGCCCCAGCTCCTCATACCATCACCCTGGGCATTAAATTTCAGCCTACGAATTTGGTGAGGCGGGACACAAATATTTAGTCTGTAGCACACATCAAACAAAAGGAAATAAGGAAATAGCAATTTTTTGAAGTGTTCAAACAGATAAGCTGTTTTATAATGAATAATTTTGTTTATTTAGAGACTAGTATTTTTGAACTTTCTGGGTTTATTTATGAAAAGCTATTACTGCATTTGTAGTCAAATGTTTAATATTACTCTCATTACAGGTATTCCATTGTACTTGATCTCCACCTTGTAGTGGTCAACAAAGAGAAAATGAAGAGGGGAATATACAACCCAGACTACCCTTTTGCCATTCGAAAATAGATATGGCCAAATGTTAGTTGAGTGAAAAGAATGACATTATCGCTGAAAGAAAATAGAATCATTGAGATGATCTCCATACTTACTTTTGAATAATCAAGTATTGAAGCTGGTCTTTAAAACTGCCAAGAGAGATATTATAACCTATAGAAACAAACAGTTCAGCATATAATTTATACATCCACCAAAATATATCCTAGTAATTATATGAAACTTCCTTTTATTATATTCTCCCTTATTAATTGTGTATTCATGAGTGTATATTAACATTTCCATATTCCCAAGACTAACTTTGACTTGTATTATCTAATGTTAGAATACTTTCTATTTGCTCCTTATAAAAGGTTCCTCCGGCCAAACATAGTAGATACTAATTTCCAGTTATTTTGAGCAACTGTTGTGCTTTCCGATCTATCATTTATTGTTTATTCTAAGTCCTTCTTTGGCTAAATAATCTGGCCCTAGGCAAGCTTTTCCAAGTACCATATAACAAGTGGATTTTGTATTAGGGGTGCTGGGCCCTTGAAAGATTTTGGTTTATCTGATGCTTCACTGTGCTGCCATGCTCAATGAGTCTTTTTAAAATTGAAGTGAGAAGGTTTTGCTTTCAGAAAGTTTGGGGCGATTTAAAAATAAGCCAACACAGATCACAATATAGTTGATTGGCTTCCAGTTGAATGTCTGCGATGTGCCACGCACTTCCAAGATAAGCCGCGTGGACGTGAAAAATGGAACGAGAAAGCAAGCATTTCCCCCAAGCACAGTCAGCAGACCTCCTGGGTAAATCCTCTATGGTATTTCCAATGGCAAGTTTTATCATTCCATCAACTTGCTTTTAATAGGTTGCCATGAAAGAGGAAGTATAAATTAATTCCATAGCATACATAGTGATGGTCAGCTTGTTCTTTCTGTAATTATGAAGAAATGAAGCTACCACATAAGGGTAATCACTTTGTAATGATAAAAATAAGTATCTCCCCCAAATTTGGCCAGGAATCTGACGTGTCTTATTTAGGTTAGGCCTCAGATTGAGTTACTGGGTGAGGTTTCTAAACCACAGCCTGGGTGGCATGTTCTGCTTCTCTCCTTTTTCCCCTCAGACACTAAAACATTCTCTTCTCACATCTGATTAAAACCCAGGGAAAGGAAGGGAATTATTTGGAAATCTCACAACTATGTATCTGAAGAACCAGCAGGTGTAAGCAAACCTCTATATTTAGTTAGTAAAGCTGATGGGTTGGAGGCAGGACTGCATCATCTCATTTCACTTTGGTGTCCCCATAGTTGCTCAGCTCTTGCCTTCCACCCAGCCACTCCAAAATACATATCCACGGGGATTAATAACATGTTTCTTTTGTTCACATTTAGAATGATTACATTTTTATAACAACTATCATAAAAAATTGGGAACATAGTCTAACTGAGAATTAATAATAGCTGTTGCCTATTGAATGCTTATTGGGTTTAGAGATTCAGTGCATGGTTTTTGAGCCTTATGCTAGCCCCGTCATTCTGGAGATATTGTACCCATTTAACAGATGAGGCTGCTGGACTTTGGTCCTAACAATAGAGAAGCAGTTTGCCAGCTATCCAGTTGGACTGTCCAACCTTCTGTGAATCAGTCCTGAAGATGTCAGTCACTTCAGAATCAGGTAGGAAAAGGCAAACATTGGTATTTGCATTCAGGAGCTGCTGCCTTCTCATTCTCAGATGCTCAGAGGGGAGCCTCCTATCCTGGGCTCTGTGCATAAAGCCTAAAACTGGTAGCTCTCTCTAGGAATACCTTCTGAGATCTCCCAGGGGAAAAGAAGAAAAGGTGGAGGGAGGGGCTATTGTCCAAGTAAAAGCATGTCTAACTCTCTTCCTGTGCTCTTGTTTTGCCTCCTCACTCACTACAGTTCCCAACTGCTTTCTAATGTTGAAATCAGAAATAATTTGTTTAGTGTATGGCTAAAAATGAAGGGCTTAAAAGAATGTCAGTAAATCCTAGCCCTTTAAATGTGGCCCTTAGGGGGCACCTGGGTGGCTCCGTGGGTTAGGCCTCTGCCCTCGGCTCAGGTCCTGATCTCAGGGTCCTAGGATCGAGTCCCGCATCGGGCTCTCTGCTCAGCAGGGAACCTGCTTCCCCACCTCTCTCTGCCTGCCTCTCTGCCTACTTGTGATCTATCTCTCTGTGTCAAATAAATAAAATCTTTCAAAAAAAAATAAAAAATAAAAATAAATAAAAATAAATGTAGCCCTTAGAAAGCAGATGAAAGCATGTGGGCTACTCAGAGAATGAGGGAGAGAAAAGAGTGCCCAGGTACTAACCAATGAAGGGAAGAATGGATTGCTGTAGCTGTTCTGAGAAGCTTGGGGAATGCTTCTAACCCTGTTGCTGAGACCTTATGTGTGCATGTGTACATACATCAAAATATTTATTTTTCATAAACTCCCTTTGTGAAATATTTCTTGAGAGAAAACAACAATGTTTAAATATATTTGCTTGGAAAAAAATTGCTCCCAGTTTTTTGCTGTTGAGTTTGAAACATTTTAGAGCGGGGTTTTTGTTTGTTTGTTTGTTTTTGTGGGTTTTTTTTTTTTTTTCCTTTCTGGTAAAGACTAAAATTCTAGTACATTATTTCAAATGAGTACAAAAGCTTCCTTTTCTTCTTCTTTTCGCTAAAAATGTTCACAACATTCCCTCCTTTAAGTAATGTTTTCCAATATTCCTTTTTCCTAAAGAAGTCAGAGTCCAAGTACTTGAAGTATGAGAATAATTAGTGTAACTTCAGTTTTTGCTACGTCTTAGGGATGGAGTGGAGTTGTTGATGGAAAATCACTAAATAATGAAACGACTTTTCCCGAGGTCACGTAAAAGCTGGCTTACGGTTCTTTCCTTTATGTCCTTTGTCTTATCTCACCAAAAGGTCTGATGATAATCAATTCCCAGCTCTGAAATATAATTGCATTGAATTTGGTTCAGTACATCATACTGACCTTATAGATCATTACATTGCGTTAACCTCCTGTTTTTGTGTCTTCCATAAAGATATTTGTCCCTGTGGGATTTGATCTGCTGATTTTGATTTGAAAGGGTTGCCATCCAGCTGAAACTATTAAATAATGAGTTGAGTTTCTCTCTTCATTTTTTAGCTCAACACATTGCTGGCATCCTCTCAAATGTTGCAGTAAGAGGTCTCCAAAGTTACTTTTGTCCTTTGCAGCGTGACATCAACTTGACATTTATTTTTTATGGTTTAAATCGGAGCCTTTGGCATAATTTTTGTGATTTTCTTTCAGTCTGAATCAGGGCTACTTAAGGAGTGTTGGCTCTTTTCAGGTGGTATCCTCTGCTAATTCCAGCCACATACAACTTGGGTTTTAATGGGTGGTCAGAAAACATAAGAGTGCTTAGTCAGGGTCATGCTACATCAAAATTCTCCTTAGAGTATTGTCTTTCTGTTCTGTTACTATTCTTTAAGTAGAACATATCATAGAATATAAACATAGAAGAATATATTATGCTTCTAGAAAACAGATAAGTATGTTTTTAAAAATCCTACTAAGACGCAAATTGTCTATCTTACTTGAACCACTCTTGTTTTTTTTTTTTTTCATAAAATATGTGTTTGTGTGGTCTTACCTTGAAATAAAGGCGTAAGAGTCAAACCTTGTAAATTCAATCTCCACTTTACTGAATAACTGTGCATTAAGGTGGTTTTCTCCTTTTTGTTGTCTAGGAAATTGGATAGAGAATAAAACCTCTGTCTTTTCAGAAGGCCCACGATCTAGATAGAAAGAGCCTGAGTCCTTTGAGGAGCAGATGCTATGTCTGTGAAAGAGAAAATTACAATATTATCCCAAATGCTACTAATATTTATATTCAACATAAAAGCAAATAATTATCTAGCAATTCTATTCACTGGACCAAAAAATTCTAGTGTCTATGATAATAATGCCTCATTGCTTTTGTTTAAATCCAGAGATTATGACTTTCAAATCTTTCTTTTTCAACTACAAGGTGTGATTCCTAATATAAAATGGTATTACATTTCTTTATCTAGAGAAATGCATTTCATTTAAGAATTTCTCCTATCTTCTTTCAATCTGAGATAGAAAGGGTAAATATATTCTTATCTATGATCTTACTAGAAAATAGTGTTGTGTTTGTCATTTTTTATTACGCTTTTTAATATCCATGGTACACAGTAAGTTTGAAATGTATTCCAGACTTGGAATTATTTTTCTTTTGCATGTTAAACTAATTGGCTTGAATACTTTTTATGTACTTTTCAACTCCACATAGAAATTGTAGATTATTCATCTGAAATGAATGAATTTTAAATTACTTAAACTTTGCATTAGTGTATGACCCTCTGAGACCGGTTTTAAAGAACACACAGCTCTCTTTCCCCTGCACATTACTGATTTAATTTGTCTTGGATACACATACCATATATCTTGCATTTTTTACAATGTTATGTTGTTTATCATACTTTGATAGATCCACAAATTATTTCTACTTTTCTTTAAACAAGTATATTTGGAAATTTGATAGTTTAAGATGAACTAGCTTGTGCCTTTTAAACCTTGATGATGAACACTAATTGTCTCACCATGTCGTTTAAATGGCTGAGCGTAATCCTCCTGATGCAATTCATAACATATATCCCAGAACAAATTTGCGTTTTCTTTTCAAGTGCTCTAAAGTTTCAAATACCTCTTTCCTTATTTTACTCAGCAACAATCTGCAATTTATTTTTCTCCAGGAAAATTGAATCTGTTACTGCTTAGTATTCCTACCAGTTTGAAAAATGTGGTTTATATTGGCATCAGAGCAGTAATTTACATATATTGGGATAACAAGAATGCATGCCAGAAAAAGATCAACATAAAATGAAATGCAAAAAAGCTGTTTTCCTTCAACAGCAACCCCAAGTGAAGCTAATAGAGAAATTGATGAGCATCTGCCCTGAATGTGTCACTTGTTTCTTTTAGGTGAAGTGTGACCAGTATTGGCCCAGTAGAGGCACAGAAACCCATGGGCTGGTCCAAGTGACGCTTCTAGATACGGTGGAGCTGGCCACGTACTGTGTGCGGACTTTTGCACTTTACAAGGTTTGCCTTTGTTTTTTCCCCTCCCTTTCTCCTTTTCATTTTTTAAAGAAAGCATCTTTTGAGAAATCAGATATCTTAAGACTTTACTTAAATCTTGATTCCACTGGCAACGGTGAAGAATGAAATAATTCTTCCATTATCGCTCAGCAATTTTTCTCCTTCTCCAGCGATTTATCAGTAAATGTGGAACTCTTGCTCTGGACGGAAGTTTTGGCAAATGAAGAATAAATGAAGAAGAACTAGTTCTTACCGTAAAATACAATAGGCGTACTCCTGATAGATACACCTGAAAAATGCAATGCTTCTCACCTAAGAATGTTCATCTCCCTGAGCAAATACTTGTTTACAAAGAGCTTGACATTGATAGCTCCAAAGAGTGCATCTTCCCAAAGGTCATAGGGTAGGGGGAGGAATTAAGACAGCACGTTTTCATGTTACCTCTTCTGTGTTGCTACTCATCATTACAACCTGAGGCTAGGAACACAAAATTTTACCCAGTCTTCCTACTTCACAGAATGGGTCAAGTGAGAAGAGAGAAGTAAGACAATTCCAGTTCACTGCCTGGCCTGATCATGGTGTTCCAGAACACCCTACGCCTTTCCTAGCTTTCTTACGGAGAGTCAAAACCTGTAACCCTCCTGATGCAGGACCCATGGTTGTGCACTGCAGGTAAGAACCACTGAGAGCATTTGTTTTTCTCACAGTCAGAAGGTCCACGAGGAAACAGAAAGCTAAATTGTTCCTCATTGGATAGTCTCTTTCCAATTTCTGCTATCCCAATATCTGGGATAGTAGATTGCTTTATAAATAATACAAGTGTTTTTGGGGGTGCCTGGGTGGCTCAGTTGGTTAAGCAACTGCCTTCAGCTCAGGTTATGATCCTAGAGTCCCCGGATGGAGTCCCACATCAGGCTCCCTGCCGAGCAGGGAGCCTGGCTTCTCTCTCTGACCCCTCCCCTCTCATGCTCGTTTTCTCTCTCAAATAAATAAATAAAATCTTTAAAAAAAATGCAGGTGTTTTTTAATCAAACGAGGCCTATATTAACATTCGTAGAAAGGATTTGATATAGATGAATATGTCCCTCTGGACATGATAAGCAACTATGGTCCTTGCTATTTTCTCTTTGGAGCAAAAATAAATAAATATGTAAACACAAAATTAAATGTGCTCATGGTAATAACTATATGAAACAGAAAAGAATTAAGAATCAGTCCTGTGATTTGGTTCAAGTTTCATCTATGTGAGGAATATTCTTTAGAAGATGACAGATAGATAGATAGATAGATAGATAGATGGATGGATGAATTGTTTGATAAGTTCTTGTGGCCTGGGCTGATAAAAACCTTTTTACTATGTATAGGAAAGAAAATTTCAAACAAAATGATACTATAAGTATAAAAGCTTTCAGAGAGGGTGTCACACTGCTTAAAGATACCTTCCTATAAGTATTATCAAGTCACATATAGAAAATATACTAATTTGAGTTTTTAAAATTTACTTAATATAATATAAAGACCTATATTTTGGAAGAATTTATTTTATGTATTAGGAGTTAATGAGCCTGTATTTCTTTTGAAGTGTTGTATAATTTATTATTATTTTTTACTTAATTCTGACTAATATTCTTTATATCATCACTCAGATTCTACTATATATGTGTTTGTACATTTTTAGTATTTAACTGATTTCTTTCCAGTTCCTTAGTTCCTCTCAAGGATCACCACGAACATACTACTAAAGATACCTTGTCATATTCTGTATGTTACTATATAAATGTATAATTGATATAATCCCTAATAGTTCTTTGTAAACTGGGTACTTCAAACATGAGAGAATATGGTTTTCTGCTGCACAGACAAGTAAAACTGCAGTGGGTAAGTATATTAAAAAAGAAAACATCTGTCATAAACCATTTCTATCATCACTTAATACTTTAGCTCTTCACATCTTATATCATACTTCAGCATAATACCCTGGATCCTGGAAATGTTTTTACAAAAAGATGGGGACAAAATAGATCAAAATAAAAGCAATAAAATTCCCCTGACTAACCCATGCTACAGTTGTAATTCTTAAACAGTGGCCTAGCAGGTTTTGAGCAAGGAGATGCTTATTTCTCTTTCCCAGCGATTTTTTTCCCAATAAAAACTAATCGTAATTGTATTTATAGAGTATTTTATAAATTCCAAAGCCCTCTCCCATGCTTTATTCTGTTTGATGATCTTAAAGGTATTTCAGTTCGAGAGAAGAGAGCAGAAGAGAAGTTACAGGGTCTGGTGTAAGTACTGAGCTAGGAAGCCAGACATAGTCCCACTCATGTTTTATAATCTAGTACTTGCTCTTCTGGACCTGACACTATGTTACATTGTTTTGCATGGTTCTGAAACACTAAAAATTATTTTTCTTAACTTGAGCTAATGCTTTTGCATCATAACAGCAGATTTCTGATTCTCCTGCCTATTGGTTTCAGCAGGCATTAGTTTGACCAGTCTGTATACTCTGTTATACATACTTCTTTGAATATGTCAAAGAGTCATTGTTCCTGATGACAGGCCCCTCCTCCACCAGCTCAACTTGATTATGAAGATCACACAGGAAATGTTTTCAAGTGGATTTTGGCTGCAGAATAGGGAAACAAGAAGTTTGGGCTCACTGAAGAAAGGTTGCCCTCATATTCCTAAAGGCAAAAAGGCAGTTTGCACAGATACACACATACAGAGATACATATACAAATGCATACACGCACATTGAGGCATATATAAATGCGAACAAAAATTAAGGAAACCTAACTTGGAAGTTTTCATAAAACATTGTATTTGCATTACAGTTTGAAAAATAGCATGTTCCCTCTCTCAAAATATGTTTCCCATTTCTGTGAATTAAGGTAGAGGACCCAGGAAACTTGACAGAATGACTGATTGATAATTTAAAGACACAGTTTATCCTCTGTTGATCATAAGCAAGGTATAAGGCTATATGCTAGATACTTAGTTGGATCCAGAAAAGTTTGCAGGCAAGTAGCAGAGATAAGATAGGTAGCTATATGCTTTATTTTGAGAAAATGCATACACTTTTATGTACACCCACAACCCTATGTTATGTTAAGCCACCTGGACTCACCTCTGAGAGTTACAGACAACTTTGGAGAAATTAGGAAACAAAGATGAATGTGCAGTGCTAATAGCTGTTGACATTTGGAAGTGCTGTGCCTGAGGCTCTAGAGAAGCTTTGTATTAAACAGAAAAGTAGGTGTATTGGTAGAAGAAATTTGTTAGTGACTTTGAAAAAAATGAGGGAAAAGTGGAGCGTAAACTGAGCTCTGATACTGACTTGGACACAGTATATGTTAAAACTTCAGAGCACAGTTTTTCTGATGGAGTGTCAGAGAAAAGTCACTGCAGACAACCACTGCTTGTGTGGGACCCAAGAAATGCCAGTTTAGAACTCATCTCTAAGCAGGCAGAAACTTTGCAGAAAGCCACAATAGACAAGTTACAGAGGGTTATCGGTGATGGTAATCATAATCATGCTGTAAATGATCACACAAATACTCTGAAATTTAGTAAACGCTGTATTTCATGTTGTGATTTTTTTTCCTGTAATGGATTTGACTTTCTATCTTTATTTTTTTTTTTTTCCTCTGTTATGAAGAAGTAGTGACAAACTCAAACCCAAGCCTTCTGCCAAACAGATTCTGGGAGAATGGAAGAGGCTTTAAATGAAGTCTGGTAGTAGACCAAACAGAGGGAGAGGGGGCAGAAAAAGAGAAGATTCACATTCCTCCAATAGTCCTGTCTAGTGATAAATGTGCCAGGACTGGAAAGAGCTACTATGAAGAAGAAAGGTTCTTACAGTCAGTAGTAAGAAAGGGCTAGGAGGATAATCTAGTGGTAATCTCAGACAAGACCTTGGAAAGTTGAGAAGGCTAGAGTCTACCACATTCATAGAAGAATGGTTCTACAGGCCTAGGAAGAAAGATCAGCTCTAGCTATCAGTCGGTTCATACAGACCATATAAATTCAGCATTAGGAGGGCACATGCTGGAGAGAGACTGCCCGGGTGAAATGCTGGATTTTTTGCTTATGGGATTTGTGCCTTTGAGCAAGTTATTTCAAATCTGCTAGTTTGGGTTTGTTCACCGATAAGTGGGGTAACATTCTCCATAATAATAAGAGTTTCATGAAGATTAAATGAAATGATAAAGCACTTAGGACAGTGCATAGAATGTAGAAGTATGAAATAATGTTAAATTATTAATGTATTAATTATTGAATAAGTTTTAAAAAGCTGTACATATATTTACACCTAAGAGAAAATAATCAATATTAAGTTGGATATAATCTATGTGAGTTGAGCCATGTATCCGATGAATAAACAGATTTTTTAAAAGATTTTATTTATTTGTTAGAGAGAGAGAGAGCACAAGTAGGCAGAGCAGCAGGCAGAGGGAGAGGGAGAGGCAGGCCCTCCGCCGAGCAGGGAGTCCAATGTGGGGCTCGGTCCCAGGACCCTGGGATCATGACCCAAACTGAAGGCAGCCACTTAACTGACTGAGCCACGCAGGAACCCCTAAATAGATATTTCTAAAAACATGCAATATTTAATCTAATAGATTTTTAGAAATTTAGATGTTTTCCATAATGGTAATTCCGTCAAAATTTGCCCAGTGACAGAGAACACTTTCTTGTTTGCTGTGAGTTAGAATCATTTATAATAACAAATCCATGTTTACAAAGACCTGAGAAACCACTGAGCTAGTAAGATGATACCGTTAAGGATACATAGAAATTAATATGATGGTTCTTGATGCCGTCAAGATGAAGTTTGCACTTAGCATTGTGTCCTTGGCCCTTTATAATCTAAGCTGATGTCTCTTTCATGCCTCATTGTTACCCTCTTAGTCACCTACCCTAGCTACACTTTCGAAGTACTTTTTTGTTGTTGTTGTTAAAGACTTTTATTTATTTATTTGACAGAGAGAGATCACAAGTAGGCAGAGAGGCAGGCAGAGAGAAGGGGGAAGAAGGCTCCCCGCTGAGCAGAGAGCCCGATGCGGGACTCGATCCTAGGACCCTGAGATCAGGACCTGAGCCGAGGGCAGAGGCTTAACCCACTTAGCCACCCAGGCACCCCTCGAAGTACTTTTATCTCTGGCTCTTGGTAAATGATATTTATACACTCTAGAATTTCACCTATTCCCCTCTCCACCTGCTGATGTTCAATCCTGTTTCCTAATTTACCTCAAGTAGCACTGCCATGTATTTGCAAAAGTTGCAAATTGGCCTCAGGTAGTTTTGTTGACATCCGTGGTATTTTTTTTTTAATTTGAATTTGAATGCCTTTGAACTGGAATGCACTCTCTAGTCTTCCAAACCTTCCATAACCTTATTGTTTTATACACGGCTCAACCCATCCATTTATAGGGATTGCTTCATATTGTAAACATCTGAGTTGAAATTCTGGAAATCCTTTTAAGCTCATTTCCCATTACTCTTCCTGCAGAAAGAATTAAGCACTGTATTCTCTGAGCTCTCATAAAATAGGTTCACACTTAGCATATTAACTGTATATGTACAGATCACATATGCCTTGAAATCCCAGAGGGTATAGCTGATGGATTATGCACATTTGTATCCCAGCTCTTACATCATAGTAGGTGCTCAATAATTGCTTTCTGAAGTTAACTGAATTCCATGTGGTGTTTTAGAAATTTTTATAGAAACAGATCATTTCAGGGTTGGACTATTTGTTTGTTTGTTTTACATGAGACTATTTTTCTCCCTACTGTGGTATTTCTTATGAGAATTTAATTGTATTAAATTGCCTTTGTCTTTCTTGTACTTATTTCTGAGCCCCTTTTTCTACAACTCTTTTATGTCCTTTTCCACATAGTCTCCATTGCATGTTAAAGATAGACATAGCTCCCTGTTTTTTAGCCATGATAATAGTTAAACCTATTGAATCTTAATCGACAGCAGATATTCTTTCTTCTCAACTGGAGAGGCCATGCTGTAAGTGTTTTACGTGTATTAATGTTTTTTACATACAAATCATCTTCAGAGGTAGGAACCTTATTTTCCCATTTTACACAAGAATAAACAGAGACCAAGGAAGACCATCTTACTCGCCTGAGCTCATGCCAGTAGTGATAGCCACTGCGTGCCCTAGGCTGCCTGTCCCTATCGACCAAGTGAGTTTTCCAGGCTTTAGTTCACTTGCTGGGCCTCACCTCCAACTTTGGCCACCACTTGGATGGCATTTCACTCTTTAAGCCTGTCCTGATGACCTTGTCAGAATGAGTCAGTCCTTTCTTTCTGCCCCCACATCACATGGCCATATGCTAGCCTTTATTTCAATCATTCTGCATCAAAGGTAATTGTTAATATGTGAGTCTCTTCTGCCCCTTAATCATTTTAGAATAATCACAGAGACTACCCATTACTGAGCCATCACTGTTTTCCAAGTATCACTAAGTACTTAGGGGATAACTCATTTAATCCACAGAACAGTATGTTTTATTTGTGAGGATTATTAAACACAAGGAGGTTGTAAATTTAGGGCCGATTTCAAAGTCTTTGACCTGTTTACTCATCATCATATCTAGTTCTGACTTTTCTTGTTGCAGAGACTGACTTAGTTCCTTACACTTACCTCCTTAATATATGTTTGTTGACTGAATGGTTGTCAGGTGGATATTTGCCATTACCTCTTCACATATATCTATGCAGTACATGAATAGAGACATGCAGTATTTTTCTCCTTACTTATAAAATTTGATTTTGAAAGAAACTAAGGGATAGAACTTCCAGTCTATTTATTAAGTTTGAATTTTCATAGAGGTAATGTGTTACATTTCCTCATATTGTTTCATTTTTCCTCTTAGAAAACAAAGAAGTTTTGTTCCCTGTTCTCCCTATTGAGCCTTATTCTTTTTGTTGTTCTACAGAAGAATTTGTGGTTTATATTTACTAGTGCCAAAGGAGTACGACAACTGATTTGAATTTGCTTTTTGTTAAGGATGAATAAATTGGGGGCACCTGGGTGGCTCAGTGGGTTCAGCCTCTGCCTTCGGCTCAGGTCATGATCTCAGGGTCCTGGGATCGAGCCCCGCATCGGGCTCTCTGCTCAGTGAGGAGCCTGCTTCTCCCTCTCTCTCTGCCGGCCTCTCTGCCTATTTGTGACTTCTGTCTGTCAAATGAATAAATAAAATCTTAAAAAAAAAAAAAAAGAATGAAGAAATTGGGGTGAAGCCATAATTTCATTGTGTCAATTATAAACTCTTGACCCATGGTACTAACTCGTAGTCATAGTTAATCCCTTTTAGGACCAAGGGAATACATTACCTTTATAGGAGAAATTTATTTGTGAATAAATATGAAGGAGGGATAGATCAAGACCCCCTAAATTTGTGTTCTAAATGAGAAGATTCCAAGAAGAGTAAAATAGACCTCCTAAGGATAATTAAAGTCTTGTACTAGCAAACATAGAATCAAACCAGACTTTAAAACCAGAAAGAATAAGGGGTGCCTTCATGGCTCATTCTAACTGACTGAGTTAAGTGTATGCCTTTGGCTCTGGTTATGATTCTGGGGTCCTGGGATTGAGCCCCATGTCAGGCTTCCTGCTCAGCGGGGAGTTGGCTTCTCCCTCTCCCTCTGCCCCTCCTCCCATTTGTTCTCTCTCTCTCTCATTCCCACAAATAAATAAATAAATAAATAAAATATTAAAAAAAAAAAAACCCTAAGGAATAGAAACTGTGGACTAGATGTAGATAAATACTGTTTTGGAAGTATCAGGGGGCCACTAATGGTGGTTTGATAAAAATCAAATGACAATTTGGAGTTAGAAAGATTCATAAGATCCAATCTTAATAATACTTTTTGACTTTATAAGTGAAAGCACAACCAAGAAAGTACTTAGATCATATTTACAACATAATCATTTACTTCTAATATCAAGCTAATATTGACAAAAATAGTCTTTTCAAGGTAAAAAAGGTTTTTGGAAAATGTTGCATATGATCATAAAAATAAAAGATGTTGTGATCCAAAGGAGCTAAGAGTGCTATGGAAAACTGTTTAATGCATTTTAACCCACCATTTAAATTCCATCCTTTATTTTCCTCAATGTGTTTCATTCAAATATCTCTTTAGATCAAAGACCACAAGTATTGCCAAAGTATGCGATAGTTTTGAGATGCTGACAAGTGCAAATCATAAGCCCATATTTTCCTTAAACCTGGGATTCATTTTCATGTATAAATTAATAAGAGAAACTAGTCTTCTGTAGGTGAAAGATGGGATTGTTGAAAATACCAATATCTCTTGATAAGAAAATGAGTAGAATACACAAATTGTTTCCTTATTTATGAAAACATTTTAAGGTGAGAAGTAATTATACCACACTGAAACTATTGTGTAGGCTCTGTTCTTATATACTAATAATTGTGCATACAGAGAAAATTCTTAATTTATGAAACAACATGGTGATGTGAATCAGAAGCCAGAACTTTGATTTGATGGCATAATCCTGTAAGAGAAAAATGCCTTACATGCACTAAAATAATTTAAGAGTAATTGAACCCAAAGAAAACATTAAAAGGAATTGCATAATGGCTCCACTAGGTGTAAAATATAAAACTCACATTGAAGGTGTTTGGGGTACTGGGGGGGAGCACTCTGGTTGCCTGATGAAATGGAACATTTATTTGAAAAGACGGATATAAAGGCAATAGAGGAGAGGTGAGGCCAATATTTTAAGTAACAACTAATGTCAGTGTCTGATATCAAGGGTAGTTCCTGAAAATACCTACGGGGTCATCTGGGGAACTGTCACCTTTCCATTCTTATCCCATGCCCAAGAGTTGCAACCAAGTTACTTTTGTGTAGGGAAGTGGCCATTGACAGAGCATCTTTCCATCATCTATTTGATTTAATCTTTACAACAAAAATAGTAGGTAGATATTTTTACCGTCTCCACACTAAAGGAAATTGAGACTCTGAAAAGTTAAGTGACTTGCTGAAGACCACATATCCAGCTAGTAAGTAGAAAGTCTGGCTGAGAACTCAAGTTTTATGATTCAGGGTCCTTTCCTCTTTGTCTACACCATACCGCCATTTTCTATTTTGCCCAATTCATGTTATACAAATGAGAGTGAAACAGTCCCCAGCCAACAACAGAGATGGTTTTAGTAGATCCAAAATCCCCTTTGGGGACAGCATTAAATGGTGTTTAGTACTGAAAATCACTTGAAATCAGCTTATTAGAGTTCAAATCCCAGCTTCACTCTTCACTGCAACTTATTTAACCTTTCTCAGCCTTGGTTTCCTGATCAGTAAAGTGGGGATAATAGTAGTATGTCCCTCACAGTATTGTATATAAAGAGCTAGTAAGATGATATGTGTAAAGTGGTGATTAGCCAGGTACCTGCCACATAGGAAGAAGTCAATAAATGTCTGTACTAATAGACATTTTTGTTATTGTTTTGCCCCACATAAAATATGTGTTTAAATTGGTTCCCTTACTATCAAACAACATTATCACTTTTTTCTGAAATGTGGGTTTGACTTCAATGTAACTTGTAACTTAGAGAAGAAATACGTGTGTGTGTGTGTGTGTGTGCCCGCGCACATATACATATATTAACCTAGGTGAGTGGCAACTATTTAGCACTTTAAAATTTAACACTTTAAAAACACATAATACTATATGTAGTAGTTATGTCATTGCACTTTTAAAATCTTGTTAAAATAGATGGTTACAATAAGGCAAGCTTTTCAGCCTCAACACCATTGATATTTGGGTCATATAATTTTTGTTGTGGGAGACTGCCCTGTGCATTGAACAATGCTTCTTAGCATCCCTGTCCTCTGTCTATCAGATGCCAGTAGCATGCTCCCAAGGATTGTAACAATCAAAAATGCCTTCAGACATTGCCAAATGTCCCCTTGGGAACAAATTCACCCCTGATTGAGAACCATTGTTATATGGCAGCTAAACTAATCTTTGATTGTGCAGAATGTATGCATCCAAATGATAGCCCACTTCAAAGCTTTAAAGCTTGAAAACACTTTTTTGAATGGCATCCTCATTTTAAACATTGGGAGATTGTCTTTAGGAGACTTCCCTTAAGAATCACTTTTTAGGGGTGTCTGGGTGGCTCAGTGGGTTAAGCCGCTGCCTTCGGCTCAGGTCATGATCTCAGGGTCCTCGGATCAAGTCCCGCATCAGGCTCTTTGCTCAGCAGGTAGCCTGCTTCCCTCTCTCTCTCTCTGCCTGCCTCTCTGCTTACTTGTGGTCTCTCTCTGTCAAATAAATAAATAAAATATTAAAAAAAAAAAAAAGAATCACTTTTTAGAACATATAGTGAGGTAGGCTCATAACTTGAAAAATCAGCCAACAATATCCCATACCTTAGCCACCAACCATACAAACCCAAGACTTGGCTCTACAAGTCTCTTGGCACTTAAAAAAGTAAATAAATAAATAATCCACCTTCAAGGACAAAGATATGCCACCATTAGGGAATTCAGAAGAACAGGTGATAGGCTCTTAACTAGACTGCCAAAAAGGAGTTCCAAAAATACTTTCGCACCATGGCAGCAAATTAATGCAGCAACAATAAATCTTCAGCCTCCCAAGGTGGCTACTTCTAAGGGTCATGGTCATTGGGGCTGACAAATGCTGGTTTTTTCTGCTTGCATATATCAGTCACATCGCTTCATATTCATGCTTGGTATGGATGTCTGTCATTCTGGAAGTTCAAAACAATAAGCCCTAGGAATCCCTTTAAGTGGCATATGACTTAGTGACTATTCTCTTTTTCAGTGTCTTGTGGAAGCCAAAGATAAAAAATTAGATGGATGGAAGATAAGTGAGTCATAATGCAAGATCTGCTGCCCAAACATAAAGGTCCTAAAAATCCCTTGCTCTTTGATCTTTGGGGGATATGTATTTCTGGGCCAGCACACTCCATTTTTAAATGAAAGAGTTTGTTGAGGATGTTTCTTGTGAAATAATTAAACACTTTTCACTTATTTGTTTTTTGTAGACCTTCTTCCGAAGAGCTTAAGAAGTCTCTCTCTTTTTCTCTCTTTCCCCATCCCACCTCCCTCCATACTTTTCCCACCTCCTCCCACCCCTAAAGGAAAATCCTTCTCTACCTTTCAGTCCACCAAGAGAGGGTCAGTGGTTAAGACTTTCACTGATCCACAGTGGTGCATGTAGAGTCTATGGCTTATGATATATCTAAATGGACTAGATGAGTTGGGGCAGGGTAAACTGTAGCTCTACCATTCTGATAATAAAAGCTAAACAGCTACTTGCCCAAATTCCTTTTAACACCTGAAAGGGAAGGACTTTGAGAATTATGATCTTTTTAGGAAAGTATTCCTTTTCCATTTATCTGGTTTTGTTCATTTGTCTCAGATTGGGTTGGTTTAGAGCATGGATCTTTAAAAAAAATTGCAACCCTATTTGTGTTTCTGGTACAGCTATGTGCCTTAGGAATTGGTGACCTTTCTGAAGTGGAAGGTGTAGCTATCAGTTAACCACCACGGCTTACAAATACCAACCCAAACTTACTGGCTTAAAACCACCACAATCTGTTATTTCTCACAGTTCTGTGGGTTGACTTGGGGCCAGGCAGTGGTCTTCTGCTGACCTTTCCTGATCTATCCTTTGCAGCCAGCTGGAAAGCCTGGGAAAGCTAGCCTACCCACCTCCCCATGACCTTGCCTCCCAATCTGGTGGCCTCAAAGTTCTGGGGATCAAAGGAGAAGCTTCTGAGGCCCTTTGAGGCCAAACCTTGGAAGTCACACATCATCACTTTCGCCACACTCTTTTGCTCGAAACAAGGCAAGGGCCAGCCCAGATTCAAGGGGTAGTGAAACAGACTCCTCCACATGATGGAAGAAACAACAAATGATGTGTGACTTCATTTATCCCAGGACCGAGTTCTGTGTCAATGAACCTTATTTACTGGACACACGCAGCTCTTCTCTGCATTCCTGCCAGCCTGGCTGAGTCCACAGTAAATGTTCCTCCCATGGAGCGATACCCACAGGCCCACCCTAGAATACAGAGTGTTCCTATTGTTGTTGTTGTTGATGATGCATGAAATAAGTTTAAAAAAAGTAGAGGAAAATCTATGTAATTTGTTTTGTAGCGGCATCTGATTCTTTTTCTGAAATATCAACGTCTGTGGCAGGAGAAATTTATACTCCTTAATCCCATTCCGTCCTATCTCAAAAATATTTTCTTTATATCTTCCTATGATTTAGGAATTAATAGATTTGATAAGCTTCTTTTTAAACTCAAAAATTTCAGGAATATGATTCATTTACAGTGAATCACAGACCTGGGAGGGGCATCTCAAGCTTTCTAGACAACTGCCCTTTCCCCCTCTTCTTCTCTCTCTCTCTCTGCCTTCTTCCTCTCTACCTCCTCATCCCCTTTCCCTTTCCATTGCATCTCTTTAATCTCAGAGATAAAATAAAATGAGGCCCAAGGAGGTTGACAGCTTTCCCATAGACTCTTGCTCGACTCAAGTCTTCTGACTGTTGGCTCAACATATTTCCCACTGCATTATAGTCCTTTTAAGTTTGGTCCAGTTAATATGATTAAGGAGTCCCTTAACATTTTCTAGCTGAATTAGGAAAATAGCCAGAAAGCACCTACATAGCAGCAGGGACACATCATGTTTGAAACTAAGATGGTCAGAATAGGTAATTTTGATGCATTACAGCCAGTTAAGTGTCACAGATCTTTAAGACCATGACTGATTGAAAGAAGGGCTGAGGGGTAGCTGGGCAGCAGCCTGGAGGTGCTGAGCACCCAGGTGGTCAGTAAGGCCGGGGCAACAGAAAATGGTAGAGGGAGGCCACAGAGAGAGGGAGAGAATGTTAGAGATAAACTCCTCTTGCTTTCAGTAATGCCCGGAGCCATGATGGTGAAAACCACTTAGGCCACTAAAAATGACTTTACATGCTGACTTGGCAGCCCTGCCCTGGTTTGGACTGACGGCCTTCTGTATCTGCCGCTCCACTGGAGCTCCAGCCTGGCTCTACCATGGCTGGAGCGTGAGCTTTTTAGTGGCCATATGCCTGGGAGGCTCATCATCCACAATTTCCTCATCCCAGGCTCCAGCCAAGTGCAGCAGATGCTATTGTTACCTCTTCTATTGAATAAAGTAGGAAGCAAAGAGAGAAAGAAATTTGTCAATATTGTTTTTCTGTTGGAATTGAAATAAAAACTGTGTGTGGTATATTGCCTGAGAGTAACTCATGTGCCAAATCCCCATTTTTCGTAACACACGTAAGATAAGAATCTGTTCCTATATTTCTTAACATAATGCAAATGACCTTCTCCATTCTACTGTAAATGTGTTACAGTTATAGCCATTGGACTTCTCAGTTTGGATTTGTGCTTTTTCTTGCACTTGGAAACCCTTTGCTCTGACCATGCCATCTGCTGGAATCACTTACCTTTCTCTTTCTTTCACACACTCACAGTGTTTGTTGTATGCCCTAAATCAAGCTGTGCAAAACTCTGAAAACTTTTATGTAAATAAACAAATGTTCAGCAAGTATTTTTAAATACTTTGCCTTGATAAGTAACATTAATAAGGTACATTTGTGTTTCTAAAGAAAGTACAGCTGCAGAGAGAGTTTCTCACAGAAATGTATGAAGTAACACCAAAATCAGAAGAGAATCTTGAAATAAATGCCTGCATATATAAATGGTTTCTGTGCTGAAGATAAACCACATGATGATAAATTAAGCAAACAGGAAGTCTCTTTTTGGCATAGAACATATCTGGGGTGAGGGGCGGGTGGAAGGAGGTCTTAAGACTCTGCTAAGCCACTGCCCCTCCCCCTTACCCCATGTTATCCCATCAAACCTGTTCAGCCCTAATAGGACCCTGATGACCCTGCAGATTCCCATTGATTTCCACTGCTCTGCTCTCACCAGCCTGGCTGGGCACACCATGAATTTCCTTCATAGGACAGGAGAAGAAAAGCAAAACCCTGAGTGTAATCTAAAACACGGGTTCTTTTGCCAATCTGTGAAATAAGAAAGCAGGAAAAAAGTCCATTTAATATCTTCCAGAACTGCTACCTAAATTTTGGACATCATCACCTTTTCTTTTTTATATTTTGATTTGTTTGTTTTTGTTTGTTTGTTTGTTTTTCCTTTTGAATCTGTAACTACCCCCAGATTTGTATGTAAGAGATGTGAGTTGGAATGCCTTTTTCTGTCTGTACTTTTTCACCTCACTGCCATGGTCTCTAGCCATAAAGAGCAGGACTAAGTGGACAGAGCCTCCTCTTGTCAATGAGGCTAGGCTGTAACATGATTTAACCTACCCATTGCCTGATACAGATTGAGAATGCTGGGTATTTTTTATTACACTATGCTTTCAGACTAAACTCAATTTGAATATTATATGTGAATATAGAAGATAAATATACAAAATATGCAACCTCAGTAGGTCACAGTATAAGCCTCTAAATTTTATCAAGAGCCAAGGTTGTTAGATTTTAATGTAGACAAAGGAGGACCATGGATTGTCTCAAACTATGAAGCATGTTTTACATACATCTTAGAACCTTTGTGAAAATCAGACTTCCTAGAGTAGTTCATACATAGAGAATTTAAAAAATGCAAGGTAACAAATGAAGCTTTTAGATCTTAAAGCTTTTATTATAAGTATATGCTGATAAGAACTACTCAGAATTCCACAACTTTCACTCCATATTTGGCTCTCAAGTTAAGAAATGAAAATTACACATCTAGAAAAATAAGATATATTGGACTGCCCTTAAACTATGATATCTTGTACAAATCATTTGCCTGCCTAAGGATCTATTCCTCTAGGAAGGTAAAGAATAATCTAGTCATTTGCCAAAGGCATCTTTTCTACGTGGGAAAACTGCGTAAATTTGGTAGATTAAATAGTTCTTGATGATGATGATATGATGATGATTAGGAATTTTGGTTTTATGAAAGCCATAATAAGAAGTTTTCTCCAAACACCTTCAAATTCAGTCCCAACTTGGATTCACAGGTGATCAGTCACTTTAGAAAAACAAGTACTGTGTGATCTCTCATATGTGGAATCTAGAAAACACACACATAGCAAAAAACAAGAGGCTAATAGACTCAGAAAATAGATTGGTGGTTGCCAGAAGCAAAGGGTTGAGGTGGTGGGAGAAATGGACAAAGGGGGTTCAGAATTTAAAATAATAATAATAATAATTAATCAGTTAAAAGTCTCACTTCATCAACTTAACCCAGCTGAATTTTAGTCATACAGACAAAGAATCTTGCTCAGTCTGGACTCTTGCTCACTATTTTCATTTGAAAAACCATAACCAATCATGTTGCAAACCACAAAATTCTTTATAACCTGTGGTTAACATTTCATCTCTCTTTTGTGTGTCTGGAAATGATTGACTTGGCTTCAGATTATTTTCTCTGATGTACTACAGCCTGAAATTCACTTGTTATCTTGGTTCAATTAAACTCAAACTTATTGATTTGTAGGGCACGATAGTAAAGCCACAAGTTGGCAGTACCTTTCCTAGAATTCAGTAAGAAGCTCTGTGAATGTGGTCAGTTAGAATGTGGTCATACATAGAAGAGCTATGTATGCATACCTTTGTTGTTGTGCTTATATTTCCTAAAGGCTTAAGAATAAACACATTTTAAAAATTTGAAATGATAATTCTGCATGTAAGTCATTTTTAGAGTGAATCTTCATGGCATACATAGCATACAAAGGGATAACAGTCCCTAAGGTGAACACTGCACATTTTGCTGAATACTGCCTACATTTCCATATAGATAACATCAAGTAGCACTTCTGGAATTATCACTAGTGCGCACAGTCTCTCTTTAAAGCTGCATCATATCAGAGTTTGACTCTGACATAAGAAACTTAGGTCCAGTCTTAGCTATTGGAACTCAGTTAAGGGTTTTAAACAACATCTTCTTTGCTATTTTGCCCCCTAAGGGACCCTACACTTGGAAAGAGCTTTATTTTAGGGGAAAAATAATCCGTTTCTCCTAATTTTTTTTTTTTTTTTTTAGTGTAACATTTCAAACATACCTGAGTGCAGAGAGAATGTATAATGAACCCCTAAGCACCTATCTCTGGCTTCAGTTATCAACATTTCAAGCAGTGTTTACATAAATGGCAGCTCATTTTCTATTTTTTAAAAGAAACTCATTACATAACTGCCATTCAACATTTAAGATTTTAATAACCTGGGCAGTCTTTGCTCAGGTAAATGTTCAATTTCCATGAACACACTTAATGTAAAGGGCACTCCTTACCACTTGCTCCTGGGGAAAGACGCCTGACTCTGTCTTCCATGCCACCATAATCTTGTACTGCTTCTCTAAGTCTAAAGTCTTAACAGCATCACAGTTATCGTATTATATTTATTGGGGTATGATTAACAGTGTCATTTTAGTTTCAGATGGGCAACATAGTAATGTAACAGTTCTGGAGATTACTTGGTGCTCACCACAGTGAGTCTAGTCATCACCTGTAACCAAACATCATTTCTACAATCTTATTGACCATATTCCCTGTGGTGTACCTTTCATGTCCATGACTCATTTATTTTGGAACTGGAAGTTTGTACCTTTTCTTTCTTATCTATTTCACCCATGTTCCCACCTACCTACCTATTGGCTACCACCTGTTTGTGTCCTGTATTTAAGAGTCTGTTTTTGTTTTGTTTTTTGTTTGTCTCTTTTTTCTTTGTTCATTTGTCTTGTTTCTTTAATTCCACATATGGGTGAAATCTTACAGTATTTATTTTTCACTGTCTGACTTATTTGACTTATTACACCCTCAAGTTCCATTCATGTTGTTACAAATGGTAAAATCATATTCTTTTTTATGGCCGAGTAATATTCCTCCACACATGCATGTGTGTGTGTGTGTGTATCACCTCTTCTTTATCCATTCATTTGTCAATGGACATTTGGGTTGTTTCCACATGGCTGTTGTAAATAATGTTGCAATAAACACTAGAATGCGTATATCTTTTTGAATTAGTTTAGTTTTGTTATGTAACTAACTGCTTCCTTGTTTTAGTCTTTGAAAGTAAAGCTGAATTTAGAAATTATCAGCTACCTGATTTAGGAAAAAAGAGAAAAAAAAAAGAAATAAAAATAGCAATTTTGCAAATCCAAATGTTGAGTTTTTCCCAAACAATTATTAGTACACATAATCCAATGAATAGTTTCCATACCCATTCTGTACTCTACAAGAAATATAAAAACAGAATTCAGACGATCTAATTAGTGTATGTGTAGACTCTGTCCTGAGTTGTTAATAGATGTTATCTGGGGAGTTTTTTCTATAGTTAAGAAGGGAATGGGTTAAACTAAGTTAAATTACTTAACAACAGAGTTCCGCAATCCTATATAGTACTCATTCCTGTTGTGAACTTTCAAAGGGGAATTTCTGAAACTTATTTAAACATGAAACTCTATTCCCCTCACCCTTGGCATTCTTGTTTTTTGTTTTGTTTTGTTTTTATTCAAAATCTAGTTAACATACAGTATAATATTAGGTCCAGGTCTAAAATAAAGTGATTCAACATATCCATACAACACCTGGTACTCATCACATCAAGTGCACTCCTTAATCCCCCTTATATATTTTACTGATCCCCCCACCCACTTCCCCTCTGGTAACCATAAGTTTGTTCTCTATACTTATGAGTCTGTTTCTTGGTTTGTCTCTCTCTTTCTTTTCTTTTCTTTTTTTTTTTTTCCATTTGTTTCTTTTGTTTCTTAAATTCCACATACGAGTGAAATTGTATGGTATTTGTCTTTCTTTGACTCACTTATTTCACTTAGAATAATACTCTCTAGCTCCATCCATCTCATTGCAGATGGTAAGATTACATTCTTTTTTAAGGCTGAGTAATATTCCCCTGTATGTATATACCATTCCTTCTTTATCCAGTCATCTCTTGATGGACATCTGGGCTCTTTCCATATTTTGGCTGTGGTGTACATTGCTTCTATAAACACTGGAGTGCATGTGTCCCTTTGAATCAGACTCTCCATCTGTTAAATGTAAGGGATTGTCTTGGAGGTGATTCTCAAACTTTAGCATGCATCAGGATCACCTGAGGGGCGTGTTGAAACTCAGGTTTTTTGCCACTACCCCTGGAGTTTCTGATTCCCTAGGTCAAGGTAGGGTCCCTGAATCTGCATTTCTAACAAGTTCCTAAAGGATGCTGCTTGTCAGGGGTAGCACTTTGAGAACCACTAGATTAGATAATCTCTAATATCCCTTTCAAGTCTAAAATCTGATTCACTTATATATGACATTGTTTTATCTTGACAAGATAGAAATCAGGATATAAAATGGGGTATTAGTTTCATTAGTTCATTAGTATAGGTCATTAAAATAAACCATGCAAGAATAGAAAAATTGCATTATCTACTCTGCCATTAGCCAACAAACTAAAATATTAAACTCTAGGTCCTTAATTCATAGAAAAAAGAGTAAGGAAATGAACATTTATCAAGAATATATTAATTAAAGGGATTTTTTTTGCCAACAATAACCTTATAGCAACCTTTAAGAATGGGTTTAAATTTTAAAGATAAGAAAACTGAGGCTTAGAGAGGATAAATACATGACCTAACGTCACACAGCTAGCAGGTGGAGGAGCCAGATGTTGAACCTCTAAAGTCCATGTTCTTTCCACTTGCCAAACTGACTCATAAAACAAGCATATCACATCACTGCTTTCCCTGTCACACTTATGTGAAAACAAAATAGTCCATTTCACCAATGCAGCCAAGAATTCAATTATGTTTAAATTATTTTAATCACTAAAAAGTGAACTTTTAAGAAAGAAAAATGGGATTCTTAAGTGTGGTCAATATTAACTTCTATAGCCAAAAACCGAATTTCTTCCTGGTGCTATAACATCCAACTATTAGTGATATGAGGTCAGAAATGGTATCTAAGAGTTCAGCATCACATTTGTCTTCCCTGGATCTATGGTACACATGGAAAAAAATGCTTAACAAATATTTGATAGATAAGTGAAAATGAGTGGAAGTGTCATTATCCAAAATGATTCCAGGAGCAAAGCCATGAAAGAATTCTAAATGGTATAATCTGTGTTGTATAGGTAAAAAATTTAAAAAAAGGGCAGTAGCATTATTCTTAAAATGCCAAACAAATGGTTTCTGTTGTTACTTGGTTGGGGGAGAGGCTGGAAGTAGGCTCTGGACCAGATTTTGTGGGCACCAAGCCCTGTGGGATACTTTACATTCATTATATGTGAGGCTTTGTAAATGTTGAGTCTAGGGCTTGCATTCTAATTACCATTATGTCTGGTATTAATGGAAATGTATGCTGCAACCCTGAGAATTATCAGGGTAATAAGCATCCCATTCCCAACATCTTCCTCCCTATATGAGGTAGATTAAGTCTTTAAAGAGAAGCACTTAGTGCCCCCAGAAAAGAAAGCACCATATAGTGTCCCTGATGTTAAGAAAAAGTTTATTTTCCTTGAATGGGTTCCTTATAAGGAGCAGTTGCCCATCCCTGATCACCACATTCCCTCCACTTTCAGAGCACACAGACAGGAAATAAAATAAGCTATTGCTCTTCTCAGATGCAGTATTATCTGCTGCTCATATGGTCTCTGCTGAATCCAGCTCTGGGTTTGCTCCTGTGCAGAGGGTTCCAGTCCACTGAGGAAGGCAGCTTGGGGTCCCCAAATTGGCCTAAACTCCATGAGCAAGGTTGCTGAGGCATGTGATGGAATGAGCATTGCCAAGCTGTTTCTGTATCTCTTGGGGAGCTGCTAAAATGAAGCATTGCCTTTGAAGAGATTCTTCCAAAGGAAGTAGCTTTGCCATCAATGAATTTGTACTCCTCTTCCTGCAAAGTTAGGAAAAACAGCTCATCCATAGCCACGACTGGAGAGCAAGGAAGACTTGGTGCTCAGCAAAGCAGCCCCACAGCATGTGAGGTTCCTTCTGGTTATGGCAGGCATCTCAAGTTCTATGCACATGGGATGTCAGATGTTATTGAGTTAATTCTTCCGTAGAATAAGTGCCTTATCAATTACTTAAATATGGTAATTTGAAGTCTCTTTAATGAAGGTGAATTTTCAGCCCCCTGCCATGGTGCATGCCTGTAGTCCCATTTATTGGGAGGCTGTGGCAAAAGGATGGGTTGAGCCCAGGAGTTCTGAGCTGCAGTGAACGGTGCCCATCGGGTATCTGCTAAATTTGGCATCAATATGGTGACCTCTCAGGAGCAAGAAACCCCAGGTTGTTTAAGGAGGGTTGAGATGGTCTAGGTTGACAACAGAGCACGTCAAAACTCCCATACCGATCAATAAAGGAGCAGATTCTCACATGCTGCCACTCATCATCTATATATTTTAATGCTTATGAATATTTCCATATAATTAATACTGTAAATGGCAAGTGCTATAATTTCCTTTGACCTATGTTGCCATTAGATACATTACTTGATCAGTGCTCTCAATGAATCATTTTATACACACGCATTTAGTTAATTGGTTATTTTTTTTCCTGCCTGTGTTTATGTGTAATATACTCTATAGGGGGAAGGAAATCAGCCTGCTTGCAGCTGAGTCTGGTAAAAGAGCAATTAGGGTCTATCAGAACAAACAGCTGTCAATAATGAGTTCTGAATTAAAATTACTAGCAAAGAAAGGAATCTAGACATCTGCAGGAAATGTGAAAATATTTTTATAACCTAATAGCTGAGATCTGGACAGGGATATCACTGAGTTTTCCCAGCTGTACCTGCAATGTATTTTGTAATATTCCCAGACTGAAAGAACACCGAAATTCATTGCATAAACTAGGCTGCATTTTTTAAATGTTAGCTGCCTTTGAACAGTGTATATTTTGATTTCATGTAATCAGCATGAAAACTTTCTACTTCAAACTATTTTGCTGTGCCCCTAGTCATAAAATGTAGCTTAAAAATAGTTCTTTATCTTTGTATTGTGTCTTTCCAATCAGGGTTCTGCTGCTTGGATATTTTTCTTTCTGTCTTTGGAAAAATATTTTTGGGTCTTATTACACGGTATCTGATTTGCTCATATTGGGGTTGTTTCTCACAAAAAAAAAAACTTGCAAAGTGGGCTTTTGGCATCTGCGTTTTATTACAAAATAATTCCATATATGTACAGGTATCTGGAGATAGTAAAGTATTTTGTCTTAAAAAAAAAAAGAGCATATGTTTTTCAGAGCAAACTTCACAATCTCCTTTTTGCATTGAAATTTTAACATGGTTAGGTCAAAAAGTCTATGTGAATGACAGGTAAGAATTTTTATTTTAAAGGTCACATTATTTTTTCAAGATTTCATTTTTTTATTTAATTGAGAGAAAGAAAGAGAAAGAGATTGAGCTCAGGCAGGGAAGAGAGGGGGAAGCAAACTCTCCACTAAGCAGGGAGCCCGTGGGCCTCAATCCCAGGACCTCGGGATCATGACCTGAGCTGAGGGCAGATACTTAACTGACTCAGCCACCCACGCACCCCAAGATTTAAAAAAAAAAAAAAAATACACACACACACACACACACACACACACACACACACACACACGGGCGTAGATAATTAGCGTATTTGATACATTTTTTGCGCCTATTTACTTATAAAGATATGAGAAGAGTATTATCTCTGCCCATGGACTGGCAGCAACAGCAACATTTTGGAGCTTGTTAGAAATGCACAGTCTTGAGTTCTACTCCACACCTCCTGAAGTGGAGTCTCTAGGGCAGAACCCATGAATCTCTTTTTTAACACTGAAGGAATGTGTGCATTGATGCCTGGTGGTACATTGCCTGATGCTTGATAGATAGAAGAGGAATCTCTCATTTTGCATTTATTGAATGAATTATTGAATATTTTCGTCTTTCTGTTGTCACAGTCTTGTGACTATGTTCCCCATCTTCTGATATTACCTTCCAGAAGAGGCAAACCCTGTGTTCTCTACTCCCATCATCCAATATGACCAGTATATCATTCTAAATACACTTAATAGTCATTCTCATTAAGTACTCATCATGTATGAATACTATGCTTATGGAAAGTCATCCATCTGTCTGGAACAGATAGAGCTGACATCAGTATAACTAGTTAATACATAGCCAGGTACACAAAAATTTATTTTGACAGTGCTTCAAAAGCCACTTAATGCATTTCACTTGGGGCAGTTGAATAGAATGGGGGATCTAGTGTTTCATGATTAAAGGACAGTTATAGGCACAGCATGTCTCTTTTAGACCAACATTCTTTCAAGCCTAAATTGATAGATTCATGGACTTAGGGTCCATCTGAGAGCTCTAAGGAAGATTGTTTCCAGTAAACCACCCCTACCCCCTTCTGGAAGCATGAATCTAGGAAAGAGGAGACATAGACCTAAGCCTCAGGTCTCAGCTCTGCTCTAACAGTCACAAGATCTTGGTCAAATTCTTAACCCCCTCCAGGTATCAGGTTCCTCCTTTGAAAAATCCAAGTAAGCAGACAAATTTGAAGAGGTAAGGAGAAGTACTGATGGAGTAATTCAGAAACCTGTGAGTTTAAGAAGCCAGATCAGATCCATGGGGACACAGCACAAAGGCCTGCTGGGGGCCTGTAGGGGGTTATACAGAAGTGAGGCAGGCCCTGTATAACACAGTAGGTAGTGAGACTGAGATTCTTACTGCCTTACAAAAAAACTTGTGGGCATCAAACAAAAGGACCCAAGGGAAAGGACCAAACTAAACATAGAGACACCAATTTGAAACCCCTGATTTAGATCCTTTAAAACCGTTGGATCATTTATGTCTAAATGAACATACTAACATCTTTGAAAAGGAAAAACTAAAACCCTGAAAACTTGCCCTTGTGGGAAAACATTGACATATTTCCCAAAATGATTGAAATAAAGTTGCTGAAGTTCAATTGCTGAAGTTTGATACCTTACAATTTCCTCCCCCTGACTTTTCTCTTTGATTCTGCTTAAGCTGAGTCAGGAATAAGGGCATTTATGTTGCTATGGTGAACCTGCTGCCTTCACTGAACAGGTTTTACACATTGTAGTTGACATGACTGTAACTCTCTTTGGGTTGAGCGGTATACAGCCTATGCAGCTTTACTTGGCAGGCCTGGTTAATGGTTGTATCCACTTTCAAAATGTAGATAATGTTGTGTCATTATGAAAATAATTGAGAATATGAACTGAACTGATAGGCCATTTACAAAGAAAATCTCTGTGAAAATGATATAGTTCCATATTCTTCCATAGCATCGTTCGGTTGACCTCATTCAGATTCAAGTCAATTACCAGTTATTGGGGCCAGCTGAGTAGGTTTCTACCTGTGCCCAGTGGCCTCCTCAATCCATCTGTAAAATAAGACCTGCTACGGCATATTCAGAGTTCTTTAGTTAAACATATTAGCCTTCTAATTTATCTTGAGCACCACATTATAAGAATAATAGGGAATGTGTTTGGCAGATAGTGTTGAGACAGAGCCAAAATCATACAGAAGTCTTTGGAGGATTTTTGTTTGAGTCAACATAATTAAAAGAAAAAAAATATGATTTGGCCCATATGGATTTTTTGGTAGACTTTTTTTAAGAAGGCCCCCTCAGGGCATGATGGAAAAATAAAATGTCCTAATGTGATCTGGCTAGGTTATCCTTGATCTCTCAATATTCTAGACTAAGATCCTTTTCATGTCAGTTTCTCTGTGCTTAGCTTCTGTTGCTTCTCTGTTGATGAAGTATGAACTTCTGATCACTGGAGGATGCCCCCCAAGAGGGCAATGCACTTTTTTTTTTTTTTCCTAGAGTGACAAGGTTCTAGGTTATCTCATCCTAACTTTTGTTTATTCTAACTCATTACTAAGCATTCTCTTCTCGATGCTGTCTTCTCTATTGCCCTGTTTTCTGAAACCCACACCTTAAAATCCTGTGCCAGATGGCAGAACCAAATCCTGGTTATAAGTACTTGCCAACATTGCCCAGACTTCTCCTGAGAATCCATGTCTGGGCAATATTCCTGAGCTAGAGTGGATAGGATTCTACCTTTAGGATCTCTATCTCTTCTCTATCTCTTTAAGATCTCAATTGTATATTGATCTTTAATATCATTATAATGGCAACTTTTATTCATTATTCTATATTACTTAATTCCATTATTGCATGATTAGATTGTCCTTTTTTAGAAAACAAACAAACAAACAAAAATTTGAGTGGCTCAGCCGATAAAACATCTGACTTTTGATTTCAGCTCAGGTCATGATCTCAGGGTCATGACATGGAGCCCCACATTGGGCTTCATGCTGGGTGTGAAGCCTGCTTAAGATTCTCTCTCCTTCTCCCTCTGCCCGCTCCCCACATGGTTGCTTGTTCTCTTTAAAAAAAATAAAATAAAATAATTAAATTAAATTAAATCTAAAAAATTGAGCACTTCAACTAAGCTAAAAGTATCCCCTTACAACACCAAAACCAATTCCAGTCTCCACTAAGAGGTAATTTTTGTAATAATTTGTATATCTTTGCAGATCGAGTCCTATCCATCAACATGTATGCATCTAAAAATATGTAATCTTGTTGTATGGTCTTTTTAAAAAATAAGAATGGCATCGTGATGTGTCTGTTGGTCTGCAACATAATTAGGTGGGCTAAAACCAGTGTCTTGGACAATTTTTTTTTTCAACATGTGAATTTACCTCCTTCTTTTTACTGGTATTCCTGGTATTTATATATTATAATTTAACCATTTCCTTAGTCATAGTAATTGTTTTACATAATTAACTTATTATTTCAAATAATGTTGCAATGAAAAACCCTTCCTAAGATTCTCTTAGGAAGAATATGTGTACATATGCCTCAGTGACGGATTTCTGTAAATAGAGGTGCTGTGTCAAAGAATATATGCACTTGAAATTTTAATGAACACAAAAATTGCCCCCTCCAACAACTATAAAACCTAGCCTTTTAGTCTGTGTTTAATAGCATGGAAAAATTTAATTGGCAATTTGTTCAAAATATTTAATTTTTATTTTATAATATATAAAAGTAAATCAAGCAGATGAATGTTTATGTCAAAGGAATTGGCATAATTTCTCTGGTCATTCAAGGTAAAAGAGATGCCAGAGGATGTGATACAAAACTATTTCTGGGTCAGTTTTTTGTAGAAAGCGCTAAATACTCTGGAGTTTCCCAGTATAGTTGACTGTTAAGTTAAATGTTAATTTTTAACTAATAAATGAAGGAAGAGTTTTACAAGGACAGCCATATCAAGATCACATCACAGTTATAGCAGGACAGTCATCTGACTAATCTTGCAAACATCAGTCATAAAACTCAATCTATTCTCTCATAGGTGTCCTTTCTTGTGTTTTTGCAGTTGGTAAATGCCATTTTTGTTGCAGCCAAACTGTAATATCCAATCTAATTATGAGCTGATATATGTACAAAATGCTCACCAAGATTTCTGGTTCATATTTTACTGACTTTGCATCTAACTAAATGATCTGTAAAATCTCCTAATTCTATTGTCTTTTTTTTTGCCAGATCACTGAAGTATCAGTAAAGGGTCAGCATTAACACTCCACCAGATTAATCAGAAAAGCCAACTTTTAAGCACATCCCCAGAATGATTTTAGTACAAAACATCCCCCTTATGCCTCTTAATGTTTTCCTTTTGCACATTACTACCGTATCGCATCATGGGACATTAAGCATATTTCAACTCATGGGACTAACTCAATCATGTTTTTAGAAATTGAAAACAAATGTTGTAACTGGATGAATGATAATATTGAAGTAATAACAATTTCCTAGTAGGCGTACTTGCTCAATGGGTTGCATAGTCTTTCAGCTTATAAATACTGGAATGTCTGTCACTGACTGAAACGGTTTTTGTTGTTGTTGGTGTTGTTATTTTTGCTATTGTTTTTAAGGCAAAATTTTGTCAATAATTTGGTTTGCTTTGGTGGCATCATTGTCCTCACTGGAAGGTAGCTCAAAAAGTTGGATTTACTTCAGGGGATACAGGAACCAACCTGATGCTAGACTTGATTTAACAGTGCTGTCCTCTTCCCTTTTTGCAGGAATGTTCTGTAACATAATAAATGTACTGAATTGTACTGGCCTCAGCTTGAAGCACGGGGTTATGCACTTTTTTTTTTTTTTAAAGATATTTAGAAAAATCTGTCTCTATGCTTGGCAACTACTCCGACAGAAAACAGATAAAAATAAGGGTGGTTTATCAGTTTTGCTGTTCTTATCATGTTTCAGGTTGAAGGCTGTTGAAATGATGAAAAACAAACAGCACTAAATAGGGTTCCGTCATTATTGCTGCTATGGGGAGCTGAGTTTTTCAGGATCAAAGAAAAATGCATTCGCTTTTAGAACTACAATCCTTCATTTTGAGAGGTGCACTGCACTCAGATACTGATGGGTGAAAAATAGAGCAAATTGGAGAAGGAAGTAAAATATGTGCTCGTGTGGAAACGTGGAAATTCAAACAAAAGTAGGCTGGCGTACTTCTAAAAGCTCTGAATTTTTGGCGTTCAGTTTCTTAAGAAAAAAGTGGTGCCTGAGGTTTGTTATTTCTGAGGAACTGGAGCAGAGCATAAACACGGGTTGCTTCCATCTCATCAAATTTGAAGAACTACCTTTATTTCTGTAAACATGTATCGAAGTAGTAGTCCCACACCAGGGGACTTTGAGGAATGTTCCTGTATATGTCATTGATCCAAAAGAAACAAATTCATATTTTTAAACTTCTATTTTAAAAAAATTTGCAACTCAAGTGGAAGACGTCCTATTTTCCTGGCATGGAAATTGCCATGAAAATTTGTCAAACACAGTAGAGACAAGGAGGCTGTTGTTGCTCTGCCCTCCAGGAGATTGTTAATTGACATAAAGATAATAACAAGAAAACAAATATGAGGTAAGACAGTTGCTGATAGAGAAGTATACATTTCCACAGAGATCCAAGGAGGAGTAAACCAGGGGATAGTCTTGGTCAAGGATATGGCATGTGAGAGGAGTCTTGAAAGAAGGTAGATATCAACACGTAGACCTGATACGGAGGAGGAAGGGCCTGCATAAACAAAGGCCCAGAGCTAAGAAAGCTTTCAATATGTTTTAATTAGTCTGGAGCTGGGGAAATCCATGACTCTTATAATGAAAGTATTTCCCGAGTTTTCACGCAGTTTTAACTAGGTAAAAGCAAATAAACATTCTCAGGTAGACAAAGCATCAGGAATAATACTACCCGTGCATATTTTACGTAAAACATTATTCAAAGACATGTTCCGGCAAACAAATAGATTTATCAGAGGAAAAAAAAAAAAACAAAAACAACTCAAGAGTTGGTGATGCTATTATTCTGCAAATATTTACTGAGTGCCTACCATGTGCTGAGAAATCAGCGAGGTGGTAAGTGAAATGAACAGAAGATTCTATCATCATGGAGATACAGTTTAGCAGGAGAATTGGGTACTAAATACTCCTATGAGTAAATATATAATTATAAATTTCAAGAACTGTTGTGAGGTACATGTCTATCATGCTGGCAAAACACTTATAAAGAATTTCAATTGATTTAAATTGATACCTGTTATGGACTGAATTCTGTCCCCTCAAAATTCATATGGTGAAGACCTTACCCTCCCTCCCCCAGTGTAACCGTATTTGGAGATGGAGCTCTCTCTCTCTCTGCCCATGCACAGGGAAACACCACGTCAAGACACAACTAAAAGGTTGCTATCTTAAGCCAAGAGGAGAGGTCTCACCAGAAACCAACCCTGAGGGCAACTTAAATCTTAGACTTCTGGCCTCCTAAACTTACAGAAAATAAATTTCTGTTGTTTAAGGCATCCAGCCCTAGAGGACACACACAATATCTAAAGGACAAAGAACGGTTTATGGATTGAAGAAGGAAAAGATTTCTAGGAGAGAATATCCCCAGAAAAGGCCCTGGCCTGGAAAATAGCTTAGCCTATTTGAGTAACTAAATGAAAGCCAGGGTGGCCGAAAGGCAGCATGGGGAAAAAGGGCAGATTCCACATATTTATTTTCCATTTTAAGTGTTGTTTATAAGGGGCGCCTGGGTGGCTCAGTGGGTTAAAGCCTCTACCTTCAGCTCAGGTCATGATCCCAGGGTCCTGGGATCGAGCTGTGCATCAGGCTCTCTGCTCAGCAGGCAGCCTGCTTCCTCCTCTCTCTCTGCCCACCTCTCTGCCTACTTGTGGTCTCTCCGTCAAATAAGTAAATAAAATCTTTAAAGAAAAAAAGCGTTGTTTTAAACATTTTTATTAAAGGTATAACTGTATTAACAGTAATTCTCTAAAATAACTGTCTTACTTATATATAGTTCTCTGATGTCTCTTCTTATTCTTATAAAGATACCAGTCTAACTGGGTAAGGGCCTCACCATTATGATCTTATTTAACCTTAATTACCTCCCTGAGGACCCTATCAGCAAATGTAGTCACGTTGAGGGGTAAGGCTTCGACATATGGATTTTGAGAGGACACAATTCAGTCTATAACAGGTATCAGTTTAAATGACATTTCCTCAAAAGTACTCAGCCAGCATGATGTATATTTACCTCATAGCAGTGGTTGGGGATTTAAAATTACCTACTTATTCATATGATTACTTACCGTCTAATTCTCCTGCTAAACTGTAATCTCCAAGGATTCTGTCGGTTTTGCTCACCACTTCCCCGAAGCCTTAGCACGTGGTAGGCACTCAGTAAATATTTGTGGGATAAATATTTGTCTTACTAGAGTATGTGGATGGAAAAACAAAGTAAGGAGCACTTTCCTGCCTGTCCCTGGCTGGTGGGCATGGATGAATCAGGACAGCCAGTGTGTGCTGGTAATGTGTAACAGCAGCTCTGTGAGGGGAAAACAAGTTTTTGCTAGTTTCCTTGGTGTAAGTCCTCCCACCATATCTGATTTCAAGATACAAATGTGACATCACTGAATGCAAAACTTGGGAGAGATGTTCAGTAGTACACCATTATGTAATAGTTTCAGCTCAAGAGCATAAATGAAAAGTAATTAAGAAGCACTGTGTTTTAGTATACCTTTATTTTAAGTATATTTAATTAAGCAAAATTTCTGAGAATTTAACAATTGGCTTTTCCAGCTCCAGCACACCACTGATGAATAGTTGAATAAAATTTGTAGAGGTTGAAAGCACAGGAATTTATAATTTATTATCACGCAGGGCAGGAGGGAAAAACAATCCGAACTGATTCTTAAATTCTAGACCTGAATAGTAAGGAAAGAGAGAGAGGGAAGAGCAGATTTGAGCAGAGAAGATGCTGATTAATCTTGAAATCTATTTATTTTTAGAGAAACTTGAGGACAATTTGAAATATAGGTCTCCACTTATGCTCAGAGAAAGGTCTATCACTTTAGGAATCTTTTTTTTTTTTTTTTTTTTTTAAGATTATTGTTGAATCATGATGGGGAATGAGAGAAAGGAGGACAGAACTTTGGGGACATTGTCTACATTTTGAAAGCTGGCTGAGGTGTATGAATTAGAACAAAAGACACAAATGGAAAAATCCAAAGCATGAGGATAATCAGTACAGACATTAAACAGAAAAAAACATGGCTCACCAAGGCACAATCTAAAGGGATGCCGGAGGGGCGCCTGGGTGGCTCAGTGGGTTGAACCTCTGCCTTCGGCTCAGGTCATGATCTCAGGGTCCTGGGATCGAGCCCCGCATCGGGCTCTCTGCTCCACGGGGAGCCTGCTTCCCCTCTCTCTCTGCCTGCCTCTCTGCCTACTTGTGATCTCTCTCTCTATCAAATAAATAAATAAAATCTTAAAAAAAAATAAAAATAAATAAAAATCTAAAGGGATGTCGGTAGGTTTCTGAAGATGGCTTTTAGAGTTTGGTCTTGGTTTCCAACTTGCTAGAAATTCTACCCTGTCATGGAGTCAATGGAACCAATCCATGCCAGTCCCTCTTGGCTCAATTCACAGGCTGCATGTTCCGCATGGTTTTGTGCTGAAGGTCCCTATTTTCCTACTTTGAACCACAAGGGAAGTACCTGTTGTATCCCATATTCAGTGGCACAGAAACCAAGGGGAAAAAAGCTTTTCAAGGAACTTGCATTCAGGATTATTGAACACTGCTAAAAGTGTGTTCTAGAGGGGTGGGCCACCAGAAAGGTATTTTTCTGTTTTGTTTTGTTTTCTTTTCTTTTTCTTTTTTTTTCTGATCCAACTGCCAGAAAACAATAGGAAGCAAAGATAGTGCCATGGAATGTGAAGCTAAAGTTTAGCACCGCATAGTCTCCATTTGAGTCCCTTTTGGGCCATTTACCATTAGCTAGAGGACTGGAGGGCAGCTTCCAAATGTTATAAATCATAGAAGGGAAAAGGGAACTGACAGACCTTTGCTGAATGCCTCCCAGGAACCAAGCACTATGGTGGGAAGGAGCTTTACTGCCATCTCGTTTACCGTGACAATATATGGGAAAGCAGAAAGTTCTTCCAGTGTAACGTATTATTTATTGGAAATAGGAGGATAGAGGGGAGAACAGCTTGAGGGGGTAGATTAAAGCAAGATTTTGAAAGCCTAATCTCAAATGATCCTGCAGTGGTTCTATCATAATTTTCTCAGCATCAACACTACCTATGCCTTTTGTCAGCTTCAGAGGTAGAATTTTAAGATGCAGTTTGTACCTACAAAGTAACTGTTTCTTCCTTTATATTTGGAAAACACTCTGTATGGTTAATTCAGCCTTAAGCCTTAAGACTTAAAGACTATCGCGATTTAAGAAAAACAGGAAAGCAAGGAAGAAGTTAAAAGTGATTTTTCTCAAATACCCCCAGCTGTTGATATCTGAAAAAAGTACCTTTTTACTTCAAGCTAAGAGACACCTCTAACATTTAAAACCCCTAAGAACTCTTCCTCCTAAAGAAGAGGTAACACATAAGTTAAAAGGGTCAGCTCCTTCTTTATCTTACATATAAGATTGGGCAGTTAATAGTATTTTGAATTTTGGGGAGAAAAAAATGGGTTTTGCTTAAGGCATACCCTATCTTCTTTCTTTTCTCTCCACAGTTTGTAATTAAGACTCAGGCATGTATTTTATTTCTTTCTCTCATTACCACCATGAAGAGGTTGCTACTGTTTGAAACTAGTCATTCCTATTAATTTTCCAAGATTATGTGATATCTTCCTCTCTGAATATAGATCTATGCATCATCCAGACATTTGAGAGTGGTCCTTGATGCGTATTTTGAGGAAATATCCCGCCATTATCTAGAACTGACTTAATATTCAGGGCTCAGTTATAAGGCTTATGGAATGGTTTCCACTATAAAGAACTGCATGAAGCTGTATCCAGTTAGAGACAATGTACAATTAGGATGAAAACAACTAAGAAAAACAATACAGAAAAGGAGAAAAAGGTATTACTCATAGTCTTAGAACCTCCTTTATGTAGGAGGTTACTTCCCTTCTCCAGATTCTGTCTTACTCTGTTTCTTTTAATTGCACTGTGATGGCAGATCAGAAGACCAAGACACGGAGGCCACTCAAAGCATTTTCCGGTCTCCCGACACAGCACCATGGAGCAGTCTTCAGGCATTCCCTGCACAGTTCTGAGCTCTTGTCAAATGTGGGATTTCTTTCACTAACTGAAGAGTCCTGCTTCCTCAGTGGGCTTACAGAACATGGATGGCTGCTCATTACATAAGAGCTCTGATGCTAATCCTGACTTATTTTCTTATTTTACAAACATTGAGCACCGACTGCATGCTTGGTGCAAGGCACACAAAGGTAATAGAAAATGTAGTTCTTGCAATGCACCATGATTTGTGGATGGCAGACCCACCAGGTTAATTAATAATGTGATGTAACTGAGACTGTACTGGGGTGATATTTGACACTGTACTTAAGTGATCAGGAACAGAGGATGATTAATTCTGCCTGGGGCAGGGGAGGAAGTAGGGGGATGGAGAATGACAGGAAAATTTCACCCTCTCATAGGTTTATTAGTAGAACAAACTAGATAAAATGGGACTTTGTGGACCTCTCTAATCGTGTGCTAAAAAACAGTTCTGTCACTTCAAAGACTCTGTCTCAATGGGCTTTTGCATTACATCTCAATGTCATGTCACTTTGTGGAAGCTAGATTTGATCTGTACTGCTCAGTAGTTAAATGAAGGTATTATTTGTTAAAAAATGCTTACTTACCACCTTGTGGCCACTTGGCACTACAGAAATTGCCACTTCAGTTGTGTCAGGCACCCTAGTGCTCACTAAACTCATTCATTTGGACTTCTGGTACATTCCTTGTTCAAGTGCCTCACTAGGCCAATGGAAAGTTTCTCATGTAACTCCCAGAGCCATCAGTCTGACTGCAAAAGCCATTGTTTCTCTTTTGCTATTCTAGTCTCCGCAGTTGCCCCGTCCTTCCTACCCTCCAAGTCATGGTTCAAATGCCACATCATCCACAGAACTGACACCTCCTTAGTCTCTCTCTCTCTCTCTCTTTTTTTTTTTCTTTGTCTTTTAGTATAAATGGCTAAGTAAACTTTTATCTCATTGACAGATGCTAAGCTCTTAAAGGCATGATGTAAGTCATCTTTAATGTTGTATTCCCTATGCTACTTAACAAAGTGCCGTCCATTGAATAAAAAGAAGGACATGTCAGTGGACAGATGGATAAATAAATAGCCACATAGATACACAAATGACAGGAAACAGTGGCGTGTAGCTAATGAAGGAGACTGTCTGTTGCTTAGTGTCTGAGGTGGTGATGGATACCTATTCCTGTTGATTACATGTTTCCCAGCCAGGTAAATATCCATGATCAAGAGGAGAAAAATAGGGTGCCTGGGTGGCTCAGCAGGTTAAAGCCTCTGCCTTCGGTTCAGGTCATGATCGCAGGGTCCTGGGATCTAGCCCCGCATCACTGGGGAACCTGCTTCCCTCCCCCTCTTTCTGCCTGCCTCTCTGCCTGCTTGTGATCTCTGTCAAATAAATAAAACCTTTAAAAAAAAAAAAAGAGGAGAAAAATACGTTGGATTCAACCATACTTGACATATAAACAGACTCACTCTAAAGAGTTTGATAAGAGACAAACAAGGCTTACATAGAGATTTAAGAAAACAGATGTGTTATTTTATCAGTATTCTTTTCAACACTTGAGGAAATTCCAGTGTTTCAACCACCTGACTCTGTAATCCAGTTCAGTAAATTAGATTGTCTGCTTGGACCAGCAGATCTTGTCTTTGGGTTTTGCTCACTCTCTTACCTTCTCTTCTTTGAATTGGTTTCCACCAACTGGAAAATGACCCATAAGTCCCAAAGTAATGGAGTTTAAAAAATACCTCAGAGGATCTTCAGTAACAAAGACTAGGGTTTTTATTTTCCCACACAGAATACTTGAGTTTCACCTGGAATTTCAAAATACATTCGACTCTGGAGGAGAAGGGAGTAAAAACAAAAAACATACCTACTCTCTAGTGATTATATTTTTAGTAGGAATTTATTTTCATTGTGAATACCCTACACCTTTTTTAGTGTGTAACATTTTAATATTTTAATTATTTATTTCCCACTAAGTTGATTTTAAAACTTCTTTGCTGGGTTTTAGAATATGAAATGTTTCAGACTGAGTGATTTTCTAATTTTTATTTCACAAATTGAAGTGAAATAGATGGAGAAGTTTTACAAAAAGATAAAGTCTAATTAGATTTAACCAATTTTTAAAATATCTTCTAATATAAACAACTTATGTGTTTGTGTTTTTTAACAGTTTCAAAATAATATCTACTTTGTATTATATGATCAAGGACCACAATACTTATGGATTTAATTTTTTACATTTTGAAGCCAAATTAATTTTACTTGGTATTTGATTCCCTATCTTCTGGTTATAGTGACTTGATAATACTTTTTACTTTAGAGTGCTCCAAAATAATCCCAACAGATAGTTGAAAAGAATTAATGGGCTTAAAACCCACTTAGTGAGAATTGAAATAATTTTTTATGTTTTGGTGTTCTGATAGATTTATTTGGACTTCTCATTTCTCTTTGTTTTTCTTGTAGTGCGGGAGTTGGCCGGACTGGTTGTTTCATCGTAATAGATGCCATGTTAGAAAGAATAAAGCATGAAAAAACTGTAGATATTTATGGCCATGTAACTTTAATGAGAGCCCAGAGGAATTACATGGTTCAAACAGAAGACCAATACATCTTTATCCATGATGCACTGTTAGAAGCAGTGACTTGTGGAAATACCGAAGTGCCAGCTAGAAACTTGTATGCCTACATTCAGAAGCTGACACAAATAGAAGCAGGAGAGAATGTCACAGGAATGGAGCTTGAATTTAAGGTATGATATTGGATGTGATGTGGTGATTCAGGAGCAAGGCATTCTGGGATTGTCTTTGAGTTGTGGCTTCACTTTCTTAACCTTTCAAATTCTGAAGTTACAAGATTCACTTGACCTTCTCAAGTGTCTGACTATAAAACACTTTCTTCCTCTTTCCCTTTTCTGTTCTTTGCTTCCTAACAATACCTTGAGCTCTTTTGTACCCTAATTTAAACTGAAAGATCCTACTCTCAGAACGTATTTAAAATTTTGGTAAACTATATGGAATCATTAGGTAGAAGTGAAAAGCAGTGTAATTTGAAGAGTCCTTTACTTTAAAGTAAACATAAGCTTTATATCTAAAGAGGAAATCTTTAATGCGTTGCATCTAACTGTATGCTAAAATTATCTTTGTCAGATTTTTTTTCTTTTCTTCTATTCAACAGCGTCTAGCCAGCTCTAAAGCTCACACCTCAAGATTCATCAGTGCCAATCTTCCATGTAATAAATTCAAAAATCGCCTTGTTAATATTATGCCATATGAATCTACGAGGGTATGCCTGCAGCCTATCAGAGGGGTAGAAGGATCTGATTACATCAATGCCAGTTTTATTGATGGATACAGGTATATACTCTTGCTCCCCTGACAGTCCAAAGACTTGATATTTATATGTGCCCTAGTTTCACAGCCAGAATGAATTTCATCTCAATTCAAAGCATCTTTTTTCTGCATAGGTCAGCATTCAGACCCTTGGTATTTGTTTTTTTATTATTTTTGGTAGGAGTAAGAAGCAGTCATGGAATCTTTAATCTGGCCTTTTGCACTCTTCCTTCAGAAATCAATGGGTTATAGGGGCGCCTGGGTGGCTCAGTGGGTTAAAGCCTCTGCCTTTGGCTCAGGTCATGATCTCAGGGTCCTGGGATCGAGCCCCACATCAGGATCTCTGCTCAGCGGTGAACCTGCTTCCCCCTCTTTCTCTCTACCTGTCTCTCTGCCCACTTGTGATCTCTGTCTGTCAAATAAATAAATAAAATCTTAAAAAAAATAAAAAGAAATCATTGGGTTGTGGAAGGAGTTAATGAAGAAGCTATTTTACACCATATTTCACAATTTTAATAGATTATGTAAAGTCATTTCTATAAAATTAAACCACACCACTGTTTCTTAAGTGACTTGTATGATATATGAAACTGAGCTATTAGGGTTGCACTAAAATTTAAATAATAATAATAAAGACATACATCATAATATTAACAAAGCAATTCCTTTTGCAGAGCCCCCAAAATGTATTAAATATACACAATCTTAATGGACATTTACTGTAATTGCCCTGATAATGTGTTTTTAGTTTTCATTACTAGGTGATGTTTATGTACCAAATGTGAACCTTTGCATGTTCTCTGATTACTTTAACATGCTACTTTTATTCTCTGTAATACAGACAACAGAAAGCCTACATCGCTACCCAGGGACCCTTGGCAGAGACCACCGAAGATTTCTGGCGGATGCTCTGGGAACACAATTCCACCATTGTTGTGATGCTCACCAAGCTGCGTGAGATGGGCAGAGTAAGTGTTTTCTCATAAGACATTTACTCCATGAAGAAATGATGATTTAATCTTAATAACCTAGGGGCCAGCATCGTTTCTTAGAAATGTAGAGTTCTCCAGACACCTTATGGACCATTCATTACTCTTTCATTGGTTTTTAACTTGCAAAGCCACATCAAGTTCATTAATTTGTACGTTTTGAAGAAAGAGCTGGTATTTTGTTTCCAGTGCGACATGACCACAGGAGCAAAGAAGCAGATGTCCCTGTTTGACATCGGTCCCAACTCTCAGCATAATCTTTTTTCCTTCCACCCTGGACAAGCTGGAGTTTCATGAGCAAATGTGCCATCATTTCTCTGTGTGAAGAAACTTGACTTTCTTTCACTTGTGAAGCAAATTCTTACCTGCCCACCCTCCACCCCATATTGAATAGTGTGATAGAAAGTTACATAGCTTTTCCAAGGATATAATCTGGTCATCTCAGATCTACTTTTTGAAAGTGATCATTCTGAAAAATACATAAAATAGTATTAGAGACACCTAAGGACTTACCACTTAGATTCAATAGATGTAAGCATTTTATCCTATTTGTTTAAGATATTTTCTTTCTCTCTTCCTTGCATAAATGTGGAAATGGGTCTAAAACTCCTCATTTAAAGTGAATAAAGAGAGCAACAAATGCCAAACTAGGAAAGTAACCTGACTATTCTGAATATTCATAGTTGGTTCTCTGCTTTAGCCAGATCATTAATACTTCTTGGGCTCCAGTTTCCTCAGCTGACAAGGGAGACTGGACCAGATCAATATAGAGGTTTCCTTCCGCATTCACACTTGATGGTCCTATTCATTCCATAACACAGTGACGCAAGTCTGCTCTGGTGGTGCAATGCATGATTGATAGGGCCAGCATTATATCCAAGGAGCAATGTTAGTATTTGGAGAACTTGTAGGTATGAAGACACATGCCCTATCAAAGCATTTAATTCAATTGATGTGTATTAATAAGCTACTGTATGTCAGTACTGTGCTTGATGCCATGAGCAAATATTAAACCATATGATTTTCCTATTCTCAAGGAACTTTTGGTTTCAAAGAGAAAATTGTGTCACATGTAATTGGAATGGCCTTGAATTTTGAACTTTCATTGAGAGAAAGAAATTAAATATATAGATTGATAGATGATAGATAAAAATTTATTGGTACTTTATATAGTTTGACATTAATCTTCTCTCCTTTTAGGAGAAATGTCACCAATACTGGCCAGCAGAACGATCTGCAAGATACCAGTACTTTGTTGTAGATCCCATGGCTGAGTACAACATGCCACAGTATATCTTAAGAGAATTCAAGGTCACAGATGCCAGGGTAAGCTGACCAATCTTAAGTTCTTAACCATTAGCTGAAAAGCTTTGGGAGAAATATTTGCCAAGTGATCATACTGTCAAAGTGAAAAGAAATAACTGATCTTGGAGGACTGTTTTGTTTTCAATATAAGAGTAACTTTTCCTCTGTCTGGCAAGTGTTCTCACAAACCCAGGGTTGGCTTCCATTCAAACATAACATCTGGCAGCCCAACTTTGGGGATATACTTGGTAAGTGTGTGTCCTGGGAAGCATTTACTGATTGGTTGGCTATGCTTACATTCACTTTCTCAGCTCATTCTCTTTGTAGCTTTTTGACTTCTTCATTACTTGAGGCTGTAAATATGTTGCTGTTTTGCAAAGCCCTTTAGGTCATGTGGGCTTGGAGGTTAATTTGGTATGATTTTAAAACTGCCGAGCAAATGGCATTCTTTAGAAGACTCTGACAAGCTTTGCACATTCTAATTTGATTCCTGGCATGGTTTATTCCTCAGTGTGCTAATGTGTCTGTCCATGAGAGCTGTGCACCCATGACCCTTGTTGGCTAATTTTCATTCTGCATTTCTTATCTAGATTGCTGAGTCCAAGGTTCAGCCCTGATGTAAGATGTTCTATGCATAAACTTTAATATCCTTGCCTTTGGCCACTTTTAAACCATGATTACAAACACATCTTAGGAGAGAGTGGGGTCAGTCAAAGCCCTGCTTTGTTTTTGGAACTGTCACCGTAGGTGGGTTGAATAAAACTCCACTACAGAGCTATTTACTTGATCCATTGTTTTTTTTCTGGAAAGAAGCTTTTCCAACCAATACACATGTTTAGAGATTGTCTGCTAATCCCCAAAGCCATGCCCTGGCTGTTGCCCTAAAGTGAAAGAGAAGATGGTTAGCAGGCTGGTTGGCCCAGGTGATAGACCTGTTAATTCCAGAAAGTCTGAGATCTTACCCACTATGAAGGTGACCATACTCAAGGCAGCAGTTAAGTCTGTTGGGCTCGTTTTTGAGTTGCCCAGGTAGGCATGCCTTTGTGACCCAGCCCGTTGTTTTTAAAAAAAAAAAAAAAAAAAAGAAGTGTCCTTTCAGAATTTGAAGATAGATATATGAGTGAAAAATCTTCAGTACATTCCAAGCAAACTCACTAACCATTTCTTTTTTTTTTTTTTCTTAAAGATTTTATTTATTTATTTGACAGAGAGAGATCACAAATAGGCAGAGAGGCAGGCAGAGAGGGAGGGGGAAGCAGGCTCCCCACTGAGCAGAGAGCCTGATGCGGGACTTGATCCGAGGACCCTGAGATCATGACCTGAGCCGAAGGCAGAGGCTTTAACCCACTGAACCACCCAGGCACCCCTCACTAACCATTTCTGATGATAAAGACTAGGGGCCAGACCCTGCAAATAGCAGACACACCTTCTTTACTACTCCTCACTTGCCCAAATTAAATCTGATCCCAAAAATCAAAAGAAATATTGAAGTAAGAACCTGTTCACATTCTTTCTATTAAAAAAAGGCCCCCTGTGATTTTTATAATTTTCCTAGCTGCCATCGCATTTGCTGTTTGTGTTCCTAGTGTGTTTCTAATCTGAACTTTCCAGTTCCAAGTTGGTGCTTGGAACACAGTTTTGTTAAACAGGTAACCTTTAAATGGAGTCAGCCGGTCTTTCCTCTAAATAGGAAGGTTTTGTGCACATGACCTCTTCTTGCTGCTAAAAGCAACTGTGGTCAGAAATGAAATCTCTGGGATATTTGGAGGAGGACAAATCTGTTTACCCAGTCTTTGGTTTCCTCCTTGTGCTTTCCAAACCTTTTCCAGAAACAGAGGGAAGTAAATCATGCTACCATGGTAACCATCCATAAGTTAATAATGGGGTCAAGCAGTTATTTTCATATTTCTGAGTGTTCTCACAAACTTAGTGTGATCTTCCTGCTTTATCAAATGATGCCATCAGGAATATGCCCTGTTCCTGTGGAAACCACAAGACCAGTTGATATGTGCCCACCTCGAGCTAAGCCATCCCTACCTCTCAATATGACTGAATGGAAAATATTGGGTCTTTGTCTACTGGGGAACATGCACACCCATATCCAAAAGGCCTTTAAAGGGGAAAGAGGTGTTACAAAAATGGAAAGGAGAAACAAATGGAAGTCTTAACTGGGAGCAGGGCCTCTTCAAACAGGATTGGTCTCTCCAAACTTGGAATTTGAATTCTTTTCCTCTCAGTGGATTCAGAGAAAAAAGTTGGAGGGCATAATTGTTATTCTTATTTCTGGAAACAGAGGGTCCCTTCTGCTTTTGTTGTACTTCTGAAAACACTGTTCTAAAAGGAATCAGAAGCACATTAGTAGCTCTTTCTCAAACCATTTATACTTCATGAGTCCGAGCACTTTTGCCTAATCACTTTAGAAAAGACTCCTCTTCTATCCAGCTTGTTTTCTTTCCACTGTTCAGTCTACCCTTTAAAGCCCCCCCATGAGTGCCTTAATTCCTGTGGTCAGCCAGAAGAGTCCTCTTTTTCAGAATAAAGTGTTTATTTGCTAATAATCTCTTTCCTTTCCTTGAGGGATGCGTCACTTCTCACTCAACAGCATAGTTGCATAGCACATTCTGTGTGCACTGCCACAGCTAGAAATTGTATGCCTCTGAGACATGTGGGGCATCCAGGTTAACAGCTACCCAGTTTGTGTCAGATCCTTTCAGTGTCACTATTTGTCACTTGACAGTGCTAGAAATAAGCAAGCACAGCAGATGTGAAGTTATTGTGACAATAGCAAAATCTCTGGTCTGGATGACATGCCTGGGTGCTCTTTTCAATATTAAGTTGATTGATTTCTAAAATTTTTGAAATAGAGTATAGTGGTCCACTTTGGTTTTGAAAGCAAATTTTGGGTCTCAGAAGCATTTACTATTATGGGAACTGGATGACTCTTCAAGAACCCAGGTTTTTACTTGGGCATTGCCAGAATGAATTTGCAATTTAAATATGTGACTGTAAAGAGTGTTAATAACAGATAAGACGCACGTGTCGCTAAGTTTCTAGTTAAACATGATTCCAACTTTTTCTGACCCCACCCCCCACTTTTTTCTTCTTTCTGGAAAAAAAAAAAAATCACTCTTGCTGCTGTGGTCTGTACACTGGCTGAATCCTCCTGGCATCCTTCTTTGTGGCTGGGTATGTGGCTTTCTCTCCGAAGGACGGTCAGTCCCGAACAGTGAGACAGTTCCAGTTCACTGACTGGCCAGAACAAGGAGTGCCAAAGTCTGGAGAAGGATTTATTGACTTCATTGGCCAAGTTCATAAGACAAAAGAGCAGTTTGGCCAAGATGGGCCCATTTCAGTCCATTGCAGGTGAGTGAAGAATCAAGAATGATGAGTTTCCATTTGTGATTAATGTGCTAATAACTTCGATAATGTGCATTGTTGTCTGTTCATTGTCAGTATTTGCTAATTGGAGTGAATCTGCATAATTGATATTTTATTCTCAGAAATACATTGTAAAATCTTAAGCAAGGACTCATTTCTCTTTCTTTCCATAAAATGAAAATAACCAGAGGTAAAATTTTTATCCCCAAATTTTACTTCTTGTAAAAAAGACCAAACTGCCTAGTTTACCTGAACAGGAATTGTTGGTACATCTGGTGGTGAAAATTTGTTCAGTTAATCATGTCTTACTTGTTTTATTTCCATGGCATTACACTCATAACTGTCTTTCTGTATCTATCTCCTGTGTTTGTCTTTTTAGGAAAACATAAATAGTTATCCAGCCTTAATGACGATACTAATTCTTGCCAGTCAGTAAATGATTGGAATGGTACCTCGGTCAAAATTGCAATTTGCCTGGAAATTGTTGCTATATCAGAAAATGAAGCACCTTCAAGTTAATTATTTTCAATAGTTTCCACAGCATTTTATAATTCAAGTCATTGAAGTTAATAGAAATAGCAAGTAAACGGTTCAGAAAGGACACTCGCCATAAATTTAGTGCTTCGGGAAGTTGTTAGGCAGAAACCTTGCAGCAAAAGGAATTCGCCTATTTTTTTTTTTTTTACACTAATATATTTTCAGATTCTAGCAATTTGAAGTCTCAGTTTCTACTCTCTTTGTGGTCAAAATCTTGAGAGAGTTCAACAGTTTACTTTGCTTCAAGAAAAGAAAAAGAAGGAAAGAAGGGAGGGAGGAAAAAGAAAAAGAGAAAGAGAAAGACAGATTTCAAACTATGATTCTTAGTGAAAGGGGAGACAAGCTCTCAAAATGGAAGAAACATTCAACTCGGGCTTTAAGATAGCTGAATTCTAGCCTCACTTCTGTCATCATGTAGCTCTATGACGGAATCATAGAATCTCTCTAAGATCTTTTTGAGGGCATGATGTTCCCCAGGGATGATATATTCTAATGAGAAGCAGACTTTCTTTATTCACATTTGCTTTGTGTTGAGTTTGGTTACTCTAGACAACCAAAGATCATGTAGGGAACAACATATGGACTCAAATATTCAAAGTAGATGGTATAGACTGGACTGAAATTACTTGGATATTCTCCTTCACTTTCCACATAATTTGCCCAAATGCTAATTCACAATTTTCTAGCATAAACTATAAAAAAGAATATATTTGATATATATGTTTAACTTTAGACATTACCATAACTGTGTAAATGTGTGTTACTTCTTACTGCTTTTGCTGTCACAGAATGATTTTAAATATTCCTTTAGTATATGGAGTTTAACTATATCCTATTAAATAGACTCTGAAATGCCTAGATCATTCAGCAGGGGCGGAGGGGGTGGGGAAAGGATCACAAATCACAGCCTCTTAGGAGTAAGAGAGACTTTGAAGGTTGAAAGGGACCTTCAAGGTTATCTACTCTATCTTAACAGGGAGCCTTCACTGCTCCTGGACATCCTCAGCCACAGTGTAAAGGTTACCCCTGGATTTTAAAGTCTCACTTTACATTTTGGTTTGGACTCTTTAGAAAACCCAGTTTGAGGGGCTCCTGAGTGGCTCAGATGGTTAAGCATTTGCCTTCAGCTCAGGTCATGATCCTGGTATCCTGGGATGGAGCTGGGAATTGGGCTCCCTGCCTGCTCAGTGGGGAGCCGCCTTCTCCCTTTCTTTCCACTGCTTCCCCTGCTATGCTCTCTCACTCTCTCTGTCAAATAAATAAATAAAATCTTAAAAAAAAAAAAAAAGCAAAGAAAAGAAATCCGGCTTGTAAAGGGACACACTATTTATATATGCCTGTCAGCTACATCCCCAAATAAATGAATCCATCCATTTTCTATAGCCTGTACCCAAGAGTTACATATGCCATTTAATTAGGATCCAAAAATGTAGGGATTTTTCAGATTATTCACTCTTCTCCTCATTACCTAAACCTCCAGATGCTTCCCTACTTTTTAAGAGCACAAAAGCTATGAGTTAATTTTCTCCTCTTGCTGCAGTGAACATTCTGGAATTATCTTAAAACAATAAAGAAAACAAACTCAAAACCTTGCTAACATGGTAGAAAGAATCCTGGTGTTTTAGCTGCTGAACATCTAAAAGTAGTAGATAAACTCAGTGAGGTTCAACCTTTTTTTTTTTTTTTTTTTTTTTAAGTTAGAGACCTCTTTGAGAATCTGTTAAAGTCCTCAGTTTCAGGAGAGAGAACAAATGTATATACATTTAGACAGCTTATAAGTATAACATATTCACAAACTCTTCTTTTTTTTTTTTTTTGTAAGCTCTTATTTATTTGACAGAGAGAGATCAGAAGTAGGCAGAGCAGCAGGCAGAGAGAGAAGAGGAAGCAGGCTCCCTGCTGAGCAGAGAGCCCGATGTGGGGCTCGATCCCAGGACCCTGAGATCATGACCTGAGCCGAAGGCAGAGGCTTAACCCACTGAGGCACCCAGGTGCCCCCAAACTCTTCTAAAGACTGAATAAGGATCACAAATCAAATACCCATAACAGAATCTGTTTTCTCGTATCAAAATGGACATCTCAATCTGAATAGTATATATGCCTTATTTATTTATATGTCTAGTGATGAAACATCCTGCATAGATTGTGACCACAAGAAGTAAATAATATACTAGAAAACTTGAAGAGACTTAGTTAATCTTCCCTTATCTGAATTATTCCATACTTTAAAAATATTAAGCAGACAAGGTCTACAATTGCAGTATCTGCATGAAGAGTACTAACCTATACCTTACTTACCTTTCCCTGTATCTATTTGTTTTGCAATATTTATGTTTCCTGCATCTTTCCAAAATGGAGTATAACCCCAGTTGAAAAGTCATTCTACTGTATTGGAGTTAATCTTCATTACTGCACATTCATACTCACATTTTACCACGACACATTATTCCAATAATAGTAATTTCATGAACCCAATACCACATTTTCCTGAACATTGCTGTGAAAGAACCTGGTGTAATATGGAAGTGGGTGCACATATATCTACTTCCAAGTGAATGTGGTCAAGACGATGAGTGTCAAATCCAGTAACACTGTCTTTGTTATTATGGCAGTGCGGGCGTTGGAAGAACTGGAGTCTTCATAACATTAAGCATTGTTTTGGAAAGAATGAGATATGAAGGAGTTGTAGATATCTTCCAGACTGTCAAAATGTTAAGAACACAACGACCAGCCATGGTACAGACAGAGGTGAGAAAAATCTCCATGAGTTTAAAACATCTCATGAACCAAATAATAGAGTTTATTAACCAGGACCTTTTAGGGCCCAGAGACTCTCAACACCAGAGCAAATAGGGAAAAATCCTGTGGGAAAATCATCAAATTGTTCAATGTTTTGAACCTCATTTTTTCCTCTCTATATATGGGAGTGACAATTTCAAAGTCTTACAGTTGTTTTGGAAGTCATGTTAGATTATATAGTAGGTTGAACCATGATAAATTATCACTATTTGACAACTTTATGAAGCACATTGCCTGGTACATAACAGACCCTCAGCACATTTTACTTCTCCATTCTCCTAATGATCATTCTAAATATTTGGATCCTGGATACCCCCTAGAGAAATTAATGCCCCATTTTCTACTCCAATAACTGATAATGGAATTCTCATTTTTTTTTTAGAATAATACGAGTTTGTGATATAGCTAGTCTTCCCTATTAGACTGTTCATTTCTAAGGATAATATGAGTATTTCTGTTCCTCAAAAGGCCACCAAATTCTACATTCTGTATGTATTCCTAAATTCATTGCGCATGATACCTTCCAAACTGTGATTTCAAAATAGCAAAAGCATTTGGCTTATAATACTCAAAGCATGATGTCAGCCTGACAAACTTAATGGGTGTTGGGGGTGGCAGAGGGAAATTGGACATTTAAAAACTCTTAACACTTAGCCAAGCAGCTTACTGTGACAACATAGGAAAGCAAACTCCATTTATTTTGCATTACCATTTTTATTGTAAAAAAAAAAAATGCACACTTAAGCAAAATAGAAACTGTCTACTTTCAGCCCCATTGGCTACTGAAAATAAGTTTCTTTTATGGCAAAAATTCTATTTTTTTCCTATCTCTCCAACAATGCCCAACTTATTCCAGTAAGATAGTGTTCTCCCCTGTCTGGAAAAGGACATACATCAAGTTATTTTGATATGGGCCTTTCTAGAACAGATGACTAGCAATCACAATGAATTAGGCCAAATGACATGGGTATTTTTTGCTATAGACAGCCAGTCTTGGGATGACATTTCCAGGGGATGAAAAGCTTGAAAGTCCAGAGCCCTTTGTAAGCGGCTTTATGTACCTACGGTACCTCACCCTTACTTGAATAGCAACATCAGAAATGGTGGTGGGTAATTCTGATTGTAGGTCGGTCAGGTCTACTATCTGATAAGATCCTTTTTTATTCAAATTCTTTTGGCAATAGCCCAGAAGATAAACGAATCCAGGTTTTCCTTGGAACAGCCAGTGTCTGGATTAGCCTCTCTTTAATATGCAAACTGAGGATAAGTTTCTCACAAATATTCACATACTTGTAAAAGACAACAGTGATATGCTCCCACGCTCAGGAGTGGTAATTATTTGGTACTACTTGGAGAATAGCTCACACTTGTCTGGAAGATAATGTTCATTCCAGCTGTTACTACTTTGAAATGAGGAGATGGTTCTAGGCAAATTGATTGGTGAAGTTAACAAACACCCCAAGTGGCTTATCATTCTTGGCTCACTAAAATTGATTGGTTATTGGATTGACTTAATTGATGAGAGTAGTGATTTTGCCCCCATCCAGATGTAATGTTTGTTTTTGAATATTGATTTTCATCTTTCTTCTAAAGTGGACTCATGGCCCCTTTTCCTCTTTCTTCCCATGCTTGGTCTCCTGCAGGACCAGTACCAGTTCTGCTACCGAGCCGCACTGGAGTACCTGGGCAGCTTTGATCACTATGCAACGTAGAAACCCCTAACCCACTTTGGGTTCTTACTGCAGGCCCTTCAGTATCCACGGAGTCTCTTCTGAGCCATACAGGGCACTTGAGAAGTCCTTCTTAACTTCTAGCTAACTACCACTTAGTGGGACTATTACACACAAAACAAAATAAAAACAAACTCTTCTGGGTGGACCAAGAATTCACAGTTTAATAATCTAACCTGAAAAATAATAAAGAGAATCCTGACTGATGAGGCATCTGAAGGATTTTTACAGATACCTCAAGGATTCAAAATAAAGGGAAGAAGAAATCACAGCAAAGAACCACCATTAGTGCAAGATGTTTGCTGGTGCGGCTTCTCGTGACAAAATGGACTCTGCTGCGACATCGCCCCTTCCCACCATACTGCTCATAATAACATTTTAGGGAGGGATCGGGGGGAAATGTTTAAGAAGAAAGTCCTTGATTTAGTTTTTTAGTATTGTAAAGATACTGCTGACCTGTGCTTCATTTTTAACTGTGTAAACTTTTTTTTAACAAATGTATCATTCGATAAAGTGAATTTTAAAAAAGTTACATAACTCTTCATTTTTTATTTCAAAATTGTAGGTTTTTTTAAGCTGTAGAACTGTTATCTGTAATATCTTGCTGTAGAAATATCAAATAATTTGAAAATTTGCACATTTTTGTGCAATATTCTTAATCTACAGTATATGTCTTGTCAGATATTACTTTTACATTTCTGTTCAGTTTTGGTTGGTGAGAAAGTACCCATTCTCTTCAAATAGTCAAAGAGAACTTTGTTTTGTTTGTTTTGTTTTTGGAATCAACAGGGAGGCGCAAAGTATAAAGTTGCTGCTAACATATATACATATATATCCGTATTTTACAGGGGTGTCTATGTATATATAGACAGTGTGTCCACACAAAAAGATAGATATAGCTATCATTCAGTTATTCCATGAATTCGTTTTGGGGTTTTTTAGTTGGTCTTTTTTGTTGTTGTTGTTTTTAGATAGAGAAGCTATTACAAACATCTTTTTCAATTTGTTATTAATTTTATGACATATGGGTATTTCTTAATACCATAAAATTTTAATTTTAAGGGAAATGAGGAATGCACATCAGTGATTGTCAAGCCTCACCCCCTAATTTCCTATCCAATATCCTCCCACCCACCTACTCATATTCACAAATATCATTTTGTTAGCCAGGCTTCCAACAAAGTTCAATATTTCTAACACTCTAGTGCAATAAAAAAATTATTAAATATCTAAGAGGTGTGCATGTGGGAAAGGTCAGTGCATATCCCTTTAGGAGGGGAGAATGTTGTAATATATCAGCTATCAAGTTGTTTAAAAAACAATGTATTCAATCGTATATTGTCTATAATATGTGCTATGAAATTTGCATTTATGATATGTAACAGGGGCAAAGCCAAACTCATGTTACTCTGTTCAGTCAGAAACATTTTGTGGCATACAGCACAACTGGGAAGTGCTGTACTTTGTTTTCTTTTGGTTTTAGTTATGCATTTAGAGTGCCTTATAATTGATGCCTATTTTAATAGCATTTCTTTTTAGCTTTTGGTTCATATTTTCATTAGTTGTTCATTTATGTTTCTCTTCCAATTAAAGCATTATATGTTTACCACATGTACAAAAACTCTTTGAATAATATGCATTCCTAGTTTTCAACTAAGTTGGGGATGTTAGTGATTGTACCAGCCCAAAGCACTTGGATAATCAGGGCCCTTCCTTTCATGGTTGCCAACATCAGGAAAAGCTACTTGTTTTATTTAGAATCCCTTCCAAATCTGTTCTAGAGCATTCAATAACTCACAAAACTTACTTTAGTGACAAATATCATGTCAACGTTGGAATATATTTACTAATCCGTTAGGATTTTTTTAAAAGGGGAAATTTAAAAAAATATCTATTTGCCAACATAATCCCAAATTTTCCAACATAATTGCTATAGGAAGCCATGGGAAATGGCATGAGTTTGCCATATCCTATATGATTTTAAAGAACCCTCAAAATATCCAAGGAACTCTTAAAGAGTTTTGGTATTGATATAATATTTTGGTTTAATTTTAGCTTCATTGGTGTTCAGCATACAAGGATTTTTGTTTTCCGCATTTTACCATCACTAGCAGAATGAAATCCAAGAGACCAAACACTTGCAAGCATCATATTTGAGCACTTTTGTAAAAAATAAAATAAAATAATATAAAATAAAACAAAAAAATAAGAAAAAAAAAAAGAAAAAAGAATGCTAAAAAAAAAAAAAAAAAGTATCTAGAAGGCTACCTCAGAATGAGATTCTCTAACCTACATCAGAACCAGAGAAGAATGTGCACTACGTGGCTCTGTTGTTTTCTTTTCATTTGTATCTTTTGGAGATTTATCCAAGTGCCAGATTACTGAGTGCTGTGATTTTCATTTAGTGAAACAAAGGGGGTCAGACAGACTTGCAGACATGCCATGTTAGACATGTAGAATTGGATGGTGTATATTACACACCAGAATAACTGGCCAATGAGCAGTTTCTCTAAAAACTGCCCAGTTGGCAAAGGGAAAGAGGAGAATAATCACAAGGAGAAAATTAATGGGATGCATACCATACAAATGAGGCAGAGACTATTCAGATATCTTATTGTTTAGGCGCTGTTCCGAGAACTAACTCCTTTACTGTCATTGATGTGCATTCCACTCTGTGGTTTTCTGTACAACCATTCTAGTTTGATTTTCCCAGGTAAACATCTTTATCTACCATTACCATAAACTTTCAAGTTTCCAATTATTTTCATCATCATAACCAGTACGGTGCTATTATTTACCTATGTACGTGTAGTTATGTATAATTTTGTAATTAGTTACAATGATAAAAAAATCAAAATATATAAAAAGTGATTTGTACAGAACTTTATTTTAGCTCTTTTTTAAAAATGATTTGCATGGTTAGACAACGGCAAGGACAGCCAGGGGAGGGAAGGGCCTCTAGGGAACTTTGCACTTTCTATACCTTTGTACTATGCACTGCCCTATTGATTCTACACCCAATAATGTTATTACTTGAACCCATCTGTAAGAAACTCCTTCAGAAATTCATTTGTGTGTATGTAAATAACACAGCATAGACCCAGGAAGGGAAAAAATTCTTCAGTAACAGAGATTTTTTTTCTTTCCTGTTTATTTTTGGGTTTGCTTTGTTTTAGCCCCTCCTTTTATTTTTAATTCCCTTTTCTTTTTCCTCTTTGGGTTTTGGTTTCCTTTGGGTTTATGGGTGCCCTGATACTCCAGCAGAGGTCAGAAGGCTACAGATCCATCCTATCCATCTGCTATGTGGCTTTGCCATTCAAGCTTGGAGTGTCTTTACAAAGATAATAACAGTTGTGTTCTTTGCTCTCGTTTTGGATGCATAGACTGAAAAACTTAAAAAAAATAACTTGTAAAATGGCTTGTTAAAAAAATACAATTACCTCTAATTAGTAGTACGCGTAAATGTTTTACAGAATGAAAGGCGTGCTTTTTATTTTCTTACTTCGTTACATTGGTGGCGAAAGAAGTCTGTATGAAAATCAGTTCTTTGCTGACACAAGTTCCATTTGTTACAAATGAATTCTAATAAAAATGTCAGTGTTATGCAGCCCTGGCCTTTGCTTTTGTCTACTCAGGCACTTTGGTTTTGAATTGACTATATATGTTCTCTTTTCTCTCTGGTTATCTGGTTAGTTCCTTTGTACTAATATTAATTCAACTTACCAAGAGGCTGTTATGTATGGTTGCCTGCCTTGAGGTGTGCACTTTTCACTGATAAGCAAACTGAGGCTTAGAAAAATACTTCGCCCAATTCACACAGGAACAAAGGAGACCTTAGTATCATGCAAACTGAAGTTCGTGGGCAATCTTCATAGAAAATGATAACATATACTTTGTAAATTTAAGCAGATTTCAGCATATAAGTATTATCATACTGAAACAACAGATATCTCTCATGCACATAAAAAGAGCTTCATAATGTTAAATTCTTAAGCTTTTTGGAATTTAATACTTGGCTCGAATTGTTTATTCAGTCCTTCAGTATTAAGGGTCAGAACCGTTCTAGGCATTGGGGACGCTGCTATTGATATATGAAATGCTGCTGGAGACTACAGTCTAGGGAGAGAAACTGGAATTAAATAAATAATTAAATTGCAGCCGAAAAGTGCTATGAAGGAAAGCAAAGTATTTGTGAAGTTAGGGCTTTGAATTGTGAGGGACAGTAAGTCTAACTCAATTTGGCTTATATTGAAAGGATGCTAAAAGATTAGGATTAGGCTGGTACTTGAGTAGGACTGCATTCATAATCATTAGGCACAGTGGCATTTGGGGCTCAGGTGATATCCTTCAGCCTGGTTTGACTTTCTTAGTGTCAGTTTTGTTTTGTTGTTGTTGTTGTTGTTTTAAGATTTTATTTATTTATTTGACAGACAGAGAGAGATCACAAGTAGTCAGAGAGGCAGGCAGAGAGAGAGAGGGGGAAGCAGGCTCCCTGCTGAGCAGAGAGCCTGACGTGGGACTCGATCCCAGGACCCTGAGATCATGACCTGAGCTGAAGGCAGAGGCTTAACCCACTGAGCCACCCAGACACCCCTTAGTGTCAGTTTTAAGCAAGCTTTGTGGTTTCTGAAGCTTCACCACCAGGTAAGCAAGTAGAAGAGTTTACTTTCTCAAAAGCACAAATAGAAATTTTTTAATGGAATGGATGCTTTTTGACCTTCAGTGACATGACTTGGATTAAGTGATCATTTTAGGATTACAGTTATGGATAGGAGAAGAGAATGTGCTCATTGAGTTGTCAAATCAAGGAGGGTATTTGGTTTTGCCAAATACAAATGAATATGGTAGGAAAAACAACTGACTACAAGTCAACCTGTTGAATTAAGGTAAGGCAAAGCACAGATATGTTTGGTATCATTAAAACTACTTGTTTCCATGGAAATAAGGATGAAACAATCCATTATCCATACATTATTTTGAAATCCTGATGCGGAATAGACAACTAGACTATTTTTTCTCCCTCGTTTTTCCTCTCCACCTAACTGACCTTTAATTTGCAGATATGATCACCCTGTTGTTTGATTGTGTAAGCACACAATCCTCAACCAGAAAACAGGACAAAAAGTTCAAGCCAAATCATGTTTGTAATTTAATCACTGTGATATCTCATTTTATTTTTATTTATTTATTTATTTTACCAGGGACAGTCTCTAAAGTGTGATATGGTCATACTGTGGACAGGAAGCACAGAGAAGAAAACACTTGTCAAGGTTACACGGGACAAAGATGTCATCAGAACTTTGAAGGCTACTCCCAGACTCATCCTGCTTAGAGGTAGCACTAAGGACACAGCACTGGAAATGGCTTTGATTTCTTCCTCACCAGCCTCAATTCCATCTACATAGTGGGTCCTGGGCTGCCTCTAGGTAGGGTGAAGTGGGAGGTAGGCAAACTGGGTCCCACTCCCGGCCCTGCCATGATATCTCATTTTAATCAGATGTCTGATTACCAAAAATGACAAAATAGTTAATTTCACACATAAACACACATGTAGATATTATTAGTTAATAATAACTTACTAAAAAAAATACATGGAGACAAATGCAAATGAAAACACAATGATCCAAAATCTTTGGGGTGCAGCAAAAGCAGTTCTAAGAGGGAAGTTTATAGCAATACAGGCCTCCCTCAAGAAGTAAGAAAAATCTCAAACAAGCTAAACTTACCCAAAGGACCTAGAAAAAGAAGAACCAACAAAGCCCAAATTCAGTAGAAGGAAGGAAATAAACGTAGGAGCAGAAATAAAGACAGAGAGAGAGAGAAAGAAGGAGAAACAGATCAATGAAACCAGGACCTTGTCCTCCAAAAAGATTTAAAAAAAAAATTGATAAACCTTTAGCCAGACTCATCAATTAAAAAAAGAGAGAGGACTCAAATAAATGAAATCAGAAATGAAGGAGGAGAACTAACACCACAAAAATACAAAGGACTATAAGAGAATATTATGAAAAATTGTATGATAACAAATTGGACAAACTAGAAGAAATGAATAAATTCTTTAAAAGCATATAGCCTCCCAAACTGAATCATGAAGAAATAGAAAATGTGAGCAAAACAATTACCAGCAATGAAATTGAATTAGTAATAATGATAAACAAATAAAAATCCTAACAAACGAAATGTCCAGGACTAGATGGCTTCACAGGTGAATTCTACTCAAACTATTTCAAGAGATTAAAAAAAAATAAGGAAAGATTCCAAGATTCTATGAGGCCAACATTATCCTGATGCCAACACCAGGTAAGTACATTACAAACAACAACGAAACTATAGGCCATTCTCTGATGAACATTGATGCAAAAATCCTTAACAATCTAAGATACTGGCAAGTTGAACTCATATACCACAATTGAATGGGATTTATTCAACAGATACAAGGATGCTTCAATATTTGCAAATTAATCAATGCGATACATTACATTAACAAGAGAAAAGATGAAAAACGTCATTATCTCAGAGATGGAGAAAAAAATTTGACAAAGTGTAATATTCATTTATGATAAAAATGTCTTGCAAAGTAGATTTAGAGGGAACATACTTCAACATAATAAATGCTATATATGAAAAACCTACAGCTAATATCAACTCAGTGGTAAAAAACTGAAAGCCTTTCCTTTAAGATCAAAACAAGCAAAGATGTCCACTCCCACCACTTTGACTTAACATAGTACTGGAAGTCCTAAGTGGATCAATCAAACAAAAAAAAATAAATAAAAAGCATCTGTATTGGTAAGGGGAAAGTAAACCTGTTAACCTCCTGTAGGAGACATACTATACATACAAAACCCCTCAAACTCCCCCAAACACTAGAACTGATCAAAGAACTCAGTATAGCTGCAATATACAAAATTAACATACAGAAAGCTTTTACATTTCTATATACTAATAACAAAATAGTACAAAGAGAAATTAAGAAAACAACCCTATTTACAATTACACCAAAAAGGATGAAATACCTAGAAATATAATTAACCAAGGAAGTGAAAGACCTATTCTCTGCAAACTATAAAACACTGTGAAATTGAAGATGACACAAGCAAATGTAAAGATATTCCATGCCCATGGATTGGAAGAACCAGTATTGTTAAAATGTCCATACTATCCAAAGCAATTTCAGATTTAATGAATATACAATGAGGAAAAGATAATATCTTTAATAAATGGTTCTGGGAAAACTGGACACCTACATGCAAAAGAATGAAACTGGGGTAGGTTCTTATACCACACACAAAAATAAACTCAAAATGGATTAAAAACCTAAAGGTGAGACCTGACACCATAAAAATCCTAGAACACATAGGCAGTAATTTCTTTGACATTAGCCATAGAAACATTTATACATATATAAATGTCTCTCTCTCTCTCTCCATATATATATACATATATCTCAATCTCCTCAGGCAAGGGAAGCAAAAGCTAAAGTAGCCACTGAGACTACACCAAAATAAAAAGCTTTTGCCCAGTAAAGAAAACCACTGACAAAATGAAAAGGCAACCTATTGAATAGAAGACATTTGCAAGCGATATATCTGATAAAAGGGTAATATACAAAATATATAAGGAACTTCTATAACTCAACACCAAAAAAGCAAATAATCCAGTTAAAAATGGGCAGAGGACCTGAATTTTTTTTTAAAGACATTTTTTTTAAAGACATTTTTTCCTTTTTTTAAAGACATTTTTCCAAAGAATGAGTACAAATGGCCAGCAGACACATGAAAACATGCTCAACATCACTAATCATTAGGGACATTCAAATTGAAACCACAATGAGATATCACCTTACACCTGTCAGAATAACTAGAATCAAAAAGACAAGAAATAACAAGTATTGGTGAGGATGAAAAGAAAAAGGAACCATTGTGCCCTGTTGATGGGAATGCAAACAGGTATTACCACTGTGGAAAATAGTATGGAGATTCCTCAAAAAATTAAAAATAGAAATACCACATGATCCAGTAATTCCACTACTGGATACTTACCCAAAGAAAACAAAAACACTAATTTAAAAAAGATTTATGCACCACTATGTTTATTGCAGCATTATTTAAAATGGCCAAGATATAGAACAATCCAAGCGTCCATTGATAAGTGAATGGATAAAGATGGGGTGTGTGTGTTTGGGTGTGTTTCTGTGTGTGTGTGTGTGAGTGTGAAGAAATACTACCCAGTCATAGAAAAGAATGAGATCTTGCCATTTGTAACAACATGGTAGGGCGTAGAAGGTATAATGCTAAGTGAAATAGGTCAATCAAAAACAAATACCATATGATTTCATTCATATGTGGCATTTAAGAAAGAAATGAACAAATACAAAAAAAGACCAAAACACAGACTTACACAGAGAAAAGAAACTGGTGTTGCCAGAGGGGAGGTAGATAAGGAGAATGGGTGATACAGTTAAAGTAGATTATGAGGTACAAAGCTCTAATTAGAAAGTAAATAAGTCATGGAGATGAAAATTACAGCTTAGGGAATATAATCAAGGTGATTGTAGTAATGTTGTTTGGTGACAAATGGTAACTACACTTATAGTGACACACACTGAGTAATATGAATCATTATGTTGTACACTTGAGACTTATATAACACTGTTAATCATACTTCAAGTTAAAAATAATAAATAAAACTAAACAGTAAAAAAACAAAATACTCTCTTAAAAAATGGCCAGAATGATCTGATCTGTCATCTCATCCAAGAGAGATGGCAGATAAGCCATTGAAATATCCTATCATTTGTTATCATGAATAGTGAATACCAGCACACACCTCTTAGAATGGCAAAAACTCAAAATGCTGAAAACATCAAATGCTAGTGAGGAAGTGGAGAAACATGAACACTCACTCATTGCTGGTGAGAATGCAAAAGAGATATGCCTGCACTGAAGGACATTTTGGCAGTTTCTAATAAAGCTAAACCCACTCTTGGCATATAATCTAGCAATCATGCTCCTTGATAGTTACCCAAAGGAGTTGAAAGATTATATCCACACAAAACCTGTACAGAGATGTTTACAGTAGCCTCATTCATATTTGCCAGATATTAGAGGTAATCAAGATGCATTTCAGCAGATGAAAGTACAAATAAACTGATATAACCAGACAATGAATTATTATTCAGTGCCAAAAAAGGGGGGAAAAAAAAGGATCTGTGAAGTCATGGAAAGTCATGGAGGAAACTTAAATACATACTACTAAGTCATGGAATCAAATCTAGTGATAGTACACATTGCATGACTTTATATGACATTCTGGAAAATCAAAAGTATGAAGTTATAAGTAAAAACATCAATGGTGGGGCACCTGGGTGGCTTAGTGGGTTAAGCCTCTGCCTTCAGCTCAGGTCACGATCTCAGGGTCCTGGGATCAAGCCCTGTGTCAGGCTCTTTGCTCAGTGGGAGCCTGCTTCCCCTCTGTCTCTCTGCCTGCCTGTCTGACTACTTGTGATCTCTGTCAAATAAATAAAATAAAATCTTTTAAAAAATCAATGATTTGTAAGGCAGGGGAATTAATAAATAAAATTCAGGGGATTTTAGGGCAGTAAAATTTTTCTGTATCATGCTATACTGGTGGATATATACCATTATACATTTGTTAAAACCTATAGAATGTACAACACAGAGTGAACCCTACTGTAAAATATTGACTTTGGGTAACTTTGATGTTAGTGCAGGTTCATTGATTTTAATCTATGTACCACTCTGATGTAAGATGTTGATAGTAGGTGAAATTATGTTTGCGGCAGAGACTTTTCTGTATTTTACTCAAAAATTAGTCAAAAATTAAAATTCTATTTTTAAAAAGAAAAAAAAAACTCCCTAATAATTAGTTTAGGGATCTTTTATTTATGCATAAGATTAAACTTCATAAGTTCACTTCAAAAAATTAAAATACAATTATACAAATTTTAATCTAAGAAGTATTTAACTTTGTTTTTTAAAAGGCTTTTCCAAATTCTAAGGAAATAAATTAATATGCAAGATCTATGAAATCTGAAATTGTAGATTTTTTTAAAGATTCTAATTATTTATTTGAGAGAGAGAGAGCATGAAGAGGGGAAGAAGGGCAGAGGAAGATGGAGGAGCAGAGTCTTTGCTGAGCAGGGAGCTAGACATGGGGCTTGTTCCCAAGATCATGACCTGAGGCAAAGACAGGTGCTTAACTGAGAGAGCCACCCAGGTGTCCCTGAAACTGTAGATTTTATAATTGTTTATAATAGCAAAATAAAAGTGGAAACACCCTAAATTTTCAAAACTAGGAAATGATTAAAGAAAAATACATATATATGTGAAATTACATATTTGTAAAGTTTTATACACATACACATATGCATGCACACACATACACCATAGTATTATGTGTAATCCATTACCATTTAGCCATTAAACAGTTAAGTTTATTTTGGAAAAAAATGATGAAATAAAAAAATGACTATAAAGCATTCTTTTTTTTTTTAAGATTGTATTTATTTGACAGACAGATCACAAGTAGGCAGAGAGGCAGGCAGAGAGAGGAGGAAGCAGGCTCCCTACTGAGCAGAGAGCCGGACGTGGAGCTCGATCCCAGGACCCCGGGATCATGACCTGAGCTAAAGGCAGAGGCTTTAACCCACTGAGCCACCCAGGCGCCCAACTATAAAACATTCTTAAAAGGAGGTATGAAATAACACAGATAAAATCAAAGAAATACTTGGGCAGAAATAATTATTTTTAAGTTTTGGTGCAACCAAAATTGTTTTGGTCTTTCCAGTACTTTATTATTGTTTTTGTTTTGTTTGGTTTTGGTTTTGGTTTTGGTTTCTACTTGGACTGGAAATAAAAGAGGTAGGTGAGATACAATGACTTTTACTCTGGCTTAGACAACTAAAGTTGGTGAAGTCTTGGTTTTGAACTGCATGTAAATTACAAGGATTTTAGTATGTGTCACGGTCCTAGATTGTGCTGCTAGCCTATCCAGCAAGTTGAAAGAGTGGATCATTGGCTACCAAGACAGACAAGCATGAGACAATGAATGGAACAGTGCTCAATTTATACTATTTCTGGAAAACCAACTGAAGGTGCATAGCTTATTGATAATGACAATGTCACATATCAGGAAGAAAAGCAAAACCCCAGAATCAAACAGATGGGTTAAAATCCGCCTTCATCATTTATTAGCTGAATTGGTCCTAATCAAGTTATTTAATCTTCTCAGCCTTGCATTTCTCATCTATAAAATTGACATGAAATTATCTATCCTCTAGGTTTATTATATAAATTAGACATAATTCATACAATATGCATAAAAGATATGATCCATGGAGGATTTATGCTCAGTGTTGATAAAACTCAGAATTTCTACTTCTCCATTAAGAAGACACCTGTCTCTTAGAGAACAATATCGAAGAAGAAAATAGCCACCTACAAAACATCTTGTGATACACTCATACACAAAGTTTGATCTTTTTTTCCTGACTTGGGATACTCTTAAGATACAGAAGAAATGAAGGAAAAAAAAAAAAAAAGATACAGAAGAAATGGTCATTTCTGCAAAGTCACTCAGGAATTGCTCTACTGATTTCTCCCTTATTGGATGCCAAGTTAATTACTGTGAAATAGACTTGCTTGCACCACATTTGTGTTTATATAGTGCTGTGTATTGTAGAATGTTTTATAGCTATTAATTATTGTCCTCACAATATTGAGAAATGGACAACTGCAACCTTTTTGGAACACTAATTATACTCTGGCATAGAAAGATTATATAACTTCCTCAAGGTCATTCACTGAAGAAGGTATTGAAGACTACAGGGGGAATGGAGAACCCAGTACACTGAAATGTAAGGAATTACAAAATGGAAATCCTGAGGTCTAGATTCTAATCTCAGCTCTTCTACTCACTTTGTAATCTAGGCAAGTCACATAATCTCTGAATCTCATTTCCTCAAGTGAAGTACAATTAGAAAGACTCATGGATATTATTGAGATCCAGATTCTAGGATTATTATAGCCTAAAGTTTCATAAATGGGAAGATACAGTGACATTTTTGTCACTAAAAAAATGTCTCTTTGTCATTAAAAAAGACAGTAACCACCTGGAACTTGCTGGACTCAATCACCAAGAATGAATAAAATTCAAGTTTGAGGGGAACAAGGCTAGAGGGAAACTTATAAAACTACATTTGACCTTAAAAAAAAAAAAAATAGTATCTAGGGAACATGGAGTTCAGAGCAGGTCAACCAGGTAGTAAATCTAGGCTTCTCCACTTAATTGTTACATGACTTGGGCAATTGACCTAATTTTTCAAATAAAATAGGGACAGCGTCTCTCTTATAAAGTTTTTATGAGGAGTAAAAGGAATAGCATAGAATGACAGAATAAATAATGACTAAGGATATTTTTGTTGCTTCTAGTAATGAAAATGAAGCATAGATGGGCTGAATTTCTGTTCATCTACACCAACATTGTAATCTGTAACATTTGGAATCTATAACATTTTTAACATAGTTGGTAAGGCCACATAATTCTTATATTCCCTCTTTGAAATATTCTGAATTAAGAAAATATGTTCTAAGCTAACAAAGACTATCTTGACATTCCAACTGCATTCTCTTCAAGATGCTATTAACAAGGGGCTGTGACTATTGATAAAGTCACCTGCGTGGTCCTCTGGACTATTTGCTCCTTCCACGCTTTCATGTATTCAACACTTACCATTAGCAAACACTCATCTCCTTTCCCTAACACTAGGCAAGTGATTGGCATTTAATGGACTTTGAAAATAACATAGGATCTCTATCCTCAAGATTCTTCCAGACTAAGAATAAAGCCTTTCAACAACACATGATTGAAACAGAGCAATATGAAATAAGAATGAATGGAATAACTCAATTTTCCCCAGGAATATCAGCTTAAGACATCCTGTCCTCTGCAAAGCTGCATTGCCTCTCGAAAGATGAGTAAGATTCAATCAGTTGGACAAGTTTGGGAGGCAAATTTTAAGCAAAGAAAAGGGAGGACATTTTAGGCAAAAAGAATAGTGTGCCAAAGGGCAAAGATCAACACATCAGGTTAAGGGAATGATAAGGCTTTGGCATAAGGGTTGCATAGGGAGAGACAGTGCAAGCAATGATAGGACTGTGTGTTGAGGAGTTAGCCCTCATCATGAAAGTAACCAGGTACCATGGAATGTATTCATAAACACAAGTGTCATGATAAACAAATGGAAAGACCAAAACCTCTTGTTCAGAATTGCCACAATCACAAAACTATCATCTGTAAAGGAGGAGAAAGTTCGGACCCTTCCCCACATCCAGTTTGACCTCTGCCCATCATTTCCAGCCCATGAGAAGTGATAAAGTTTTGCTAACTTGGCAGTGGTTATGTCCCCTGGTAGTTATCCCATAACAAATCTTTCTGATGTCCTATATTCTTCTTGTATCTCTCTTAAGGCTCTAGTCATATTCAGCCTTCTATTTGTAGTCTTAGTTCCCTTATTACATAAAAAGTTCCTTCAGAGCTGTGAGTACTAGTGAGCACAACCACTGTGCTTTAGGAGACAGGAACCCAGGCTCTAACAACCTCATTTCCACTCCCATTGCTATTGGATAAGTGAATTTAAGGCTTCTCTTGGAGTCAGCCATCTCTCTCCCTCTCCCTCTTTAAGCACATCTGAACATGCCATTCCCAAGAAGTAGATGTGAACTGGCAGGAGGTGGAGGACGAAAAAAGGTAAAAGGCACCAGGTCTTTTATGCAGCTTTTGAATGGGTATCACAACTGTGTAGCTTTTAGTAAATTGGTGCCCAGATTCTTATTCTGGCTATTATTCCCTAGAGTGAAATCCATGGATAATTGAAGTAATTATCATGGCATGATTCAGGTTTTTTAACTGTGATTATACTATCCTCTGATACCTTCCTTATCTTCTACCCATATATTGTAGATCCTCACCAAAACCCTCAAGGGTACACCGATGGTCTATCTCTCACTAATTTTTAATCTAATCCTGTTAGAATGGAAAATGAAGATTTAAAAATCTCACTGGATAATGACATAATAAGGGATACACATTGCCACATTTGAATCAGTCATATTATCTGCTGTAGCAAGTACACTGACAATGTGTTTTTAAAATTGTTTTGAATTTGACATACATATCAATTGAGCAGTCCTATTTATCAGACTTTTTGCTCAGTTAAGGATTCAAAGATGGGTTAAATACAATACTTCCCTTAAAGGGACTTTTTATGTAATAAGAGAACTAAGATAACTAATAGAGGGCTGAAGGTGACAAGAACATTCAGAGAAGTTTAAATAACATATGGTATGGAATGGGGAATGCACAAGGTGAAATCAGAAAGATTTATCTTGTCCAAGAACACTTAGCCTGTACCTGGATTGGTTCTAGCCATCCCACCAGGGTACCCTGGGACACCCTGGCTTGCACCTACTCTAGCTTCAGTGGCTCCAATAGGGCACCCTGAGTGTAAAGAGGCCCAAGACACCCTAGTTTTCATTCATTGTCTTCCCAGGACACCCTTTGTACTAACAGCAGAGGTACCACACCAGTCCAAGCTTCCTTTAGCTTTAGCTGTCCCACTAGAGCACTCCCTGCATGAAGCTCCCCAGGATCCTCCAGTCCACATCCAACCTTAGCTCTATCCACCCTGTCAGGGTACCCTTCATGGAGAAAGTTTTGGAACCCCCTGACTTAAACACACTTCAGATTTAGCAATCCTGCCAAGGTGTCCTCTCTATGTTTAGCTCTGTGACTCCCCGCCCCCCCATCCCCGACTTCCACTTCCACTGACTTTAGTTCAGGTGTTCTGCCAGGGCACCCTCTGCATGGAAAACACAGAGGCTATACTGCTTTGCACCCACTTCAGCTATAGCTGTCCTGCCTGGGCATTCTCTGAATGATGGGGTCTGAAACATCTAGCTTATACCCACTTCAGTTTCTGCTCTCCTGAAGGATGTTCTCAGAACCACCCAAGCCTGCACCCACTTCAGCTTCAGTTCTCCTGCCAGGTGCCCACTGTGCGGTGAGCCCTGGGAGTACAACAATTTGTATCAACATCAGGTTTAGTGTCCGGCCAGGATACATACTATGAGGAGAGACATGAGACTCCTCAACTTGTTCCACTTTAGCTGCAGCTGTCCTGCTGTCTTCAATTCTGGATACTTCAACTCTGGCCATCCTACCAGGGCAGCTCCACCATGGGGTGTCCCATGACCACAGCCCATGACAACCAAGGTTCCAGCCAGCCAACAAAAGTCACAGAGCACAACCAGTTTAGAAAGAGGAGGACCATACACAAGACTTCTTCTTCAAGTTTAGAGAAATAGCTGTCCAGCCTAATCCACAGAAACAAAAACAGCAAAATGGAGAAACAGAGGAATAAGCTTCAAAAGAAAAATTAAGATAAAACCTCAGATATGTAGTACCTGGGTGGATCAGTTTGTTAACTGTCTGGTTTCAGCTGAGGTCACAATCCCAGAGTCCTGGGATCAAGCCCCATATCAAGCTCCCTGATGATCTCCCTCTTCCTCTCCTGCTCCCTATACTTGTGCTCTCTCTCTGTTTGTCTCTCTCTGTCAAATAAATAAATTTTAAAAATCTTTAAAACCTCAGATATAGAACTAAGTGTAAAGGAGATAAGCAATATGTCTGGTAAAGAATTTAAAGCAATGATTGTAAAGATGCTCAATGGGATTGAAAGAAGAGTGGAAAACTCTCTGAGAACTTCAGTAAAGAGATAGAAAGTATTAAAAAGAACCAGAGTTCAAGAATACAATAATTGAAATGAAAAATACACTAGAGGGAATCAATAGTATATTTCAGAACAAATCAGCAATCCAGAAGACAGGATTTATGGAAAGGACTCAAGTCAACAGCAAAAAGTAAATGGATTTCTTTTCCAAACAGAATTTTTAAAATGAGAATACATTAAGGGATCTCTTTGAAAACACCAAGCAAACATTCACATTGTATGGGTCTCACAAGAAGGGAGAAAGGGGCAAAAAACATATTTGAAGAAATAATAGCTGAGAACTTCCCTAACCTAGAGAAGGAAATAGACATCCAGTTTCAGGAAGAACAGAGAATACCAAACACAATGCCCACCCCCCAAAAGCCCACACCATGAAACATAATAATTAAAATGACAAAGGTTAAAGATGAGAGAATTTAAAAGCAACAACAGAAGAGCAAAAAGTTCAAGGAAAACTATAAGGTTTTCAGCTGATTTTTTTAGCAGAAACTTTGCAGGCCAGAAGTAAGTGGCATGATATGTTCAAAATGCTGAAAGGCAAAATTACAACCAAGAATATTCTACCCAGCAAGATTATTGTTTAGAATTAAAGTAGAGATAAAGAATTTCCCATACAAACAAAAATTAAAGGTGTTTATCACCACTAAATCAGCCTAATAAGAAATGTTAAAAGTACTTCCTAAATGGATAATTACACATAAGAATATTATGAATAAAAAGATGTAAAATATGACAATATATACATAAAACATACTTTTTTAGAATGTGTTCAAACTTAAATTACTGTCACCTTAATATAGACAGCTGTATACTTGCGATGATATATAGGAACGTCATAACTACAAACCCTACAAGAGATATATAAAACTAAAGAGAAAGAAAGCCAACATAACACTACAGAAACTCCTCAAACACAAAGAAAGAGAGTAAGCACAAAAGGGAAAAGAGAAGAACTATGAAAACAACCAGAAGATATTTAACAAAATGTCAGTAAGTACATACCTATCAATAATTACTTTAGGGGTGCCTGGGTAGCTCAGTTGGTTAAGCATCTGCTTTTGGCCCAGGTCATGATTCCAAGGTCCTGGGATCCAGGCCCATGTTGGGCTCTCTGCTCACTGGGGAACCCGCTTCTCCCTCTCCCTCTGCCTGCTGTTCCCCCTGTTTATGCTCTCTCTCTTTCTCTCTTTTTCCATCAAGTAAATAAATAAATTCTTTTAAAAAATAATTACTTTAAATATAAATGGTATAAATGTTATAATCAAAAGACATAGGATGGCAAAATACATAAAAATTCAAAACCTGATGAATACATACCATTTGCATCAACATAGACAGAACTGGAGGGTATTATGCTAAGTGAAGTAAGTCAAGCAGAGGAAGATAATTATCATACGGCTTTATTCATATGTGGAATATAAGGAATAGCATAGAGGACCATAGGGGAAGGGAGAGAAAACTGAATGGAAAGAAATCAGAGAGGGAGACAAACCATGAGAGACTCTGGACTCTGGGAAACAAACTGAGGATTGCAGAAAGGAAGAGGATAGGGGGACGCGGTAACTGCATGATAGATATTAAGGAGGCCAAGTGATGTGATAAACACTTGGTGTTATATATAACTAATGAATCATTGAACATTATATTAAAAACTAATGATGTTCTATGTGTTGGCTAATTGAACTTAAAAAAAAAAATCAAAACCCATCTATATACTGCCTACAAAAGACTCATTTCAGACCTCAAGACAACCAGAAATTGAAATGAAGTGAAGAAAAAAATTTATCATGCAAATGCAAGTGAAAAATAAAACATGGTAATTATACTTATATAAGACAAAATATACACTAAAACAAGGACTTAACAAGAGAAAAAGAAGGGAATAACATAATGTAAAGAAAACAATCTAACAAGAAGATACAACAATTGTAAATATCTATGCAGCCAATATAGAAGCACCTAAATACAGAAAGCAAATATTAGTGGACATAAGGGAGAAATCAATGGTAATATAATAATAGCAAGGGACTTTAACACCCAATATACATCAATGGGTAGATCATCCAGCAGAAAATCAATAAGGAAACTGTGCCTTTGAAGGTCACATCAGACCAGATGGACATAACGGATATACACAGAACATTCCATCCCAGAAAGCACAATTCACATTCTTTTCTAGTGCACAAGGAACATTCTCCAACATAGATTGCATGTTAGGCCACAAAACAAGGCTCAATAAATTTAAGAAGACTGAAATAATAACCTGCATGGTTTCCACCACAACAGTATGAAACTGAAAATCAATCACACACATACACACAAAACAGAAAACAAAAAACAAAACAAAACAAAACAAAGCAAAACAACAACAAAAGCCTGGAAAGGCACAAATACAAATAAACTAAAAATATGCTACTAAACAAGTAATGGGTTAACAAAGAAATCAAATAAGATATCCGAAAATGTATAGAGAAATGCAAATGAAACACAATGGTCCAACAACTTTGGAACTCAGTGGAAGTAGTTCTAAGAAGAAAATTTTAAAAACCTCCCTCAAGACACAAGAGAAAACTCAAACAATCTAATCTTACACCTAAAGAAACTAGGGGAAAAAAAAAAAGAATAAGGCACAAAGTTAGTAGAGGAAGGAAATAATAAAAACCAGAGCAGGAATCAATGACATAAAGATGAAAAATAATAATAATGATAATATAAAAGACTGATGAAACCAAGGGCTAATTCTTTGAAAAGGTAAAACTGATAAAGCTTTAACAAGACTCATCAAGAAAAAAAGAGAAAAGGCACAAATAAATAAAATCAGAAACAAAAGATTAGAAGTAACAACTGACACCACAGAAATACAACTATTATAAGAGATTACTACAAAAAATTACATGCCAGCAAATTGGAGAACATAGAAATAGAAAAATTCCTCTAAGTATGCAATCTTCAAAGCTGAGTAAGGAAAAAATAGAAAATCTGAACAGACCAAAACCTGAGAACTTTTCCTTTAAGATCACAAAGAAGATAAGGATGTCCCCATTCTTGCCACTTTCACTTAACATAGTAGTGGAAGTCCTAGCCTGAGCAATCACACAAGAAAAAAATAAGAGGAATCCATATTGGTAAGGAAGAAGTTAAACGGTCACTATTTGCAGAGGACACGATACTATACATAAAAAAACCTGAAGACTCCCCCCAAAAAGCTATTAGAAGTAATAAATGAATTCAATAAAGTTGTAGGATGCAAAATTAATACCCAGAAACCAATCATGTCTCTGTACAGTAATAATAAAGTAGCAGAAAGAGAAATTAAAATAATTCCATTTATAATTGCACCAAAAAGAATAAAATATTTAAGAATAAATTCAACCAAAGAGTTAAAGACCTATACTCCAAAAACTATCAAAAATTGATGAAATAAATTAAAGGTGGTGCAAACAAATGGAAATATCCCATGCTCATCAATTGGAGAGATTAATATTTTTTTATTTATTTTATTTATTTATTTTATTTATTTATTTATTTATTTATTTATTTATTTGACAGAGAGATAGAGAAAGAACACAAGTAGGCAGAACAGCAGGCAGAGGAGGAGGGAGAAGCAGGCTCTCCAGGGAGCCCGGTATGGGGCTCAACCCCAGGACCCTGGGATTAAGACCTGAGCTGAAGGCAGCTGCTTAACCGACTGAGTCACACAGGGACCCCAAGATTAATATTGTTAAATGTTCATACTACCCAAAGCAATCTACAGATTTAATGCAATACCTATCAAAATATCAACAACATTTCTCAGAACTAGAACCGATAACACTAAAATTTGTATGGAACCACAAAAGCCCCCAAAGCAATCTTGAGGAAGAACAAAGCTAAAGATATCACAATTCCAAATTTCAAGTTATGCTACAAAGATATAGTAATCAAACAGTATGGTACTGACACAAAAATAGACACATAAATCAGTAGAACAGAATAGATATCCCTGAAATAAATCCACATTTATACAGTCAATCAGTCTGTAACAAAAGAGGCAAGAGCATACAACAAGTAAAAGACAGACTCTTCAATAAATGGTGCTGAGAAAACTGAATGGTTACATGCAAATGAATGAAACTGGACCACTTTCTTACACCAAACACAAAAATAAACTCAAAATGGGTTGAGAATCTAAATGTGAGACTTGAGTGCTTAAAATTCCTAGAAGAGAACATAGGAAGCGATTTCTTTTGGCATCAGCTTTAGCAACATTTTTCTAGATAGGTCTCTCAAAGCAAGGTAACAAAAGCAAAAACAAACTTTTGGTACCACATCAAAATAAAAAGCTTTTGCACAGCAAAGGAAACCATGTACAAAGCAAAAAGGCAATCTTCTAAATGGGAGGAGATATTTGCATCTAATATATTTTGTAAATATGTAAAGAATGTCTAGAATTCAACACAAAAACACAAAAACACACCCACACAATCCAATTAAATAATGGGCAGGAGACCTGAATAGATTTTTCCAAAGAAGACAGATGGCCAACTGTCATACGAAAAGACGCTCAACATCACTGATCATCAAAGAAATGCAAATAAAAACAATAATGAAATATTACTTCACACCAGTCAGAATGGTCAATATCAAAAAGACAATAAACAGCAAGTGTTGGTGAGGATGTGGACTAAACAGAACGCTCAAGCACTGTTGGTAGGAACACAAATTTGTACCACCACTGTGGAAAAATGGTATGGAGTTTTGTCAAAAAGTTAAACATAAGAATACCATATGACCCAATAATTTCAATACTGGGTATTAACCCAAAGAAAATGAAAACTCTAATTCAGAAAATATATGGACCTCCTATATTTTTGCAGTATTATTTACAATAGCTAAGATGTGGAAGAACCCAAGTTTCCCTGGATAGATAAATGGGTAAAGAAAATGTATATAAATACAATGGAATTTTATGCAGCTATAAAAAAGGGTTGAGATCTTGCAATTTTCAGCAACATGGATAAATCCAGATAGTCTTATGCTAAATGAAATAAGTCAGGGAAAGACAAGTACCATATGATTTCACTTATATGGGGATCCCATTAAAACAAAATGAATGATTAAATAAACAGCAGAATTCGACCTATAAATACAAAAAATGAACTGATGGCAGCCAAAGGTGAGGGGGCTGAGGAGTTGGGCAAAATGGGTGAAGAGTAGTGGGACATACAGGCTTCCAGTTACAGAATAAATAAGTCAGATAAGTCAGGGAAGTAAAAGGTACAGAAGAGAGAATATAGTCAATGGTAGTATAATAGCATTGTATGGTGACAGATGATAGCTACACTTGTGAACACAGCATAATGCATAGAGTCGTTGAATCACTATGTGTACCTAAAACTAATTTAACACTGACTGTCATATACTCAAATAAATATAAATATATATATATTTTTTTACCAAAATAAAAATAATAATAAAATAGAAAGTTTTACTTTGCCATACTGAGGATCCAACTCAGACTTAAATCTCTTTTAATCTAACATGTCCATCTTATGCAAGTACTCCTTCCCAGCATTGCTGTGATACTTGAAAAATGGACAGTATTTTGAAAGATAAACTCGAGGAAGAAGGAACTTTAGTGAGGAAAATAAGTGAAGATAAAGTTTTGAAGGCCAGAATGTTGGATTAGTACCTAGAGCCAGAAGACTCATGGGATGTGAAGCCCAGATAAAGGGTATATCTTCTCCCTGCTGCCTCCAACTGCAAAGAGTTCTCAGTCTCTCTACCAGTTCTCCCTATCTGTCTCCAACAGACTAGTATATACATAGGCTTTTTTTTTTTTCAGTTTGGATCTGGATGGTACCTTTTAAATTGTCTTCTTTGTTTTTGAATCTCTCCTGGGTTTTTAGAAACCCAGTAAATATTTCCTGGGACTTTTCTCTCACGTGCTCCCTCTCTTTAACAAAATCACTGGAAGATATACAAAAATAAAAGGTTTCTGCAAGATGAATTTTCTGTAAGCTTTCAAAATAATGTCTCCTTAGAGAAATCAAATAAATTCAAGGAAATGGCAAATCATGGTTTATTCTAAAAAAAACACTTTATTCAGAAGTACACCTGTAATAAAAACCAAGTTTTTATGTTCAGATAGGGTCTGTAATAAAACTAGGAACCCTTGACCTGTGAAAACTCCTTTGGGTGGACCCATACCCTACCTAGTCTCTGTGCTTCAATTCAATGTCAGTTCTATTCTTTATGTAGTACATAGGACTTTTGTTTAACCTCCAAGAATATTCTCCAACCTATCCTCGGAAGGTAGCCAAGGACTAGACAGTCCCAAGATTTCCCTCTCCTGCCTCAGCCAGGAAGGCCCCTTGCATACATCTGTACCTGCTTTCCCAGACACAGAATGATAACCTGTAAATCCAGCATTGTGATAAATAGAACTTATTTGGCAACAGGGCTATAAATAGGATGCTTTAGAATCCAAGGTGCATTCAGCCTGCTTCTGTCAGCATAGACTAAGAAAGAAGGCTGTATTATTATAGCAGGAGCAAGTAAATGGGTTTTTCTTGCCAGTAAAAGCAGGACATAATATACTCAATATGCCTACTGGTGCTGGAACATAAATCAACCATCAGTTCTGAGCAGCACATAAAGGGCTTTCCCTCATCACAATTACTAAAGTGAAAGAGGACACATGGACATCTCATCACTGTAAAAAAGAAATTAGTCATTTGGGCTTCTATATTTTCTGGTGATATTTTTAGCTAATTGGTAGTATGGATGTCGATGTGACTCTGCAGTGTTCAGTTGATATGATATGTCTAGGTGAAAAAGAGGGCATAGGTGAATAGATCAGAAACTGGGTAAATCAAAGTGGGGCTTCTGAATACAAGGAAGATGTATCAGGTGTCTCTAGGCAGTCACAACGAACAGAGCTAGGAGGTCAGGGTGGAGAAATAGATGAAAGGATTTGCTATAAATCAGAGTTGTCCAAAGAAGAACTAACCTTCACTGGAAATACTCTAGCAGAAGTTGATTAGCCACTTGGTCAAAGATGTTAGATTAGTCATGGATGCTGGAAGGGGAGCCAAAGTAAGAATGGGTAGCCTGGTTGTTCACTCACAGATCCTTTCATCTTCACATGCTCTCTCAGAATACAAATTAAGTCATAGTCCACATGGAAGAGCTCATTTTTATTCATTCAAGAAAATGTGTCCATTTTGTCCATAATCCCACAAAGGTTCAGAGTTTGCTCATCTACCCACAGGCAAAGTAATATTGGAATATTTTCATCTTTAAAATAATACTGGAGCTATCTCTGTTTGCATTATGAAAAGAGTTACATTTTGAGAAATCTATTTGAATTATAGTTGCTCTTTTCAAGGTGCTAGGGATGCTTATTACATAAAGAAATCCTATAAAAACAGTAACCAAGATTTTAGGGAATCATTTTTTTATTTACCATTTTTTAAGTCCATATTATGGTCACCTGTAGAGGCAGATGGACCCTCACCTAGATCTCATGACTGATGATGTAACCACACATCAAGAAGTTATGACAAGGTTTATCACTAACATAACTGAGAGAGGAGGACATTTCTCTCAAACAGGTCTGAAATGGCTTGAGAGGGCAAGGAAAGGAGATAGGCCTGGGTTTTTATTGTGTTTAGGAGATAGGTCTGGGGTGAGAGTTCCCACATGACATGGGCTTTGTGGTTCAAATCTCCTGCTGGCACCAAAGAAAGAAGTATCCAAGATTTCTTATCTCTTTGTCCAGATGTGAGGCACAAAAGGAAGAGGGTGAAGAGAGGCTTAAAATCTCTCAGAAATCAGACGTCCAAAAATGTAGTCAAGGTTTTGATCTAGGATGGACCTGAACTCACATCCATGGACACACTAATTTTATAGCTATTTATAGACCAATTCCTCCTGAAGAACTGAGGACTGACTGAAGAGTTTCTGTACAACAAAAGATAGAAAGAATGGCAAGAGAAGCAGAGATGTGGTAATGAAGGGAACCCCCAACCCCATCATTATGAACTGCAGTGGGGAGGGATAATACTGAGAGACCATGAGCAGATTCCTCTATGTTAGGGCACAAGGAAAAGATCACAGTTTAAAAGAGAAACTAGTTTATAAAAGACCCAGCCCTAGAACTCTGCCAAATGGTGGGGGAACTGCTGGAACTTTCCCTGGATCAAAGGGACTAGCTAGTACCACTCTTTACACTCCCTTTTGGCCTTTAGAGGGAAGATAGGAGCGGGTCCAGACACCATAGCCAGATTGTCACTTCAGCAAGCACCAGGTCCCTAGCCCACATCAGCCCCAGACACACTAGGGCATAGGGGGAAAAGCTGTGATTTAAAAAAGCAACTAGTCTGTTGATCCCCATTAGTGAATTTTTCACTACAGTCTTTGTGCCAAGACAGTATAGGCCCAAAGCACTCCAGAATACTGCAAGCCCATACCACTTCAGCTTCAGACAGCTTGCTACGGGAATCCCAGTGAAGAGTGCTCTGGGAGCTCCTGGCTGACAACTGCTTTAGCTTAAGCTTTCCTGCCAGGGCACCCCCTTTACAGAGCATCCTGGAATGCCCTGGCTTGTATGTCTGCTTCAGTTTTCCTGTCAGAGCACCCTTAGTATGAAGAGCTGTGAGATACTTCAGCTTGTACCCACACCATCTTCAGCTGTCTTGCCAGGGCACCCTTTGCAAAGATAGCCCAAGGACTACAACAGCCCATGCCCACTACAGATTTAGCCATCCTTCCAGGGTACCCTTTGCATGGAGAACCTTGGAACCACACCTGCCCATGCCCACTTTAGCTAGAGCTGTCCTGTCAGGGTGTCTCCTGCATACAGCTCCCCAGGATGCTCCTGCCCACACCCTGTGTCTACCACAGTTGCTATGCCAGACAGCCTCTGCAAAGAGTCTGGAATACTGGTGTATGCCCACTTTATTTTCAGTTCTCCTGCCAGGACACCCTCTGTGAAGAAAGCCCAAGGACCACAATGGCCCATGCTCACTTCAGCTTTAGCTGTCCTACTGGGCAACTTCTGCATGAAGAGCCTTGGGATTCCTTGGCCTACATCTATTTCAGCTTCAACTGTCCATCCAGGGTGTTTTCTGCACAGGAAGGCCTGGGAACTCACCAGCCTGCACCCACTTCCACTTCAGTTATCTTAGAGAACCTTAAAGACACACAGGCTCCTGCCTACTTGAGCTCTACCATTTCACCAGGGCAGCCCCTCACAGCTTCTGACCCCCAGCCCATGCCAGTCACAGCTCCAGTCTGCCAACAAAAGTCACGAAGCATGCTTTGGCTGCACAAATGACAAGAACTACACAAGATGATTCCTTTCAGTCCAGGACAAGTAGTTGTTTCACTTATTTCATAGAAACAAACACATTAAGAGAAATGGGGAGACAGAGGAATATGCTCCAAAAGAAAGAATAAGACAAAAACCTCAGAAAAAGAACTAAGATGGAGATAAGCAATATGACTGATAGAGAGTTTAAGGTAGTGATGGTAAGGGTGCTCACATGCTGGAAAGAAGAGTGTATTTACTCAGTGAGACCTTTAACTAAAAGATGGAAAATATAAAAAGTCCAATATAGTTTGAAGAATACAGTAACTGAAATGAAAAATTCACTAATGAGGATCAACAGACGAGTGGATGAAGAAAATGGATTAGTTATCCAGAAGACAGGGTAACGGAAAGGACCCAAACTCAAGAGCAAAAAGTAAACAGATTTTTTTTTAAAAAATGAGAATAGGTTAAGGGATCTCTTGGTTAACAACACACAAACAAACAAACAAACAAACAAAAACATTCACACTATAGGGTTCCCACAAGGAGAAGAGAGAGAGAAAGGGGCAGAAAACTTATTTGAAGAAATAATAGCTGAGAATATCCCTAACCTAGGAAAAAAAATAGACATCTATTTTCAGGAAACAGGGAGTTCCAAACACAATGAACCCCTCCACCCCCCCCCCCGCCAAAAAGGCCCATGACATTAAACAATAATTAAAATATCAAAGGTTAAAGATAAAGAGAGAATTTAATAGCAGTAAAGGGGAAACGCCATAAGGTTTTCAGCTAATTTTTCAGGAGAAACTTTACAGGTCAGAAGAAAGTGGCATGATATATTTAAATTGTTGAAAGGAAAACACCTACAACCAGGAATATTCTACCCAGTAAGATTATCACTCAGAATTGAAGAAGAGATAAAGGATTTCCCACACAAACAAAAGTTAAAGTAGTTTATCACCACTAAATTGGCCTAATAAATGATAAAGTGATATGTCATGGCCCTCTAACTATAAATAGTGAAAAGGTAAAAAAAAAAAAAAAATATATATATATATATATGTTATATATGTTATATATTATGGAGATATATAGATATATATCTATATATATATCCATAATTGTAATGGTATCATTTGATACAGGATACTAATATTCCTGGAAACATAAATTTCTAGTATTCTAAAGAAAAGAATAAAATTCACCCCCTAGAGGGGGCAGGTGTGTGTGTTTGTTTGTTTGTTGAATTAGTACTTTATTGGGCTTTCAAGTTTCAAATGTAAAGCCAAGCTCCCATTCTGGAATACATGAGTACACTCAGGTAGAGAAGCTTCTCTTAGCTGTGAGGAGAGTTGTTGTCTAAACTGTGTTGCTTGATACTCACTGACTACTGGAGACAAGAAGGGCTAATTTTTTTTTTTCTTTGAAACTGATTACTTGCTCACCAAGTCTACTTCCTTTTCTCCCTGAACATATATTTAAGTTAAGTCTCCCAGATTTCCCTGTAGGTAGATGTGGCTGTGTGTCTGAGTTCTAGCTGGTGGAAGATGAAAGAACGCTATGTTTCAGGCTTGCTGTGTAAAGAACTCACAAATCTAATCCTCTGTGCTTCTACCCTTTTCTGGCTCAATGCAGATGAGCACAATATCTTGGAAGCCATATGATAAAGATGGCAGAGTCCCAAAGTAGAAGAGTCTGGGTCCCTGAATTACTGCCTAAAGAAGACCCACTCTCAATTATAAAAACCCACTTTGAATTGTATGTGTGTGGGAAACAAATGTCATCTGTCATTACACATTTCTGGCTCAGCTTGTAGAATAGACTGGCCTTGCAATGTAGTCAGTGTAGGGTGTAGACTGTGGAGAGACATGGTTAATAGAGTAACTATACGGAGGAGCATGGCCTGGGGAGTGAAGGTGCAATGATGTGTAGTATTCGGTGGAACATGGTCTTTTAGCTTTGTAATTCTGAGTTGTAAAGTATTACCCCCTGGTATTAGATACATCTTTGGAAAATAAAGGAGGGAACACTTTCCATTCTTCAGCATTTGGAGAAGATGGTAGAAGAACCTGTAAGAAAATGGTATCAGTGCAGAGTGAGAACTGTCTGTAAAGGTGGAAAATGTTTGTGACAAATGGACGCATTTCCTGGGAAATGTTCATAAATACAGAGGGATGGAAACATGATAAAAGCTGCAGTCCCATGGCTCAGTCCTCTGTTATTTGTGTATTAAAGGGAGGGTTGCCCCGAACCCTAGAGAAACTGGTCTAGGCTTAAGGAATGCACTTGTTGTGATGACCACTGGGTAATGTATGGAATTGTTGAATTGCTATATTGTACACCTGAAACTAATATAACACTGTATATTAACCATACTGTAATTAAAATTAAAAAATATCCACCATTTGCATCAATATGGATGGAACCGAAGGAGATTATACTAAGTGAAATAAGTCAAGCAGAGAAAGACAATTATCATATAGTATCACTCATATGTGGAACATAAGGGAGAGAGCAAAGAACCACAGGGAAAGGGAGGGAAAACTGAATGGGAAGAAATCAGAGAAGGAGACAAACCATGAGAGACTCTGGCCTCCAGGAAACAAACTGAAGGTTGCAGAGGGAGGGTTGTGGGCAGAAGGGGTAATCGGTTGATGGGTTTTAAGGAGGGCACATGTTATGATGAGCACTGGGTGTTATACGCAACTAATGAATCTTTGAACACTACATCAAAACTTATGCTGCCTAACTGAATATTAAAAAAAAAAACTAATAAAAGAGCTTCTAACATCTACAAAAATAAAATAAAATCATCTTAAAACAAAACAAAGAAAATTATTTTAAAAATACATAAAATGTGACACTATATATTTTTAAATGTATAAAAAGGAACTCTTGCACACTGTTCATGAGAATGGAAATTGGTGCAGCTGCTATGGAGAACAATATGTAGATTTATCAAAAAGTTAAAAATAGAAATACCATATGATCCCGTAATTCCACTACTAGGTATTACCCAAAGAAAATGAAAACACAAACTTGAAAAGATGTATGCATCCCTATGTTTATTGCAGCATTATTTATGATAGCTAAGATATGGAATCAGCCCAAGTGTCCACTGATAGATGAATGGATAAAGAACAGGGGTGTGTGTGTGTGTGTGTGTGTGTGTATGTGTGTTTGTGTATGTGTGTAAAATATATAAAAATATAATATAATATTTTTGAGTAATAGACTATTACTCAGCCTTAAAAAAAGATGAGATCTTGCCATTTGCAACAACATGAATGGACCTAGAGAGTATTACACTGTATGAAATGGGCCAGAGACAGAAAAATGCCATCTAATTTTTATTTATATGTAGAATCTAAAAAGCATAGTCAACAAATAAACACACAAACAAATAAAAAAGCAGAATTAAACCTATAAATGCAAAGAACAAACTAATGGTTGTCAGAGGAAAAGGGTAGGGGGATGGGCAAAATGGGTGAAGAGAAGTGGGAACAAATAAGTCATGGGAATCAAAGCACAGCATAGGGAATATAGTTAATGGTATTGTAATAGTTTTGTATGGTGACAAATGGTAGTTACATTTGTAGTGAGCATAGGATAAGACAGACAAGTTGAATCACTGTGGTGTATACCTGAAACTAATGTAATAGCATCAAGTATACCCAAATTAAAAAAGAAAAAAATGGAGCCTACTCCTCATTACAATTCATTATAGTTGGCACATGCTGTCTTTGTTTTGTCAACTTACATTTAAACTTCTTCTTGGTTTGAAGAATTCACCATCAGGTAAGTCTTACACAGAAGTAAGGATTTGCCTTTCAGCCCCTAGGAACCCAGGCACCAAAAAGCTTAGAGAGTGGGTCTCTCTGAAACCTAGAATTTTAAGTGTAGGTAGGTAAATCAAACTAAGTCAAGCAAGAAACGGTTTGTTCAGAGATCATGGTTAATGTTCAGTGCTGGCAAGAGACAAAAATACCAGTAGTGGCAGCCTGCAATAGTGGCAGTGGCATCTTAATCAAACTTTTCTTATAGTATATTTTTATACTTTTATATAGTATATTTTTCTTATTTTTGCATAGTATATATAATGCAATATACTTAGAGTATATTTTTGCATACTATGAGATCTGGCATAGTTGGCAATCTTCCTCCCTTGATTCTTTCCTAATTATAAGTTTGGTTCTCCACCTGTTTATGAGCTAGAGAAAATCTCCCCACAAATTCCTTTTGCTTATGCTACCCAAAATCAGTTTCTGTTGTTTGCAGTGAAGAATCCTGACTAGTTGATGAGTCTCACACATGTACACACATGTACTCTCATGTATATGTACCTACACATATGCTGAGCATATATAATACACTTATAGAATAAACATAAAGATAGATCAAGGAAATAGCCTAACTTTGGCTTTTCAGCAAGTCTGTAGCATATTGTTCAATAATTGCAGTGGCTATATCTTAGAGATCTTTTCTAAAAAGGAAGTATGCTAGCAGAAAATGATAAGCTCTCAATTTTGCATTCAGCCATTAAGAAAACAGTTTGTATTGAAGACATTAACCACAAGTCAATTGCAAATAGAGATAAATTTTTAGAAGATAAGAAGATGGGAGCACCTGGGTGGCTCAGTTATTAAGCGTCTGCCTTTAGTTCAGGTCATGATCCCAGGGTCCTGGGATCAAGCCCCAGGTAGGGCTCCCTGTTCTGTGGAAGCCTGTTCTCCCCCTCCACTCTCCCTGCTTGTGTCTCCACTCTCGCTGTGTCTCTCTGTTAAATAAATAAAATCTAAAAAAAAAAAAAAAAGAAGAAGATAAGAAGATGGATGACACACATATCTTTGAGGATGCAAAGAACTGGGTGTATGAATATCCTGATGGAAACACATATAAACATCATCTATATCTTGATCATGTGAGATTGAGTTTATAGCCAGTTTGTTTGCCAAGTATGACCAGATACTTTCCTGTGACATTCTGCTCTGTTAAGTACATGTTTTATTGTTATTTCTTATGGAATATAATCCTTAACCTTGAGGCTACAATTACTGCAAAAATGCTTTTTGTATTTGTTATTGGATATTGTATTTACTCTCTGTATGTTATTAAAGGAAAACGTATTTGTTAGAATATGTTTGTTATAGAAAATTGAATGTAGTCATCTAAGTTGTAATCTATACATCCGTTCTGGGATGATTTTCTTATTATAAATGATTGTGCTGACTTTATGTTTTAAGCACATATAAATGTCTTAAAGTTACTCCCTAGTCAAAGAGCGTTATGACCCTTGTCTCAGGTTTATTCCTGCATGCCAGTTTCAGAAAACTAAGCTTGTAGTTCTAAAACACTTATTTACAAAGGAAAGGAGAAGCTACTTTCAGCCACAGAAGAAAATAGATGTCATGGCCCTCTAACTATAAATAGTGAAAAGGTAAAAAAAAAAAAATATATATATATATATATATATATATATATATATATATGTTATATATGTTATATATTATGGAGATATATAGATATATATCTATATATATATCCATAATTGTAATGGTATCATTTGATACAGGATACTAATATTCCTGGAAACATAAATTTCTAGTATTCTAAAGAAAAGAATAAAATTCACCCCCTAGAGGGGGCAGGTGTGTGTGTTTGTTTGTTTGTTGAATTAGTACTTTATTGGGCTTTCAAGTTTCAAATGTAAAGCCAAGCTCCCATTCTGGAATACATGAGTACACTCAGGTAGAGAAGCTTCTCTTAGCTGTGAGGAGAGTTGTTGTCTAAACTGTGTTGCTTGATACTCACTGACTACTGGAGACAAGAAGGGCTAATTTTTTTTTTTCTTTGAAACTGATTACTTGCTCACCAAGTCTACTTCCTTTTCTCCCTGAACATATATTTAAGTTAAGTCTCCCAGATTTCCCTGTAGGTAGATGTGGCTGTGTGTCTGAGTTCTAGCTGGTGGAAGATGAAAGAACGCTATGTTTCAGGCTTGCTGTGTAAAGAACTCACAAATCTAATCCTCTGTGCTTCTACCCTTTTCTGGCTCAATGCAGATGAGCACAATATCTTGGAAGCCATATGATAAAGATGGCAGAGTCCCAAAGTAGAAGAGTCTGGGTCCCTGAATTACTGCCTAAAGAAGACCCACTCTCAATTATAAAAACCCACTTTGAATTGTATGTGTGTGGGAAACAAATGTCATCTGTCATTACACATTTCTGGCTCAGCTTGTAGAATAGACTGGCCTTGCAATGTAGTCAGTGTAGGGTGTAGACTGTGGAGAGACATGGTTAATAGAGTAACTATACGGAGGAGCATGGCCTGGGGAGTGAAGGTGCAATGATGTGTAGTATTCGGTGGAACATGGTCTTTCAGCTTTGTAATTCTGAGTTGTAAAGTATTACCCCCTGGTATTAGATACATCTTTGGAAAATAAAGGAGGGAACACTTTCCATTCTTCAGCATTTGGAGAAGATGGTAGAAGAACCTGTAAGAAAATGGTATCAGTGCAGAGTGAGAACTGTCTGTAAAGGTGGAAAATGTTTGTGACAAATGGACGCATTTCCTGGGAAATGTTCATAAATACAGAGGGATGGAAACATGATAAAAGCTGCAGTCCCATGGCTCAGTCCTCTGTTATTTGTGTATTAAAGGGAGGGTTGCCCCGAACCCGGGAGAAATTACAACCTCTGAGTTATACAGTTGTACACATGGGTAAAAAATTATTTCCAAGTATACACTGCCACGATCCTTTAGCCTGTCTTGCCATATTCAGACCCCTGCCCACTTGGCAGATAAAGGAGCATCTTAACAGTAGAGACAGCTCCCACAGAGAAGTCACATTCTAAGCTTCTAAGTTTAAGTGACATCATGCTATGAATCAGAAGTGATTTGCTCAGAGATACCAACAGGGTAACATTATTTTGTCCCCACCTGTACGAATAAATCCTCTGAGCTGCAGAGGTGGAAGTGCACAGAGTATAAGAAGAAAGGAAGCCACCAGGGAATGTTTCTTGCCTAATAACACTTTTCTGTACAAATAGAAGGTACTAAGAATAAAAGACATTCCAGAAGTCTAGAGTAGGGAGACTGGTGTCCTGCTTCCCTTATGAATGTTTGAGTTTTGTTTTTTGTTTATTGTCTTTTTTTTTTTTTTTTGAGAGCTGAAGTTGGCAAATATTTCCCAAAACATTGCCCTCATAATGAGAGAGATCAATAGAGATGGTGGCAGGCAAATTTTGGCATCAGAGAGGTTTAAGATTAGCATCTTTTATTTTCCTTGGGTTAAAAAGAGACACAGAGAGTTTCATTGTACCCAGGAGCACAAAACTTTGTTGAGAGGCAGCCTATTATCTTGTCTGGGGATTCCCTTGGCTGTGCCAGGGAAGACTCCACATCAGAATGTATGAGTACACTACCCAAGCTGGAAACTGAAGGAGGGCACAGCTGCAATTTACAAAAGATTGCCAACCTCAGAGAAGTGAGTGAGTATTGAATGAACATCTGCACTCTGCTCAGTCACTAACTTCTGGAAGAAGCATTTGGGCATCCCCAGGGGCAAAACACATGCTGATCCAGGGCATCGTCAATGACTAAGAGATAAGACCAAAAAATAAAACTGTCCCTCTCCGGCATCATCACTGGGCTGTTGGCAAAGCCATTTAAAAATCTGGGTAGGGTTAGGGGAGATTCTGGGGGAGGAAGAAAGTTGGAGGAAACTGATTAGACTAAATCATGAACTAGAAATAACTGACATTATTGAATCAGCTTTTCAAAAAGCTAAAAGTGATTTAATACTTTCTACTATTAACAGAAATGAGGATTGGGCAGGTGCTAGTTCTTTTGGAATTCTGGCTTTGTGATGCAAGGGCCAAATCTCCTGCTTAAAGGCAAAGAGCCTTTTGTTTGATAACAAATGGATGATACATTTATAAAGTTATTTGCAGATAAGGAATTTTCTAGCTTCAAGTCAGATTATAATAGTGAGGTGTGTATGTGTTTGCATGCACATAAAGATCAGAGTGAACTTAATAAAATAAATAAAATAAGGCAAAAATAAACAATGGAGAGAAGATAGATATCTCAAACTCAGGCATCCAAATTGCCCCATCCTGGAATGGGTGAACAGATGAGGAAGTCAAATTTTTAATCTTCTTCTTTCCTTTCTATTATTTTCTATTTTTCTCAAGAAGAGAATTTTTATTTCTCAAGAAGAAAGTCAACTTAAAACCATTCCAGTTGTTCAGAATATATGACCTTCCTTCTCTATCATCTGCTCTACTAGATGACTTTCTACCTGTCAGATTCCTTGCAAACTTCTTTTTGTTTTCATGCTCAAGAATACTACTCATAATTTCACTCATTTCCCATTCAATCCGGCAAAGCCAAAAAGCTCCACTTGAATGAATCCCCCCATTTAAAAACTCTGTCAGCAGAAAACACACCATTCCTCAGCCCAGGTTGAGGTATTACTAAGCAAACCTGAGATGTTGCTGCTTGGGGACATAATTGGCAGTGCCAAAAGAAGCACTGACAATTCTCAGGTAGTGACACTCAAAACATGGGAATCATCTCCAAGAGACCTCAACAATGGAATTGCACTATAGTGCTTCAATTGAGAAGGAAAGGGACTACTTCTCCTCAAGCCCTTCACCCAAATAAATGACAAGGAGATATATAGAGACAGTGTCTGTTCCAGGAAGATATAAGGGGCCAGAAAGTACAACAGGCAAGGAGTAGAGACTCTAGCCAAAGAAATCCTTGTTATCAATAGCAATCCTTTCTGTCTCCCTAAGGCCCATCTGAGTTTTTACCGTGAAGTCGTCCTGAGTCTCCTATTTAAATATTTCCTAATCACATTTATTTTTTTCTGCTGGACATCTTAGAACATCTAACATGTTAATAGGTTACTCCTTAATATTTTAAATCTGAGATCCATAAAATGAATTGGAAAATGGAGTGAGGGTGAGAGGGAGAATAAATGCCGTTTTCTCAAGCCTAAATTTCTTGAACAGGAGAATACATATTCCCCAGAACTTCTCTTGCAGAAGTCTAGAGCTCTAAGGCATGTAGTTTATGAAGTATTGATAAATATTAAACTCCCAAGGGTAAAAACATAAATCCAAAGGCTTGATTGTAGCATTTCCCAAAAAAATGTCTCTTGGAATTTTATTCATGTCTAGTATTCATCTGTAAAAGGATTCCATGCTTACATAGGTTTAGGGAAAATTGCCCTTTCTAGATGCTATTTGGCTTTTGTCCACCTAAATATTATTGATTAATCTATATCTTTTTATCTTATCACCTTATCTTTGCAACGTAATAACTTGAGTTTCTATTTGCAGCATAAGAGGTTTTACATGTGATTTATTCCTATAGTTCCTCTCCCTTGAGTACACGTTGAAAACAGAAGGTGCTCAAGAAATATTTGTTGAATAAAAGAACAAAGGATAACATGGGAACCCAGTTGACAACAGAATATAGTGTTGGATGGAAGAGAGGTATGAATGACTCCTATATCTACCTTGATGATAGGTCCATTGTAGTTAGGAGAGCCATGTCATTCATGACAGTGCCCAAACCCCTTTAAGCTACAACGCCATATGCTACTTCCTCTGAGATGTGCATTCCCCATATATCTAGGGAAAAAGAGCAAGCCCATTGAGATGAAATAATGTCCAAAGGCTAAAATCAAGTTTCTTGGATCTTGTCCAATGCTGGCCTAAAATGCAGGGTTTATCTTGAGGGCTGGCAACAATATCTCTTCTGTACAGATAATTGATCCCTAGCCCAGTGAGCAGATGTTATTAGAAGGATGATGTGTGTAGCAAAGGAATGCCCCAGGCCTATGATATCTTCCATGGTGGTTTCAACAGGAAGCTAAAGAAGCTGGCATCATTACGTGTTTACCTACATCATTCTCATGCTAAGAAAGCTACCTTACTTAACATGATAGAGTTCTAAGCTAAAACCCTATCACATTCCCTTGGTATAACTTTGTCATTTCACTGTTCAAATATGCCTGAGAGAGAAGTAAAGAATGGTTTGCCTAGTTGGTGATTACTTTGCCTAGGAGTCAAAATTATCCCAGTGTGTCCTGATTCCTGATAATTCTAGCTATCAATTTGTTGTGAAGGGAAGAAAAGGCAGGATGGATCAATTCTTTCATAAATGCATTGCTTTGTTCATTCAGTAATGAGTGCTGGATATAAACCATGTCCCAATAATTGCTGACTCTTTAATATAAGCCTGGCTGACTCACACAAACTTTGGACACATAAAAAGTCTCTACAAGTGCTTGTGTTTTACTTCTGGAAGTTATATAGGTTTCAGCCAAGCACTTTTCCTGTTATTCTCATTCCTTAGCTTTCTGGATCTTTATCCCCACTGTGATTCCATACCTCAGCTGCTGCTATCCTAAGCTTCTTCAGTGAAACAAAAGCAAGAGGTGATAAATACAAGTAAGATCGAAAGAATTGGCTCAACCAGTTGCAGGGACTGCAATTCTGAAGTCTGACCAGCAGACTGAAAACTCCGGCAAGATTTGATGTTGTAGGCTTGATTTTGAACTCTGTAGGGTAAGCAGGCAGGTTAGAAACTCAGGCAGGGGTAGAGATGGCCAGCTTGTTGCCTGTTCTACAACCTTCAGACTCACAGATTTCGGTTTTACTGTCTTAATGCAGAATTACTTCTCCAGGAAATGAGTTCTTGCACGTAAGGCTTTCAAGTGATTGAATGAGATCCATAGACATAATCAAGGACAATATTCCTTACTTAAAGCCATTTGACTGTAGATGTTAATTATAACTATAATATACCTTCACAGCAACATCTTGACTAGTGTCTGGCCAAACAAGTGGGTGCCATGAGCTTGTTCTGTTGACATAAAATTTCAACCATCACAGTTTGATATCTGGAATTTTGTCCTTTTTTTTCTCTTGATCATAATGTAGGATGACACTCCCAGTTCCTGCATACTGATTTTGCATCTTTAGGCTACCACCTACAACAGGTTTGTATGTAGGGAGACAATCACAAAAGTGCAATGTATATACAAAAGAGATTTGGACCTAACCCTCAAGGAACTTCTGATGTAGGTAAAACAGCTTTATTTGATTGCAAGTCTAAGTCTCTATGGGTACATATATGCAAAGTTTGAGTGGCATAGTGGAAGAAGGGATTAATTCCATCTATTAGAGGGAAGATGAAAGGTAAAGAATTCATGAAATTGAATGCTATATCTTGAGGATGAATACATGATTTCAGGTGAATGTATATCAAGAAAACATTCTGGGCAGAGGAAACAGAGTGAAAGCATGGGTAGAATACTATGGAGTCCAGTTCTTGATTATCTTAAAAAAAAGGAGGAACAAGCAAAGTGGAGAGAAGATGAGGAAAGAGGACTGGGAATAGACAGAGAAGGACTTTGAATGCCACAGTTAGTGGGGGTCACATTATCTCATTGGCAACAAAAAGGCAAAAACTTAACCCAAGATACAGATAGATTGTGAGCTCCCAATTACAGGGTTTGAGAAGATGCAAGGTGATGGCTGATGTGACTAAGAAGAGAGAGGCAGCCCTCTGGGAAAGGCTGATTTTCTGGGCTGAACTTCATTCCCTCATTAACATAATCAGACATTAGTATCAGCTAGCATGTTCTCACAGGAGCCCCGTTCTCCTTCACCAGGAGGCCAGAGGCAGCTCACCCAATTTGTAGCTTGTCATCTGTTGGGATTTGCAGCTTCACCTGATCCACAGCCTCATTAACTCTAGGTGCAAATGCCTTGGGATTTTTATGACTGTTGTAACCTTTGTTACTGCCCAGGAGGTGAGCTTGAGTTTTTGAGTTGCCCTGACTTGCCCACTCACTATGAAACCTTAGCTAATCAATTCAGTTTGTAGAAAGGAAGGTGTCTTTTCCTCTTGAATTAAAAGTGGTACAGGGGTGAGGATGGAGGGCTTTACTCACCTTCTGACTTGGTGCTGATGTAGCTTAGATAGAAATTAATTATAATTTTCTCAGATATGTGTGGTTAGGTAACTCAAGCAAATATTAAAAACCTTTTCCTGAGATGAAATAATCTCTGGAGGTTAGAATTAAGGCTAATGCCAAGTAAGGTTTTATGTTGCTTACTAAATGTGTCACCATGGAGCATATCCAATAATGTGAGCTTCAGTAAGTTGATCCTAGGGGCCAAGCACGTGTGGAACAGCATATCTGGGGAAGGTAGAGGTTACTCTTGTCTAACCTGCTCCCTTTGTTCTGATAGTCAGAGTATGGACTAGGCACCTTGTTTATAAACTTCTAAGCTGAGTTTAAAGAGTTAGAGTCATTGAGATGCTTCAAGATTGTAATACCATTTCTCAACTTGCTCCTCTTGGAATGGAGGAATTGTCAGTCTACTTCCACTCAACATGAAATCTCTCACTTTCTCTCCTCCTCTCTTTCTTCATGTGCTTTGGGTGGCAATGGAGAAAAAAAAAATTAAAAAAAAAATAAACTTAGATGAGCTTATCCCAATTTACAACATACTCAATGCAATGACCACAATGTTTGTAAGGTATGTAATTCCACTAGAAATCCCACATCTTTAAATGGAGGTCAGGAGAGTTTGTGAAAAAATCAAGACTCCATCTAAGTCTTTTGACAGAAAAATCTGCTTATTTCCATCCATTTTCCCTGTGATTAGAGAGGCAGTATTCTTAAAGAAAAGGTAGCAGGTGGAATTATTCCAAATAAGAATTTCTTTTCAAATCCTCAAGATGCATTCTAAGAGTAATTTAAGAAGATGAAGAGGAAGAAGTATGACACCAAGACTATGTAATCCATAGAAGAGTTCCTGAAAGGGAAACATAATTTTATTTACTTAATTTTTGACCAAACAATAGCACAGGGCTTTCCTTAGCTCTCCCACCCCTACTTCCTCTAATATTGGAATTCTGCTAAACTTCTTCCCATCTTTTTTCTGTGGGATAGTCTCACAAATGACTTCCTAAATGTAGAGCTCCCCACAGGGTGTAATTCACACTGAAAAAGTACCACTTAAGTCAGCACTACCAAAATCTCCAGTTGGCCCTTTTTGCTCCATTTTGCATTCAAAAGTTAGGTAAGACTTAAAAATACCAATCCTAGCAGGGGAAGGATGATTTCAATGAGCCAATCAGGTAAAAATTAGTTTTTTTTTCTTTTTTTCCCTAAAAATTACTTCCACAATTGTTTGTAAAACAATCTTTGTTTCTATCAGGTATCTAGGTGTAGTTTTTCCCCCAAAAGGCTTTATGTAAAACCACCATCTTATAAATAGCAGTTTATGGGAAATGCAGGTAACTATTCCCCATTACTAGCTGTATTAGAACATTACACTAAGGATGGCCAATGAATCACACCTTTGGGTGTGTAATCCCTCCCAGGATAATCCACCCCTTTGTATAATCCCCTCCCATACTGAAAGACCACATGAAAAGAAAAGCTCAACATTAATTCCCTCCATCAGAGAAGCAGATTCCAAGACAGGATAAAATGTGCAAGATACTAATTAGTGAAAAAGCCAGAAGAGAATAAGGAGAGGGAGTCAGAAGGGCAGGGATATGATCTAGGCCTGGCCCTTAAAAAGAAGAGGGGTGAGAGAGAGGTGCTGGATGTGCTGCATGTTGTTCTAGAAAATTCCAGGTGTGTCAGTGAGGAGTACTGGGACAGGAGACAAAGTTGCCTATCTCAAAAGTTGCCCATCTTCCTATGGCTGCCAAGCTCATTTGTTGGCGCATGGTTACATGTGAACAGGGCAGTGAACACAAAGCCAGGAGCCTGGGTTGTGGGTCAGTTAATCTCCTCTGAACCAGGAGAACTGGTGGCCTATTTTTGTAGTTGTCACAAGTACATACCACAATTCTCAAACTGCATATTTCTCAGTTCCTACCATCAAAGAAAGACTGATACTTTCCTTTAATTTTGGGTCAAATAATCTAGTGGAAAGATCTAAGTGGTCCATCTGGGTTTAATGCTAAAACCTGGTCTAAATTAGCTTTATCCAAAAAGACAGTGGTGTAAGTGGTCTCAGAGGCTTGGCATGGGAAGTTCATCTCTATGTGCGTGTGGGAAGGGGGCGGATAACTTTCTTAGAGGGGACAAATTGTGAGTCAGACAGTCACCCATGCTGGAGAGAAGAGCTAAAAAGTAGATGTAGCCAGAGGACTCTGGCCTACAACACAGGTGTTATGAGATCGGGTTTGGAAACCTAGTCCCTTTAGCCTATGATCTTCTATCTGTGACAGTAGTCCCTGAAGCTCCCAATCAAGATAAACTATTTGTTCTCCTCTAGGTGCACAGTATTTCACCTTATTACTTGATACTTTATATGAAGATTAAATGAGTTAATGTATTTAAGGAGTTTAAAACAGAGCTAGGCCCAGAGTGAGTGAGTGTTCAAGAAGTTTAGCTATAATTATCATTATTACTATTATTAAATTTAGTGGGATGCATACCTGTCTCCTTCACTAGATTATATGTCCCTTAAAATCAGGGACTGTTTCCTGGACATTCTAGCACACAGCAAAGCAAATCAGTCTCCCAATGAATCCCTAGTGAATTGATTTAAATCTGCTTTCAAGATTGCTGTGAGGAGAAAGCATCTGAAATTCTGGAGAGCCCCCATACCACAACAACCAGCTTTTGTTCTGCTGTCAGATCTTAATTATCCACGTATAGAGTCTCCACTTCTTGGATTAGCCACAGCACCTGCTTAATTCTCAGTCACCAAAATGCTTCTGGGACTCTGCCTTGAATTGGGATCAGTTAGGAAGGAAAAAGTCATTTTAGTAATTAGCCCATGCAGAACATGATCAAAAAGGTTAATTTTCTGCTCCCAAAAGCACACAATGTACACAGAAATGCTTTTTATATTCTCCACCCTTTCTTCTCCTCTGCATTAGTATGAATGGCTGAGGGCTTCCTATAAAAATCACAATTATTGTTTAATCAATAAAAATGCTTGAAGTGATGATCTCTAGGTGGTAAGATTAGAGGTAATTTTTATTTTTTCAAGTTTGTTTACATATCTGTTCAATTTTTTAAAATGAGAAGTTTCTTTTTAATAAGAGAGTTCCCTCCTTCCTCCTACCTCCCTATTCACCATTTAATTGTTTTAGAATAAATTTCAAGGCACTCATAAAAATTTCAGAATTAATTAACATTAAATGCACCATCATATGACATTACTTGTTTAGCTTCCCTGAGTCTCAATTTTCTCATCTGTAAAATGGAAATAAAATAATTATCTTAAAAGGTTGGCATGAAAAATAAATAGCACAAAACATAGCACATGGTTCATGCTCTTACAATGTTCCAATTTTCTCTTTTTTAAAACTGAGTTTTTGTGATTGGGAAGAACACAGACCTCCACAGAGAAAATCCATGTGTGTCAGCTATGAAATTGGTAATAAAGATCCTCATATAATATATTTAAACTATAGTGTTGAACACAGTCTTTTTCTGAAGTGTTTTTTAAAAAATGGATTGTTCCCAATATTTGATATTTTGTGACTGAGGATTATTGCTGAACATTCTGATTCTTTATCTAAATAAAGAACATGTTTTTGAGGTGATTGCTGAAAGTAAAAAAGACTTGTCGCACACACACTCTGTCCCATCCTATGCTTTCTTTCTTTTTAAAATCAATTGAGGTATGACTGACATACAAAAATCTGTGCATATTTAATGCATATAATCTGATTAATTTGGAGGTAAGTATATATCCATGACACCATCATCACAATCTAGGCCATAAACATAAACATAACCATCACCTTTGAAATGTTCCTCCCATTCTCTTTATGCTTTCTGAAGGGAATGGAATTGGTCCTCCAATGATTGTTCATTTAAAATACTGTGGAAAACAGCAATTTTACCTGTATGGGAACTAATAATAAAATAGAGACTGGTGAGAAATTACCCCAGATCAGAGAAATGCTTTTTATACTGCAGTAGGGCTGAGGCATTCAACAAAAGCAAATCGGAAAATATCAGAAGAGAACAGCAGTTTCCAACATGGTAATGGTAATAATGATCAACATCCAACCTGAACCTTTGTTGAGTGATCACCATGTGCCGTGCGCTAAACCAAGCATTTTACATCCATTGTTTTATAAGAGTCCAGTGAAGTGTCTACTATAATGCCCTTTGCAGATGAAAAGATGGAACTTTTGAAAGGTAAAGTGACATCCTTGAGATAATACAACTAGTAAACTATACCTCTATATTTGTCTGGTTCACGAACCTGAACATATACCACAACTAGTGTAGGGTAGAAGAATTGCATAGACCATGAATGCTAAATAAATATCACTAGCTTAAAATATAAGAATGGCCCCAGAGGAAAAGCAGAGGGTCTCAAACCTGGAGAGACAGCTTTGGCATGTAGTCATGCAATCTGCTCATAGTAACTATGCATGATCTGGGTAGCTATTTATAGGAAGGGATTACAGTAGGTAACCTAGGGTTGGGGAGCAATCTGATAAGACTTGAGATCTAAGGGATTTTCTGGAGAGCTACATTTGCAAAATCTGATTAGGTTTGGTTTGAAGTGGTATTAGTTATCTAGAGTTGTCTTAGAAAAATACCACAGAATGAGTAACTTAAACAACAGAAATTTAATTTCCCATGGCTCTAGAGGCTGGTAGTCCAAGATGGAGATTAGTTTCACCTGAGGACCATAATGGAAGGATCTGTTCTAGGCTTTTCTCCTTGGCTTGTAGATGCTCACTTTCTCATTGCTTTCTTCTCACATGGTTGTTGCTCTGTGCCCCTGGTGTCTCTTCCTCTTCATACAAGGATAGCAGTCATATTGGATTAGGGCCCCACCTTAATGGTTTCATTTTATTTCAATTCCCTCTTTAAAGACCCTATCTCCAAATACAGTTACATTCTAAAGTCCTGGAGATTGGGATTTCACCATATGAATTTTGGAAGGACATAATTCAGCCTATGACATTATCTGATAGGAATAATTAGGAAAGGACACTAGGTCTGGGCAAACTCTGCCCCGTGTAACTTCAGTTACACAGTGCATCCGCTGTTGGGGGTCACAGTCCTGTGGGGTTTTCTCCAACTGTGTCCCTAGCAGATCCCATCTGTGTACTGCAAATCTACTGTGAGCAGATGCTCTCTGTCAAATGAAACTCCTTCCCACACTGAAAGGCCATGTTGTGGAACCAAGCCATCCCATAGGGAGTATTTGCAGTACTAGATGCTGGATAGGGGCTCAGGACAAATAAATGGCCTCCATCACTCCTCCATGCCCTTCTAAAGTTAGCATGGTCTATAGGAAGGTTGTTCGTGTTCAAGGAAGCAGTGATGTGGCTAGAGAGAATCTCAGTGTAACAGAGAGAAAGACAGATAAACACTGTTCCAGAGTTATAAAGGCTAGCAATGAATACTGACTGACACCATATGGTGTTTAGATCCTGCATCTTCCTTTTCTAATTCTCTTATTCCTTGGGCTGATTTAAGATAGTGTCTCAGATAGATCACAGTGGCAGGTAGAGCTATGCATGGCCCTCTTTTCTCTACCCTTTCAATATCTGTTTTGCAAATATTGAACCTAAAGATCCTCTAGGGAAAAATGGGATGGGGACTCATATATTATCGGTATGATTCAAATTCAGATTTTTAAAAGTTTGTATAGAACACTGGGCAAGAATCGGAGGAAACATTAAAAGACAATTTTTACCAGGGGTTTCTAAAAACCAAGAGCACTCATCAAGGAAAAAGGGTGGTACACTGAGACAGACTCAATAACCCAGCAGGGGCCTGAGTTGTTATCCCAGATGTTATTGAACTTGAATTTAGACCAGTAGCATCACTTAGGTAGTGTTTGTGTGCTCAGGCAAGACATAGGTTGTGTGTGTAATCTCAGTAACTCTGTGAACTCTAAGATGCTGTATGATTGAGCAACTCTACCTGATAGAGCATAACTCATAAGTATTGACTTTCTTCCCTTCTTGGATGACCCCCAGGTTGCTCCTGTGTTTTGAAATATTAGAGCCCGGTGACTGGAATCGTTTGTGAGAATCTATATGCAGGGATGCCATCTGAAACTGGCAAAGATATTGTGGTAGGTAAAGTACATCTTCATGCATCCACGTAGAAGTTTCTGTGGGAGGTCTGGCACCTCTGTGGGGACTTAAACACCTTAAGGCACTTAATAAGCTATCATTATCTTTAGGCTTCAAGTTAACAACATGCAGGTGTAATATTTATCTAACATCTCTTACCAGATCCTAGTAAAACCTGAGCATATTGGGATCATAATTAGCAAGAGAAAATTTTCTTTCTGCTTTCTTTCATAATTTTCTTTAGGTGAAAACGTTTCTGTTTTCTAAGCTGTTCTTATTTCCCATCAGAAAGAAACACTACTTTTGCTGCTCAACCTTAAGCCTAGTAGGTTCTATTTAGGTAGTTAGGGCAAGATTATGACAAGCTAAGTATCATGGCAAAGAGTAAAGAGGAAACTTGAGTCTGAGAAACTTTGACCCTTTGGAGGATACCTGAGTATCTAGTAAATGGAAAGGATAAAACACTATGATGCAACACGTAGGAACACTGAACAAGGGCTAAGCACAAGAAAAGTACACCACCAATGTTAGTTCTTCTTAGGGTAATGCCAGGTGCCATCTCTACATCCTGCCTTTCCAACTACCATAGGACCTCAAGACTTAGGATTCTACTAACTATTAATATTCAAAATATTTCAAACTAAGTCTATCATCTTCTACATCAAAGCTTCCCATGTGCTGGTAAGTGGTAGAGTCAGGATTTGAACTCAAGTACTTTGACACTGGAATTCACCTGCTTGATCATTATCCTATGCTGAATGTCCGGCTTAGTTAGCTTCCTCATTGCCTGAATTCTCTAAGTTGGCCTTCTTCCTTCCTATCTCATATTCTTTCCTCATCTTACGGAATTAATAGGGACTGGACCCATCCTCCTGGAACTCAGCCAGTGTGAAGAATAATATATTAAGTGACAAACAAACAATACAGACAAGTTCCTCAGAGAGAGAAAGAAATGTGTGTTTAAGGCCACAGTTTTGTTTAGTTTTGTTTGTTTCCTCTAGGGATTCAAAAATGGGCTCTCAGCCCCTCAGGTCTGCAAGAGATTTCTTTTATACCTGAACTTTCCATAGGCTTAAGATTTATAGTGTGTGTTCTCTGCAGATTGTCACAGGACAAGAAACTTGCCTAACGAAACATAATGGAGGCACCAGACCTCTGCTGCCATTATTGGGGAGCATCAGCTCGCCTGCCTTGGGTGTGAACAGTCATCCAGAAAAAGAGAAAATAATCTAAAAGAGAGGGTGTCACAGACTTGAAAGGGAAAAGCAAACTGTCTTGAATAACAGTCCTAAGAACTACTTCTTGCCTGGTTTTGTCTGTGTTCTGGTTTGTATGTTGCAGGATCAAGAAGATAAATAGAAAAGGCTATGTGTGCAGTGTTGCAAGCAAGTGGGATTGGAGTCTAGTTCTGTTTCTTTTATTAATTAGTTTCGTGACTTTGAGCGAGACCCTGACCTTCTTTAAGATTCAATTCCCTCATTTCTTAAATTGATATGTTAATAACTGCTATGAAGATCAAAAGATGAAAAAGATGTAAAATAATTTTAATTCATTCACATATTCCACAAACAAGTATTGATGTCCAAATAAGAGTCAGTTTCTGTGGTCTATGAGGGGCCTCATATTTTAGAACCTGAGCAAGTCATTGAACCCTACTCCTTTATTTTTCCCATGTCTAGGATGAGGCTTTTTCTCCCTAACATCCCTATTTTTTTCCCTAATATTCACAATGGAATTATTTTAATTTTAAGGAAGAAAAGTGAAAAAGAAAAGTTTTATGAAGATATATGAAATTACAATTGTTTTATCGGTATTAGTACACATTTGAAGTCACTTGTGAGGAATCTAGTAGCTTTGTCAACACCACTATCTCTGGAAAGAGACGACTGCAGTTCAAATTCTACTACATATTGGCTATGTAACCTTGGACACGTTACACTTACACTCCCTAAAACTCCCTTCTCCACTTTTTTTTCTTAAAGAGAGAATGTAGATAATATCTATATCACAGATTTGTTTTAAGGATTAAACACATATATTCATGATTATAGGTGGAAAACAAAGGCACCAAAATTTAATGACTCACTCAAGATCTCAGGCAAAACAGGACCTCTATCCTTGTATGTACTTATCCAGCATACTACTGGCTTAAATGTCTTAAAAATTATCTATTTGTGGTGTCTATATTCATATGTGTATGTATGTGTGTATATATATATATATATATATATATATATATATATATATATATATATAACATTACTCATTTAAGTGGATTCTAAAGGATTCTAACTCCAAATTAAAAATCAAGATGATGATAGTGATAGTAGCTACAATGTCTTGAACATTTTGTGGTAGGTACTATGCTAAGTACTTTACATACATTACCTAGAACCCTTTAAAATATCAGTAAATATGATTGTTGCCATCAGCTTAGAGATGAAAAACCCAAGACACAGGGAATTTAAATACCTTGCCCAAAGTTATACAGGTAGTAGGTAGTGAGTAGTAGGTAGTAGAATTTGGCTTTGAACCCAGGTGATCTTACTACAATATCTGAATTCTTAACCCCTAAGCATCCTAAAATAAAAAAATAAAAAAAAGAAAAAGAAAAAATCTCCTTTTGAGCCTTCTGCACCTTGAGGACTGGCATACCTTACATCTTGTGAGCCAGATGGAGCCCCTTGACCAGTTTGTCATTTAGAGGGTACCAGCCTTCTCAGTCAAGTCTGTGCTGGACTTGGGCTACTAGAGAGGAAATGTAAGGATATGTCTCATATTCCATCCCTAGGAAGGGCAGGGCAGGGTGAGTAAGAGCAATAGCAATGAAGGCATGGGGTGTTGAGCAGGGCAGCAAGGCAAGTTGTGTCTTCAGTTAGCTCTAGAAGTGAGGGTGCTGATGCTGTGGTCAAATTAATTACTCAACATTGCAGCCAAGCCCTTAAGAACAAACAGTCCCCTTTGGTAACGCCATCTTATAAAGGGTCCTTCATACTGGAAGATCTAGGTGGTCTAATTCTTAAAGGTGGTTACTTTTCAGGGCAAGGGAAATTTTTTCTCCTGGGAAGACAGATAAAAACAGACTTAAATTGTGATTAAGCTTAGAATGAGCTAAAAGGTCAAAAGTCGGTAGGCTAACTGGTCAAAAGTCAACAGGTTAACTGGTTAGATAACAGAAAATGAAAACCAAGATTAAAATGTGCTATTTTTATACTATAGAAATGAAACTTGGTAAGAAAGCAAGGGAAATAACTGAGAAGACAGGGAGTGACAGTCAGAAAGGAAGTTTAGGGCTTCTTCTGACTTCCCCCTCATTTCAGCCCTATTCTTTTTGGCCAGGTGGCACAAGTGCAGGTGGACAGATTTTGCACTCTATACCTGTGCTTCTTCCTTCCACAGGCTGAAGTTTTTAAGATCTGCATGAGAATGCAGGAAGAGAGAGAGCACGTTAGAACCCAGAGTATTTGTTTACTACCTCAGTAGCTCCAAACGACTGTCCATAGAAGCTTCCTCTGGAATTGCCAGGATCCAGCTGAACCTAGTTTTTCTATCTTCTCTCCCCTCACCAAATTCTGGGTCATTTACATTTGAAATGGATGATATGTTTTAGTAATAACAATAGCTATCATTTGATAATAGGATGCCCATATAATTTATTGTCTAAATCATGATGCTTCTGACATTGAAAAATTTGCCAATGTAAGCATAAACTACCATAGTCTTGGTCAAATACAAGCCATGGAATCACTCTTTATTGATCATTTATTTTATGCCAGGCACTGGGCTAAGGACATTGGATGTTTTATTTAATTTATTCTTGCCAACAATCTTTTAAAAGAAGTGGTATTATAACCCTAATTTTATCAGCAAAGAAAACAGATCATTCAAACCCAGGCGGTAGTGCTGATTGTGCACCAGCCTAGGAGAGCCATCAAGCCTGGGGGCCAACGTGGCTCAGTTGAACCATGTGATAAGCTCTTGCTTTCTCAGCAGGGTGCCTGTCCATCTCTCAGCCTTGAGCCGAGGACTTCCTTGTCCACTAAGAAACCACCTCCTCACCCTGACCACCTGCACCAAGGTCATAAGAAGCCATGAGTGACAATCTGATGGATCAAAATTAATACTGTACAGAGCCCAGCAGCCACCTAATTGATTTCCCCTAATATTCCCCTCACAGACCAAGAAATTCTAGAAAGATCTTTCTTTTCTCCTGGGAAGTGAGGGCAAAACTTTTCAAAAATGGTTACACTGTAGTTCATGAGACACAAACAGATGGAATGGAAAAAGGGTAGTTCAGAGGACAGTCTTGTTCCTTCTTGTAAAAAGTAAATACAAATTCTTCAAAGAAGGCTTTCACCTGTTGAAGAGATGATCTTATTGTGGTAACTACAAAGGCAGAAAAGAGAATGTGCTGTTAAGTGAACAAAAGGGGAGAAAAGCCCAGAACTCCTTTTCTTCACTCATACACTGAAGAAGAGCATAGGGCTGTGCTAGTTAACAGCATTGTGTGCATGGGCACATTAGTCTAATTTTGAAATTCATTTTCCTCCTCTCTATAAAGAGAATGACATCTATTTTGTAATATAACAGATATTATTACCTTCTATAATAGAGTTCAGGGAGTGGTCCTTTGATTCTCCACCAACAGGATTGCCAAGGATTAGGTACTGAAGAAACAAGCGTATTGTAGGAGCAAATTCTTTCCAAAAGTCTTTACTCTTACAAAAATGTTTATTTTTTCCCCCAACATTATACCATTCTCCTTGTTGATCTACCATGGCTTGTTTCACTTGGGAAATTTTCAGAATTGAAAATGTGGTCAAAGCACCAAATGGATTTTTCTGCCCCTTTTGCCTTCCAGAATGATGGATTGCGATGGTTAAGGTCTCTTAAGTCTACCACGGTTTTGAACCTGAGCTCAAACTGAGCAGGGTGTTTGAGGATGTCACAACCATGCCCACTTTTGATTCCATTGCAAGTATTTTCATTCAAATCTGTGAATATTAATGAATATCCATTCAAATTTTCATTAGAAAAAGTATTTAATAATATATCAATTTTTTTCCCTCCATCTGCTTACTTGTGGGTTGGATTTCACTGCTCTAAACCGATCATGAACCCACTATGACTTCATTGTCAGTTTACTTTCAGTTGTGGCTCAAATCTCAGCTGTGTATGTCCAAGTAATTTCTAGCTATTTTGAACATGGAAACCAGAGGGCAAAGTATGTCCCAAAGGCTTCTGCTTATCCTGTCCCACTCCTTAAATCATAGCATTTGGTTATGTATATCATGTGATGAATATATATATACATATATATATCAACCTTTCCCAAAGATACAAACACACTCCACAGCCTCCTCTGGAGTGATAGAATGGACCAATGATCAATCTTTCTGGCTAAGTCTGTTTCATTCTCATAATTTTTCTAAACTTAGGGCTTCAGATTACCACTGACTAATCAGTTGGCATGTGAGGGAAAGCCCGTGTGCTATTGTTACTTGAGAAAAAAACATGGCATTTTACCACTGTCTGGAGCAAAAGAATGAGAAGGATTTCCAACAGAAACCTTTAGTTCCAGAGCTAAGTGAGGACTACTTTCAATGTCTTTGTCTCTCTTACCCTGCCACTCAGATGCATGCGTATATAAACGTGTACATTTGCACACATGCATACACATACACACAACATGGGGCCAAATATCCTGTACACTGCCTGTTGAAGTGTACTGGGAGGCAGGAGAGATCAACCCTGTGAAAAGTCAAAGCTGTGCTCGGTGGCTTGGTCCAACTATGCTCAGCCAGCTCATCACGGGTGATTATGTTCTCATTTCCACCCTCAGACTGCAAAAGGAGAAAGGTCAGCTAGTCTGGGATCCCTTACACAGCTGTTACAGATGTTTATGGAAGAATATGATATACCAAATCTTTCCCAGAAGTTAAAAAAAAAAAAAACAACACTTGTGAATGGGATATTCGAAGCTCTAAATTAGTGGCAGTGAGAGAACAGACTTTTTTTTTTTGTTAACTGACCCAGAACATTGAATTGATTATGTAATTTAACATCACTGTTCTTTTTGATAGGTGCCTATTAATACTGTATCCTCCTACATTATAGTCAATTGCAAACTCTAGAAATGAAAGAACATATTTATTTTGCTTGGAATTTGCAATTTTCTGCCATATGAACTATTAGTAATTTGTAATTTCTTTCTCCAAGGGGAGCCTATTACCCCAGGAGAAATGATGATCACCCTTACTTGAATCATGCAGTCTTAAACTCTTCTTTTTACATTCCCTGCTGCAAGCAGATACGGAATTCAAGGAGCTCAATTTGCCCATATATGGAGGTGTGCTTTGTTGCCTTGGAAAAGATTGTACCCTACTCAGACTCACTGCCTCCTCTATTTCAGGGAAAGTCAGGAGGCCACAGAAGAGGAACTCATGGAGGAGCCACCATCAGCAGACAAATAGAGGACAATGAGCTCCAAAGAGGGTACAGACTTAAAAAAAAAAAAAAAAAAAAAAAAAAAAAGCTTGTTGAAAATGCGGATTCTCGGGCCCCACTTCAGATCAACTGAGTCAGAATATCCAATCCAGATGATTCTCAGGCTCAGTAAATCTGAGAATGATATTCACCTAGAGATGTAATACCTATTGAAGGGCCTGGAAAACAGGGAATAAGAGTATTTTGCTCAATAAAGAGCATTCTTAATCCTCCCTGTGGTATGATACGTCATTCTCAGCAGAGTCCTATTTGAGGTAATCTCACACCTGCTATGGTTTATCTTTCAAAGTTCAAGACGGTGTGTGAGTCTTCATCCCAGCATGCCTTAGTTTCCCTCGGATCCTCTAAATTAAACTTAAAATTCAAATAACGTCAAGCCCCTGTATGGATGATCTTTCTCCAGCTGATTATGTACTGTGTGGGTTGAGTCCATGAGGATACTATTTATTGCCTTTACTTATTCTTTAAAAAAAATAATTGAACACTATTATACAAATCCCTTCTAGTATTTTCCACTGTGGGTATTATCCTTCCACATTCCATTTCAGCCAGTGATGACGGCTGGGACCTGACCCCAGGCAGAGCTCTCCGAAGAGCATACCAGCCAAATTATGCTTCCAAAATTCCCAGTAACAATTGAAAAGAGCCAAGGAGGCCAGGTGCTGGGCAGGAAGATATTTTAGGCTTGGCTGATGGTCCAAATTGGATCCTTCCTCCGCCTACCAGAACTATCCATTAAGAAAGAATGCCTTGTATCTCTCTCCCTGCCTCTCCATCTCCCCTTTCCCTGCCTTTGTACTCCTCCCTTTTCTTGAGTTCTGTGAAATTATTTTTGTACAATGTAAAACACTGCACATATATAATCACTTGACTGACAATATGAAAGATCTGGGTGTCTGAAAGGAATGCCTGGTGGGTTGTGCCTCTAATGATGCCCTTTTTTTTTTTTTTTTTTTTTTGTCTTGGTAAAGACTATGGCTCATTGGATGAACTGTGGGGACAGTGGGCATTGATGAGTTCTACAGGGATCTAAAAAGTGAAAATGGTTCTAAGATAATTATCAAACTCAGATGTTAGGGACAGAGCATTCAAATGCCTTCAGTGTTAGGGCATCAGCCTAGGGAAAAGGTCATCAGTACAGGAAAAGCTGGCCTCCATTTTCCCAATCCTGAGGGCTTTTAGAGAGAGTGTAGGAATCCTCCTTTGTCTTCTATATTCTACCACATCCTTGAGCCCAGTCAGCTTATTACAACAATGTGCTTTCACCTGCCCTTTCTCCTCCTTTCCACACCCTCAACAGCAGCTCAGGTCCTCAGGAACTCTTGCACGCTCTTGATAGTTCTTACTTGCTGAATGAAATAATCTCTGCCATCTCTGCCTCAGATACAACGCCCTCCAGTCCACATTGCTGCCAGCGTGATTTCTGGTAACAGTTCTTATCATGTTCGGCCTAAACACCTTACATGACTCTCCCCTCAGTCAAAGAGTCTAAAGTCTTTTGACATACATCAAGTTCCAAAACACCTTTTTAGACTTTCCTCATAAGATCCTTCTGTACACTCTATGTTCTTGCATATCCAACATCTTAGTCCTTCCAAAAATGCTGTCTCTTTTTATACTTTCATAACTCTTTCTCTCCTGAATGCCCTTCTCACCCCTGCAAGCATTTTGAAATGTATATGCTGTTTAAGGTCCAGATAAAAAAATCACTTCTTCTGCTACGTTTCCCTGATTTCCTAGGTAAGAATTCTTCCTTGGTAAGAGTTGCTCTGTACTATCATACCATCTATTGTCCCATCCACTGCAATACGTCCTATATTATAGTTGTTTGTTTTCCTGTCTGTCTGCTAGACTATAAACTCCTACAGGTTTGGGATGAGCTTACCCATACTTGCACAAGCAACAGTGTCCAGTACTGTACCTTGAGCATAGCACAGCTCACTGTATGCTGGCTTGCAATAAACACATGATCCATGCTGATGCAGGCAACTACTTTCCACTGCTTGCATAACTGATTTGCAATCTTCACTTTTACAGAAAGTCTGTAGGAAGGAAAGGGGGAGGTAAGACCAAGGTCAAGGCAGTAGAAATTTTTGAAAGACACCTATCCTTCAAAGCTCATCTTTCATTACTCCCCACAAAACCTACACAAAGACCCTCTTCTGTGTTCTTTCTCACCTCCTTTCTCACTTCTGGCTTCTGCACTCCTTTCATATTCTTATCTCAGTTGCACATAGCTTCTTGGAAGTGGTTTTATTACAATGTATTTTAATATATTTGCTGGTCCATTAACACTTTCTTGCATCCAGCTATGTCAGATAAGCACTGAAAGAATTTTATTTTTTTTCAATTAAGAGAAGTTGCAGCTCCAGAGACAACTGACAGGGTTCTGGGTCTAGCCAGGATGCAGTAACACTACAACAAAAAATGACACCATTGCTATGCCTTGGCACCAAGTACTCATGTGGGTATACTGAAAACCTGAGCCTGAAACAAGGAAACACCTCCTGCAGCCAGTAAATCCCCCAGACAGGGTCCACAGCAAGTTCTAGCTCCTGAAGATCAACAAAAATATTTACCTTCAAACCTGAAATAAAAGAGTAAAAAGTTGTAAGATCCAGGAACAAAATTACTGCAACAGACAAGTTTTTCTAGTTCTACCCCTCATTACCCCCTAAGGAGGTTGGGGAACATCAAGTACAGGACTCTTGTTTCTGCTACGGATCATGAGGGATTGGGTACTAGAGTCTGGGGAAAGAACTGAGGAATACTTTTCATAATAAAAAGCAAAGAATTAAGAGTTCCCAGATAGCAATTCATATAGGAAGAAAAGAGAGAAAAAAGGCAGAGGAAGGAAGGTAAGGGAGTTAGAATGTAGTGGAAGACCATGCTCTCTGTCATGTGTCAAAATTTTGTGTGGAAATTCACGGATGTTCTAGATTTCTTTCTCCAAGTTGAAAACAAAAGAATTCAAGTTGCCATTTACAGGTTCCAGAACTAAAGAGAGAGAAGACAAGGGCCTGGACAAATCTTGCCTTAAAGGTCAAGAAAGTTGAAACTCAGTCATATGAAAACCCCTATTTAATCTGAAAAAAATGATGCACTTGGTAAAATATTGCTAGTGTCTTTGAAGTGCCAAACAGTGTGATAATTTGTATTCCGTATAAGGGAAAAGACACACACACACACACACACACACACACACACAGAGAGAGAGATCCTGTAAGTTTATTTTAAAAAATCTTGTCTCTGTCCTGAAATACTATTCATATTTACCATTTTGTAATAGTTCTTTTATCAAATGGGAAGCCCACAGATGGCAAGGAAGAACTGGGATTGGATGGTTTTTTTTTTCAGTCATCTTGACTTAAAAATGGAGTCTCTCACCTTGTTCCTTGGAAGCAGTGATCATATATGCTCATGGCTTTGCTGTTACTGAAATCTTTTGTCTGCTTCTCCTAGTGTAGAGAGATAAGCCTCAGCTCTTTGAATATTTGAAAGAAAGACAGAAACTTTCCTAGCAGAGACCTAACAAGTTAGTATAGAATATATCTTATGACTTGATATGCTCTTAAGTCAAAAATAAAAGATACTTTGTTGGAAAAAAAAGAAAAAAAAACTACTTTGACTGAGTCTACCTCAGAGATCTAAAATATTTGTGCACATCTGTAAGAAAAGAGCCAGCTAATTAATTTAGGGCCTGGCAAGAAGGGAGTCTCCCTTGTTATTTTGTCATGAGTGATTTTCAGCAGGCCACCAAGCATTAGCCCTAGGGATTCACCAGACATTTTGGGAAGGCTTTGGATTCTTTACATCCTAGAATTGAATCAAGTAAGTCTAGAAATCTTTAGGGGAAAGGGTCCCAGTTGACATCTAGGTTACATGAAGATTAAGGGGACATGAAGGACAGGCAATCATGGCAAAAGAAGAGAAAATGGGGCAAATTGCAATCATTAGCCAGTGAACAGACAATTTAATGTAATATGAGAAAGTGATAGATAAAGGGGAGTTTCAGAGATAGAGGATAATAAGATTTGTGAAAGGATTTGAAGGTCAAGAGTAAGATTCTGACATGTATCCCTTGTTTCTCCAGACCTCTCTGGCCTTTGGGACATTTGAGTAATTGTGTGCTAAGCTCCTTCCCAATTTGGCTGTTGCTATAGCAGAGCCTTGTCCTCTCTTTTTCTTCTGAGTCTTAGATCCTAGAGGCCCCCTGGGTGGTTGTACTCAGCCTTCCTCCAAAGACAACAGGGAGTCTTTCTTCTGATCAAGCATGTGCGAGACGGGCTTTGAACAGCAACTGTAGCTTTTCAGGTCTCCATTTGTTCCTGGCCAATGAGAGCAAGGACCCTCTATGTGTGTGTGTCTGTGTCTGTCTGTGTACTCACTATAAAATTTCTGAGCAAAGCTGGGTAAGTGGTGCCTGTGACCTAGACTCCTTTTTCTGGCTTTACTTTGGGCAACAGATATCATTCCCTATCCAGTTGCTGATGTAATTCTGAAAATCTGGTCTTGCTACAATTTTCTTTCTTTTTTAAAAAAATATTTATTTATTTGAGAGAGAAAGTGAGAGAGTGAGCATGAGCTGGGTGGAGGGGCAGAGGGAGAGGGAGAAGCAGGCTCCCAGCTGAGCAGGGAGCCCCACATGGTGCTCGATCCCAAGACTCTGGGATCTTATTTGAAGCTGGACTTAATATATGGTTAGTGTTTATCCCAAACCTGTGCCTCCATTCTAGCATGCGCATGCACATGGAGATATTCCTTGTGACCGACACAATGAAAAGAGTGCCGTATTCCATGAAAGGCGATTGTTCTGGATCTTCCCTGCCCAGGATTTCCACATATTATTCTACTCCAACATCGAACAGTTTCTTCCCTTTCATCTCTTGATTCTGGACACCTTTCCTCACCACTTTCCTTTCTTTTCCTGAAACTGATGACAGGTGTGCCTCCGGAGGTATGAGTCCTGAACACATCCAGGATGTATTTGACCATTTCCCTTTGGCTCTTCAGACTTCTGCTCACTGAGACAAGTATCCAGTCCCAACCTCAGCCTGGACTACCTGGGCAGCCTGCCAGAGCTCCAAGTCACAGAGACCTCAGAGGGTGTGAGCTGACTGCACAAACTTTGCAAAATGTTGTACTTGGAAGGGTGATATTACCAATATCAATGAAAAGGACACCATCCAAAAACATTCACAAAGTTGCATCTCAACACAAGGGGGGAAAAGGGAATATCCAACATGTTGTGAACTACAGATCGCAGACCCTACGATCAACTACTTGGGACCAAGCTCAGATGTTTTTATAATCTAAGGCAACTCTTGGGACCTTTTGAATTTCTCTTTACAAATATAAAATATCACTTAAAAAACAGTTCAGCAACCATCAGATAGGTTAGAACCCCACAGACTAGGGGTTCTAGCCAGCAACAGGAATAATCTGGGACAAATAATCTGTACATGAAGAGGATAGAGAGAGAAAGGGGTGGGAGTGGATGATGCTGTTTGTGCGGAACAACTAGGGGAATACCAAGAATTCAAAAAACATGGGAAAATGGCAGGATTGCTTTACCTCAGAAAACCTGTTGATTATAGGAGGCAATGTTGTGACCCAGGGGAGGGCTAGACTCAAGAGTTAGGCTACCTGTTCAGATCCCAATTCTGCTACTTGACCTTTGGCAAGTTCCTTAGTCTCTACCTCAATGTTCTCATCTACAAAATGTGGACAATAATGTGAGCTACCTCATGGGGTTGAGATTAGGATCAGATGAACTGATGTGTGCCAAGTGTTCAGTACATGGCTTGACACCAGGTAAATGCCATGTCAGTGTTGGTCAGGAAAATCAAATGATGTGAGGGGTAAAGGGTGGGGTCAGGAGCAGAGAGCCTGTAGTGGTGCCTGGAGGGGGCAAAAGGAAGTACCCCAGGACCTCAAGATTTTACTTTCCTCTTTCTCATTCCCTAACTCCTCTCTAATCGCAATTCTCCACCCCACTACCACCATTCCTGAAAGGCTCATCACCTGAGATAAGTTTAAGCAGCTTGCAGCTATCACTTGGAAACTCCAGAAAATATGTCTTGCCTTCCAAACTCCTCCCTGCTATTCCTTCCTGTGCAGGGAGGAGCAACTTCTCCCCACCCAGAATTAGAGAATGTCAACCTGCCAGTACCTACAGGAAACAGAAATCACAGACAAACTCTCACTAGGTGTAAATGACCTATCCTATCTCTCCAGATAGGAACTTTTTATAGGACTCTTGAGGAGTTGATCCTGGGCTTTGAGATAGGAAGACACGGAGAACTTTAGAGGTCTGAAAGGGGAGGTGCTAAGGTAGAAGGCAGAATGCTTCAGATGAGTGCCTGAGGCTGCCCTTCCCAAACCAGAGAGCCAGGACCCACCCAGACTTCGAGACCAAACAAATCTACGTTGGAATTTGTGCTTTCCCTCTTATTTGTTCCTTGAGAAGAGTTTCCCTCTTATTTGTTTGTCTATACCTTGATTTTATCAGTTTTCTCAAAAAATAGGCATAATAGGGGCGCATGGGTGGCTCAAGTGGGTTAAGCCTCTGCCTTCGGCTCAGGTCATGATCTCAGGGTCCTGGGATCTAGTCCCGCATCGGGATCTCTGCTCAGCGGGGAGCCTGCTTCCCTCTCTCTCTCTCTCTCTGCCTGCCTCTCTGCCTACTTGTGATCTCTCTCTGTCAAATAAATAAATAAAATCTTTAAAAAAAAAGTCTTTAAAAAAATAGGCATAATAGTATCATCTGCTTCAGAGAGCTGACATAAGGATTAAATGAGATCACATTAAAAAAAAAAATCCCCAGTTCCATAGTTGCCATTTAGTCCGTTTCCAAACTTCAACTGTCCCCCGCATCCCCCACCCATCTAGGTGCTCTTCACTGCTCATCTTTGCCTTGGCTGCATCACTTCTGATGCCCTTTGTAAACTTGCCAACTCTTTTCAGGCCCGGCCTAAAGGATTTGGCTTTTGAGTGTAAAAAGAAAATCACAGGCTCCAGGTTGTGTCATTTCAGCCAAGTCACCAAACTAGAACTTAATGCCAAACCTAATTGCAGTTTCGACCTCTCCCCAAGATGTAGTCTTAAAAGTCAGGACTCTTCTGATTAAGATCAATGAGGTAATCTGTCACATGGACCCTTTCCATCCCCCAAATGATGAGGTAATCATCCTGGTAAGACCCCCTTCCAACCCTTCTAAGGGAAAGAAAGTGACCTTGCCTGAAACAAACCTTTCTTTTCTTTTGCTGTTAACTCCTTGCCCCCACCCACCTTTCTATAAAAACCTCCTATTTGTATAACTCCTCAGTACTCTCCTCTACTTGCTAGATGGGATGCTGCCCCTTTCTCAAATCAATAAAGCCAATTAGATTTTCAAATTTACCTGGTTAAATTTTGTCTTTTAACAAGAGTCAACTATGAACAAAGCTATCCATCAAGACTTGGTTGAGCTCTGGCTAGACAAGAGAGTGAAGCTTTATCTGCCATCCCTTTATACCACCCAGACAACTACTGTAGTATCACTCCAGCTCTCTTGCTGCAAGCTTTGTGGCAGCCATTTGCACAGGGAAGTGGGCCCATTTCTTTTTCCTGTTTTAAATAGCCACAGGCAGTAATCCTTATTACGGGCCAGTGACTTGGAAAATGCTATTATTAAATCAAAACCATTTGCAGTAAAGGGGAAGGACTCATCCATTACTATAAAGTTTGTTGCTTATAGCTGGGCATTACAAAAACAAATGGTGGCCAAATCTCTTCAAGCCCAGAACTTCCAAACTTAGTTTCATGGCAGGTCCTCCTAGGCCATGCTAGAAGAGATGAGATCACTGTTCCAGGAGGAAAATTCCTGGGATAAGTATAATTTCTCATGGGAGACCTGACTCGGCCCTGAATGTCGGGGGCAGTGGCACTGCCATGGGAGTCCAAAGGCCTGGCTGTAACTCAGAATGTACTGATGCCTACCAGTTTGTTTTCTGAAAAGGTATTAGGAAGGTTTACTTCTATGGGACTTCTGTTCCCTCTTGTAGAAGACTGAGCACTGACATTGGAGTCAGACACCTCGTTGATGATTCCAGCTGTACCACTTACTGGGACAAATTTAGACAAATGACTGAAAGCCATGTTGGCTTCAGCCATGTTGGATCAGAACATGTCTTACCAGTTATAGTCAAGCCTCAGGTTACAGATCTTGAGTCTAAAAAGAATTAATGCCTAATCCTGGCTGGGCTCCAGTTATTCTAGTGTGTGTTGGTAGGGTCTGTGCTATGGTGAAGGCTGATAAGACTCACCTGACACACTTCACTCTTTCAGTTACCAATGACTCAGACACGGAAGCTGAGACCAGCTCTGCTGAGTCATGAGGATTCTAATCGTGGCTGTTAGTTAGAATCTGGTGGGTTTTTTTTTTTTTCAAGATTTTATTTATTTGTCTGTCAGACAGAAAGGAGCACAAGCAGGGGAAGTAGCAGACAGAGGGAGAAGCAGCCTCCCTGCTAAGCAAGGAGCCTGATGTCATCGGGCTCCATCCCAGGACCCTGGAATTATGACCTGAGCCAAAGGCAGATACTTAACTATCTGAGCCACCCAGGCATCCCAGAATCTGGTGACTTAACAGAAATATTGTGACTCTTCCTTGAACTAATTAATTTAGGATCTCTAAAAGTGGAGCCCAAACATCTGTATGTTTTTTAAAACTCTCATTCCTAATCCTTTGGGATTTGTCCTGAGGATTTTTTACCTGAAACCCCATGGTCCATGGTCTAATAAAGTCTGAATGTTTATCTATGAAAAGTTAGCCAAGTAACGATGTGATACCTTTCTGGTGTAGAAGTTGTTTAAAATGCTATAATTGTTATTTAACCAAGTTTCCTCAGAAAAGTGGTAGGAAAAGGCTCTGGTCATTTTACTTCCCAGACAAAAAGGAATTAAAAGTTCTAGAATAAATTGGGATTCTTAGATTCCAGAGTAGGTTAGAGCAAGGGCAGAATTGCAAAGCATAAAGCCTGGTGCATTTCTTTATGGAATAAACATGGTTGCCTTCTACACTGTGCTAGGTGCTAGAGATTCAGTGGTGACCACAACAAGTTTTTTCTTACTAAAGGGATATATAAGCTAGTTGTCAGAGAGACAAAACATAAAATTAAACACATTAATCTTAGCTGATATGAATTGGTCCAAGAGACCATACCTGGGGAGAGCAAGGTGGGTGGTTTAACTGAGACATAATCCAAAGAAGCTGAAAAGGGGCAGAATCCAGGTTTAGGATCACCAAGCCAAAACACTGAGAACAAGAAGCATTTTGCCAGAGCCTGTTTCATTCAAGGCCTGCATCAGAGAGGGACTGACTGAGGTATAGACATCACTCCTCCACCACGTTATAACATGGTATAGAAAGCATGGTATGGTCAAGCATTTCTCTCAGTGATTAATGGGGCAGTGAAAAAGCAGAGCATCCAGATGAGATGTGAGGAATGTGGGCCCGTACTTCCACTCAGGCCTGCTTCTCTGGGTGATCTGTCTATAACCAGCCCCTGGGGTGTTTCCTATCTCTCCCAGTCCTCTTGGGTACTCTAAGGAGACAGACCTATGCAATGCAGCCTTTCTATCCTTGCTACTTTAAGTGAACCCAGCTGCTAACACAATGCATGCTGGAAAAGCAGAATACCTACTGCAGGCATTGGCAGCATGTCTCCATTGGTGCCCATTGTATTGTCTTGCTCCTTCTATTTCCTGGCAGTTCCTAGTCTCTCCCAAATTTGGCTCTGTTGCTCAGTACACCATCCACTGTCCTTCAGCAAGCCTTTCGTGCCATGCATTGATGAATTAGCCAGTCAGGCCTTTCCTTCCCCCTATAGCGTTTGGTGTTAGTTCTCTAGTATCAATACTCCCAGTACCTCCCTGTCCCACCCTAGTCCCACCTCAGCCCTGTGCACTAGAGCTGCAGTATTTGACTGATGCCAGCCTTCTGTGACTGTCTCAAGTGAACTCAAGGAGAAACCAAAACCAGGAAGAACTGGAAAACCAGTTGAATGGAGGCATACAACCAATATTTTTAAACAATCAGATACAATAGAAAAATAATGTATTAAGATGACTTAATGGTCTTTCTCACATCTATATGGAAATCAGCAAATAAACCTTAATTTTTACAATTATAACAAATTATACCTTGTGATTCACAAGTATTTGAAGAACTGCTTCTAAGAATGTATACACTTTATTCTTTCTTATAATCCCTGTAGTTAGTAAGCTTTCAAGTTCTTCAGAGCAATCTAAAAGGCTATTTCCCAGGAGATAGTTCTCAATAAAACAAAGAACAAAGAACAAAATATTTACAAACTTATTTTGAGGTTGGCTTTCCTTTGGGCCACAGCCCTGGGGTCTGGCCCTCTCTAGGGCTGTACTTTCTGTGGGATTATACTGGAGGTGAAATCTGTGAAGGGAGGTAAAGGTCCAGCACCCAAGTTAACTGTGGAAGGGTAGGGGGAAGAGGGAAATGTAGGTGTTTCCCTATACCAGTGAATAATGCCCCAACACCAGCTAGGTGTCCTGTAATTTCACTCAACTGATGATTAATGCTGGAGATAAACATCATCTTCCACAGGTGAAGAGCTGCCCCCCCCAACTTCCCTACTTCAGACACTAATCACATATTGAAGTTGTCACCTGGGCTTCCAACTGACCAACTATAGATTGGAGTTTACAATGACCCCTTCCCCAGGTTAAATTAATTTGCGAGACTGGCTCACAGAACTCAGAAAAACATTTTTTCTCACTAGATTGCAATTTATTATGAAAAGATATAACTCAGGAGCAGCCAGATGGAAGACATGCATAGGGTAAGGTGTGGGGAGAAGACATAGACGCTAAGCATGCAGCTCTTCACATATCCCCAAGTGTTTACCAACTCAGAAACTCTCCAAACCCCACCCTTTTGGGTTTTTATGGAAGCTTCATGACAGATGCATGATTGGCTACATCTGTGGCCAGATGTAGCCAGAATCAATGAATCAATGATTCAATGATTCATTGATTCAAACTCTAGGCCCTCTCCCCTTCCCAGAAATCAGGGGGAGGGATTGAAAGTTCCATTCCTTTCTTCAGGCTTGGTGCCCCTGGCAAGAAGCCCCAATTCTTAGGTACTTTCCAAAAGTTACCTCATTAACATAAACCCGGTTGTGGTGGAAAAGGGCTTGTTATGAATAATGAGACATCATTTCACCTTTATGACTCTGAAGGCATTTCAGGAACTGAGAACTAGAACCAAATATTATGACAAAAGGTGTTCCCAATGCTTTCATCACTCAGGATGATGTTTTGGAAGTTATGATTCAGGAGCAAATGGACAACAACCAAATACATATGAGAAATATATTTTGATCATCTGAGTACCCAGATATATATTTCCATAAATCATAACATCACAGGAGGCAAAGTGGAAGCTCTGGGTGGGAACTGGGAAGAGACTTATTCCTGCCTTTGACATGGTGTTGAATTCGTAAAATGACAGATTATGAACAATGACTTGTAAGATATATAATCAAGACTATGAAGCCTAGAACTGAACCCTGGAGGTCCTTGTCATCTACTCACCAACTCCTTCATTCTACAGAGGAGCTCACTGAAGCCCAGAAAAGTTATTAAATCAGCATTCTACATCTTGTTAAAATTAATTCCGTTTCCCAGTCCAGCATATTTCAATTAAAATGAGAATCTGTCACAGCTTTATTTTGTTTGTTTTTTTAAAACTGAGGTATAATTGACATAAAACATCATATCAGTTTCAGGTGTACAACACACTGATTTAATATTTGTATATACTGAGAAATGATCACCACAATATGTTAACATCCATCACTATGCATAGTTACAGAATTTTTTCTTATAATGAGAAGATTTATTCTTTAAGCAAATCTCAAATATATAATTTGTATTATTAACTCTAGTTGCTAGGTTTTGGGTTTTCAGAACCTTAAATCTCACCTCTGCCTTCTTCAAACAAAAAGATTGCAATTGTTAATCCCTTCACCTAGTAACATCGGGCGGGGGGGGGGGCAGCTATGATTTTGGCCTCTGGAGCCCCTTTTACACAGCCTACCATAAAATGATTCTCTCTAGAGTTGTACAGAGCAGAGGTTCTATTGGATGGAATCTATGCATCAAGATTGAAGGATTTTCAGGAATTTGTACTTTGGTGATATCACCAATAGTTTAGGGTCTGGATCTCAGTCTCCTACTCAAACTGATTCTTGACCTAGGTCTGGAATATAAATATCAGAATGCCATTTCCCCCCATTTATTATGAGAAACAGAACTGTCAAGCTGTTAAAGTGGGTCCCTGGTTTGGCTATATGAATTAAACACAAGGAAAACATAATCTAGTTGAATTAAAAGCTTTGCAGGACATAAACATTAAAACAATATGATACTCCATCCATAAGTAATGCAAGATAAAACAAATGTCTTATGTTTCCCACAAAGACAATGTTGATACATTTTTCTTTAAATATTGACTTCTTTCCAAAAATCTTTTCAAAAATCTTTTCCTTGTTGTTCCTAGAATATTGATTCCTGGACTGACTTTTGGGGAAACCAGTAGTAAGTAATTCTCTTCCTTATCCCAATCTTCCTAAATCCACACACAGGAATCAATGTATATGAAAGATACATATTTAGGTTAGGTTAACAAAGAATGATACCTAGTGTCCATGTCTCTTTAACCCCTATCTTTGTTTTAGAATGGAAAATTCTACTTGAACAGGCAATGTGTCTCAGGATGTTGATGGCTGATGTTGTTACTATTCTCCTGTTCTACCTCCTTTAAATTGCTTATGCAAGGGGAGCAAGAAGGCCAAATAGAATCTCAGTATCTTATTCTATTGAATGGGAGGCAGACCAGAGAAGTGATATTATTTAACAGGATTCCATCTTATTCATATCTTTAGGAACAAGACTATTGCCCTTGTGGCATTCTTTCAATATTACTACAGTACACACTGTATTATTTCTTATCTAATCAGATACTTTGGTGTTTGGAAGCGCCCAATAATAGCAACTTTTCCTGAGTCCAAATTAAGTGGTAAGTAAGAGATAAGAAAGTAATAGATGAAGATCAAAATATCAGTTTTTATTATTGATAAACTGATTGGAGATTATGGCTATAAATTTGTGACCAAAAGAGCTTATTACTATCCTTTGCCTCATTCTCTGCCTCTCAGTTAAGTTCCAAGGACAGCTTACTTGAAGCAAAGTTTGATTCCACAAAACAGATATAGCAAGGATTTCAAATTGCATTGGTCCTGAACATTTAGTATTTAGGATACTAAAAATCCTCAGCTTCTTCATGGAAACCTTTTTAAGTGAATATATCTTATTTGTTAATAAACTTTGCTTTTCTTTTCTTCATTTTTTATATATAGTGTTATGTGTGTGCATTTAGATATATGATTATATGTGTGTTTGTATGTGTGTGTGTGTGTGTGTGTGTACACATATATAACAGATTGGAGATATAGATACATATTTGTTTTTGAATGAATTAATTTTCCCAGATCAGTTACTTATAGAAATGTAGAAGAACCAAGGCAGCTTTTCAGGCTAGCAGATTTTTACAACAAAAAGCTCTCAATTTTTCAGTGATCATAAAGATAGCCTGATTCCTTTGAATATGATTTTTCTGTGCTACTTCAGGTAGCCCTGCCTCCTCTGCTTCTTTTAAAAAGAATGGGTTAAGGGGGCACCTGGGTGGCTCAGTGGGTTGAGGCCTCTGCCTTCAGCTCAGGTCATGATCCCAGGGTTCTGGGATCGAGCCCCACATGGGGCTCTCTGCTCAGCGGGGAGCCTGCTTCTCCCTCTCTCGCTCTGCCTCTCTGCCTACTTGTGATCTCTGCCTGTCAAAATAATTAAAGAAAAAAAAAAAAAAGAATGGGTTAAGGTTAGGAACTTCTCTATCACCTCATACTTCCCAACCTCCACACCATCTAGAGATCAAGGAACATAGTTTTGTCCCCTCAACACATTCTGTCCAAAATCAGGGAATAATATTTTTTGTGGGCAGTTCCTGAGACCTGTTTCAGACAATTTTCTTTCCACTGAAATTTATCTTCCACTTGTTTCTACCTACCCTTAGGGAGCTTCAGTGAAAAACTAGCTATTTTTGGTTTCTTTTGAAAATATTTTGGAGCCTGCCTCCTAATTTTAACAAAAGCTGAGTTTTCAATATTTTCGATTATTTTTGCTGCTTTTGGATGGTTTCCAGAAGAAAGGGAAAATGCTAAATCTGTTCAGCCATTCTTTACTCTTAATACGAACAACAAGCCAAGATTCACCAGATATTTTGAAGGAAGCATCTAACACTAGAGAGAAAGATGAAAGCAAAGAGACAAATTGAAGTAAACTGGAGGAAACAGAGATAAAGAGTAGAATAAAACTTAATTTTTTTCTTATAAAGGTAAAAGAACATAAAACATCTATGAAATAATACCAGGATGTTATATGCAGATATAACCAGAGAACTCTAAAAAGATATTGGAAATTGAAACTTAATATCAGAAATTTTAAAATTCAAATACAAGAGGTTATTTACTATTTGCTGTTAACTTAAAAAGCTTTATTTAAAAAGATGAAAAAATTCAACAAAAGAGGTGAAAGGTAAAATTGAGGAAATTTCCCAGAAGGAGAGCAAAGCAAGAAGGAAAAAAAGCAAGAAATACAAGAAGGAATTCAGGGAATCATTTAAAGTGATTCAGTGGTTATAAATATTCTAGAAAGAGAAGCAGACAAAAGGAAGGAGGAAGATGATCATAAAGTGACAAAAGGGAAGTGTTAACAGAATGGAAAGACATGAACTTTGGATACTGAGTTTCTAGCACCTGAGGAAGATATAGCTACACCAAGATATATTGTTCCAAAACTACAGAGCTAGGCATTAAGAAGCCAGCTTAAAAGACTGTGTAGAGAGGGTTCTTGGGTGGCTCGGTTGGCTAAGGGTCTGCTTTTGTCTCAGGTCATGAACCCAGAGTCCTGGGAAGGAGTCCCACATTGGGCTCCCTGCTTAGTGGGAGTCTGCTTCTCCTTTCCCTTGCCACTCCCTCTGCTTGTGCTCTCTCTCTCAAATAAAAAAATAAAATCTTTAAAAGTCTGTGTAAAGAAAAATAATCACACTTTGCATAGAAAGGATTAAAAATTCAAAATGGTTTTTGATTTCCTGGGCCACACTAGAAGCTGGAAGATAACAGTGCAATGTCTTCAAAATTCTAAAGAAGTTTATTTTTCAATTTATCATGCTTCACCCACACAAAATAACACTCAAGCATGAGGTTAAATAAAGTTATTTTCAAGTGAAGCATTTCGGAAAGAATGTACCTTCTATCCACTTTTCCCCAGGAAACTGCTGGAAATATACACCATCAAAGGAAGGTCTACACTAAAGAAGACATAGATCAATTAAGAGGTTATCTGACACATGGGAGAGGGATTTCTCAAGATGATGGTGAAAGACAGCTGCCAAATGGCTACCACGGAGCAAGTAGGAGGCAGAGGGTGTGGGCAGGATGTAGAACTGGTAGATTTCTTGCCTTGTTTGACACCTGTAAGACTCATTTTACAACCAGGAAGAGACTCTACCAATGATTTGGTGACAGAAAGAGAGACAAACCAATAGCCTACCCAATCCTCTTGCCAAAGCAGTGATTAATTCTGGGGAAAACAGAAATTTTACAAGAAATGAAACATAATCATAATACATATGGCAGGGTATAAAATAAATCTACATAGTCAAAATAATGTAAATGCTGAACTTTGATTTAAACAAAAATAATCTTATTGAAACCATCACTCCTCACCTGCCATTATCTATTTATTCCATCCACCAGCTACTTTCCCCCATAGCTGGTGTCTACCTGATAGTGCATATCTATATCTGTTTGTTTCTGTCTGTCTCCCTCAATAGAACATAAGCCCACTGAGGACAAGGACTTGGTCTGTTTTGGCAACTATTTTATCCCCACATTACCTAGAATACTGCTGAGTACAGTGTATCTCAGTAATTTCTCCTAAGTAAATTAATATAAATTTAGGAATGGAAGTGTGTGTGTGTGTGTGTGTGTGTGTGTGTGTGTGTGGTATTGTGCACATTATGTACAACAGATAATGTCTAAAATAAAACAATGGAAAATAGCAGTAAACAGTGTTGCATAGTGATAAGATGAACTTCAGAAGAGCTATAAGAATTAGAAGTGGTTCTTTTGGAGAACAAAAGTATAGGGACTGGAATGGGGACTACTAGCTTTGGTTATAAAACTTGCAGCATTATTTGATGTTGAAATCTGGCACATGTATTACTTTGATAAGAACATAAATTTAAAAAAAACAGCTGGGAAAAGTTTAATATTCTCATCTCTTACACATATCATTATATAAGATCTATGTTTCTTTTTAAATGAAGAAGCTCATAGGAGATTTTGGGTTTGCTTGGCAGAGTAAGCTTAATTTCTAGGTGTATTAAGTCAAATTCGTAGCTTCACTGAGAGCAGCCAACTTAGGAAATCTTTTCTAAAGAAATGCAAACATCTCTTTATGTTAAACACCTTTGGAAGTTCTTCATACCAAGATAGATTTCTTTTTGAAAATCAAGTTGAAGAACAATGGCAAAACAAGACTGTGTTTACCACAAAGTCTTAACACCTCTAATTTTCTGAGGTGTGAGGCTTGGCAAGTCTCTCTAAGCCCTCTCAGTTCCTTTACTTATAAAGTGGGGGTGATAATATGCATTTCATTGGATTACAGAATTTATCAAAAAAGGTTTCTCTGTGAAATCCCAGTGTAAGATAGATATTTGATATCTACTAGTTTCTTTCCTCTCTTTTTTCTTCCCAGGACTGATTGTTACAAAGGCTGAATTAGCTAATCAAAAGCCTCATCATCATCAAAATCATCCTCAACATCATTTGTTTGCTGTGCCAGTGACAGGATTTAAACTTCTTTAAGTCTATAAAGAGTTTCAAGGAAGTTTGTACTTCTTTCCATATTATTGCACATTTCCATGGAAATACATGTTCATATATGTCAGCATTGGGGTAGGGACGATTTATTCACAACATTGTTATTTGTCCCAAAGTCTGTCATGGGAGAAGGAGGACACTCCTGCCAGGCATCACTCATTTGTGCATTCCCTGTGGCACCTACTACTTTACCTAAGGACTCAGTCAATGCCCCAAACTTGGCTGGTACATTCAGCAGGTTAATATGGGCCAGTCTGGAGACCCTCTGGTATTCCTGTCCCAGTGTCCTTTAGGGCAGGGGTGGATTCAATACATCTACAAATATAAGAAGATATCTTATCACCTCAAATATTGAATTACCAACTTGCTTGCTGAGGAGATTACAGACTCTTTCTCTGGCCAGACCCTGCATAATGTATTCCCTAGTGGACCAGCTAGCTTCTCTACAAAAGTCTTATGAATTGTCCCTAGTGGTGTTCTTGGAAAAGGAAGAGGAGGTCTAGCTAAGTATTAATGATTCCAGTAGTAGGTTCACAATATCACCTCCTGTCTCAGAAGGAAAAGATCACTTCATTGACATTTATCAAGGGAGTGTCCACTAGGGACCAAAGCATAGCTGTCATCACTGTCCACCATAGGCACAGTGAAAAATGGCAGATTCTCTCCCATCTGCTCTTTGCTACAATTTCCTAACACAAAAGCAAATGAAGCTACAAAGACACAAAGATGGACAGAGTATAAACCAGAACTTTAATTTAAAGTGGAATTATTCGGGGCACCTGGGTGGCTCAGAGGGTTAAAGGCCTCTGCCTTCAGCTTAGATCATGATCTCAGGGTCCTGGGATCAAGCCCCACATTGGGCTCACCATTCAGTGGGGAGCCTGCTTCCCTCTTTCTCTCTGCCTGCCTCTCTGCCTACTTGTGATCTCTCTCTCTCTCTCTCTCTCTGTGTCAAATAAATTAATTAATTAATAATAAAAAAAGAAATTTTGGAAAACATACTAAATGAATGCTAGGAAATGTGGTCTGAGAATACCAAAAGCCACAACATCTAGAGCTTAACCCCAGAGGTAACAACTTTCAAAGTTATTCTAAACATGCTGAAAATGTTGAGTGGTGATAAAGTCATTATATTTCTAAAGAACCAATCTCACTAATGTGTGAAAAATAGACTGTAGAGATACAAAAATGGTAAGTTAACCTAAGCAGTTTTGACCTAAGCAGTTGGCTGAATTTTCTAAGATAAGAAAGAGGAAAAATAGAAGATAAGAATCAAGAGCTCTTTTTGGTCAGATACATTTGAATACCTTAAAGTGTATTCTTCGAAGAAAACTTCTGAGAGAGATAATGGGATTGTAGTACATATGAGTCTAACACAGAGAGAAGAAAATTCTAGAGCTATAAATGTAGCAGTCTTCAGTGTGCAAATAGTATTTTCATAAATGCATCCTATAGGACTAAATAAGAGAGTGTGTTGACAGAGAAGAGAAGAAGCTGTAGGGACTCCATTGGTTAGATATTAGCGGTTTGAAAAGATCAGGTCTCTGAGAAGTCTGAGAAAAAGTGACCAATGAGGTAGGAAAAAAAAATCCCAGAAAAGTATAAAGAACTGGAAGGCAAATGAATATGTTGTTCAAGGAGAAGAGAGAGATCTGTTGTATGCCTCTGGTAGTTCAAGTATAGAGGAATGGAGGTTGGTCATCAACTGGGTTTAGCAATGGAAATTCAATGCATGAATTCGACAAGAATCATTTCTGTAGAGTTGTGGAGACCAAAACACAACTGGAGTGAGTTAAAGAAGGAATAAAGAAGATGAATGAACAACCATAGATATGGACAACACTATCTGGGCGTTTGTGGCAAAATGCGGGCAGAGTTAGATGACAGTGACTGGAGACAAGATAGAAAGGTATTTTATTTCCTGTTTTTGAGATTAGAGAAATAACGGCATGTTTATATTCTGTTGAAAATAATCTGGTAGAAAAGATAGAGCTCCTAATGTGATTTTGGAGCAATGGTCTTGAGTAGGTGAGAGAAGATGGACATAGTAGACAAAAAGAGTTGGCCTTGGATAGACGTGTGGAGAGTTTCTTCCCTGTTTGAATTAATTAGCTCATTGAATTAAATGACTATTTTACCCAGAAGTTTGCTTTAACTAAAAGAACACTATATAGACATCAGATTGTATTTATAGTGACCATTTATTTATGTCCCCCTGCTTTCCAGAATCTTTTGAAGCCCTACACTTTTTTGAGGACTTTGAGTGCTGCCTTTTCCTGGTGAAAGCCAGACAACTCATTTTCCAGCTTCTCCTCCCAGCTAGAGTACAGTAAAATGATCTAGCTCCTCCAGTCAGACACACACGAGGGGTGATCAACATAATGGTAAACCTGGCATCTGCTGGGATTACCATAATTGAAAGGCTGCAATGCCTCAAACAGAATTTTGGCATTAGAATGGCAGGGGATGGTGGTTGCAGTGAAGTTGAGTCCCTGGTGCTCAAAAGGCAAAGGCACAAACTGGAGCGTCTAGAGCTGGATGATGGCAGGGTTTTGTTTTGTTTTGTTTTTAATCAGACTGATCTGTGGAATGATTCAGGATGTTATTCCTATAAGTATAGGATTGAGCCCAATTGTTTAGTCTTCCTCTGAGTCTGAGGGAGCTCCTCATATTTTTTATAAAGTTCTTTTTCTCCTAAATCTTTCAGACTCAGTTTCTGTTATCTGTGATCAAGAACTCTGCCTAGCAAACCACGGAGACTCTTAACTATAGGAAATAAACAGGGTTGCTGGAGGCGAGGTATGTGGGAGGATGAAGTAATTGGGTGATGGGCATTAAGGAGGACACTTGAATAATGAGCACTGGGTGTTATAAGCAACTGATGAATCACTAAATTCTACCTCTGAATATAACAGTATATGTTAATTAAATTGAATTAAAAAAAAAAAAAAAGGAAAAAGAAAAAGAGATCTGCCCAGGACAGAGTTTAAGGAATCTAGCAATTGAACAACTGCTCTCCTCAGGTTACTTTTTGGGTTATTTTGTTGTTTAAACATACTCTTTAAGAATAGGAAAACAAACCATGATATAGAGAAATGAACTTTCAACATGGGCAAACATCTGTTAATTCTCAGATCATTTGAGGATAATAGTCATAATGTATCTGTGATATCCCTTTTGTGACATATATGAGATCATAACTGCTGAAGAGAAAATCATGCTAAGTAATCTAACAAAGATAAAGGGGTTAATGGGGACATTGGAACAGACAGAATATTTGAAATGGGTACTTTTCCAGAATATCTAGGCCTTAAATATACAAGCACGTGTGTGCATGCATATGTAGATGTTCACCATGTGCACATGCGTGGAGTCTAAAAACAAAGACAACTTGTAAACAACTAGCCCATCCCCTAGCTGTCACCATAGCAACTGAATCTGTTCATTTTATGTCTCGAATAACGTGTGCAAGTCTGTCTCACTAACAATTCAGAAGGGGACATTGACAAATGATCACTATATTCACCCAGCCATTTAAATAGGAAGGCATTTGGCTGAATTCTAATTTGACCAATGAATATTTAACTGATAATGCTGCCAGATAAGATATTGGCCAAAAGGGAAAGAAGAGAAATGAAGCTGGAGTTGCTATCATGCAAAAATCCTTTAATGAAGGACATGAAAGGACTGTTGTGAATTTGGGGCTGAAATCTGTTCTGTATTGGGAGATAGAAGAGCAGCTTGCCCACAGTGTATGAACTTTGAAGTTTCTGTGACCTCTAGAATGTGTAAGTCATGGAGGATGTTTTTCCTCCCTTGTTTAATGTTTTGTATACTCCAAAGACTAAGAAAAATATGCCTTAAAATGTTTTAACTTCAAAGCAACAGAAATAAAATGAAGGGTTAAGAGTGTTGGACAATTCAGACTCTGCCCATGTCCTAACCCTGTGAAACTTTTCCTCTTCATAGATTGTATTGCATCATAATATCCAAGAAGAATTTGTTTATTTGAATCTCAGGTCTCAGGAATGCTCAGTACTATGGCTCAAGGAGATCCCAAATCACATTTTCAAGAAGATTTCATAGGGATATCAAGTATTGTATGTTGCTCCTTAGAATATTGAATCTTTTAGTTTTCATGAGAATTTTCTGAAACAGGTACTATTTTTAATTCTATTCTGTGAATAATGAAACCAAAGTCCAGATGTGTTAAATAACTTGCCCAAGGTTGTACTGAATTAAGTAAAGGAGGTGCTGGGAGTAAAACCTGTACTCTCCCTCAAAATCCAGTGCTGAGCCACTCTGCTCTACTGTCTTCTACTTTTCTATTTCTCTAATCTTCATCTCTTCTGCCCTTTTTCTCTTTCCCTGTTAATCAGTTGTTTTCATAAAGTACAAAGACATAAATTAGAGGGAGAAAAATAAAATTATATATATAAATGCACACACCTTTATTATTTGCAATATTGGATTGATTGCTCAGCACATTTTTTGTATGTTGGGAAGTTACTGAGTGGTCAAGTTACAACCAGAGGTTCTTTGGAAACCATTGAATAGGAACAGGATTGTATAGTTGAAAATCATAATGGCTAGAGTCATCAAGCTAAGAGAAACCAGGGCATCCATCCAGGGCTATTTGATCTATTGCATCCAATACTAACTTGCACCCTCATTACTTCTCATTACTTCTCAAGGTCTTACTAAAATGCTTAAATCTTTTAAAAAATTGGCTGTAAATACAAAAGGAAATTGCAAAATCTAAATTCTTAGATGTTTACTTCCATGTCTGCAAAACAAAACATATGTCAACTTCACTCATTATTTTTTGTTATGCTTGAAAACACTTTGCAAGCATCTCAGAGCATGTATGATAATTTCTGAGAAATTACAGAAAATGATAGAAGAGTAGCTTATAGTCACATATTTTTGAAAGCAAATTAATAAATTTCTTTTCCAAAATCTTAACCCCAAAAGTATATGTTTAATGAAACTGTGGTACATTTAAATATGTTCCATATGGTGGGGAGGTAGGATCTATAAAGTCTGAAAATGGCTTTGCATCTATATTTGCATAAGGATATTCTTGCTGCTGATAGAGATGAATTCTGGATTGAGCTGACCAAGAATCCCTTCTCCTTGGACAGTTAAAGAGATATGCCGCACCATATAATTTTCTTGAAGAAGAGTTACCCTCTTTACAATATTGCTGGGTAACTACTGATGCTTGAGGGCCTCATTTTTCCCCCAAGGTCTACGTCCTACTATTTGTCTTTCCGTAGTCCATGACGCACTTAAGGTTTGTTAGTTGCCAAATAGATTGATGATTCCTCCATTCCAGAAAATATTATTAATTGGTCTCTAGAATGCTACTCCCACACATCTTGGCATTCTTTAAGTCACTTCAGTATTAAGTGAGGCTACATTAGCATAACAATTCAGGCTGCATTAAACAGCCCAGGGAAGAAATTTGCCAGTTTAGATTCCGAGGCAGACATTTCTCTATAAAAAGTCTTGATAGGCAGATTCACTGTGGGACATTCAGGCAAAGCGTTGGTCAGTCTGGCTCGCTCTGAAGCAATTCATGGGTAACCAAGATTCTGTTATTTCTAAAAGCAGTGGTCAAAATGGGGCCTTTGTTGTGTCTGGTTATTTAGTGCTTTCAACATATGTGGTCTGATCTTATGTCCCTAAATCTGCACAAGAAACGCTTTTCCCATAGGTTTCCCAGTGTCCTGGATTCAGACCCACCCACTATTCATCACCAAGGGATCTTGGGATGCTGGGGGGTTACAAGTTCCAACTTGAAGATCAGAAGACAATTGAGCCAGGGGTATTCCAGGACTGACATAAATGGTTCAAAAAGGCTTCTAAATGAGGGGAGTGCATAATAGAAAATGCTAGAAGACAGGCCTAAAGAGAAGGGAAAGAAGAACCAGAGTCAAAATTAAGAACCTTAAAAGGAATCTGTCTAATTATAATGAAGCAGAAACAAGGGGAAGTAGAAGGAAAGAATAGAGCTCTCACAGAGGAGTTGAATAGCAGAAAGATTTGTCTGGCACCTAGGGTCACAACTAGTCTGCCCAAATTAGGCATAGTTACAACCCCAAATCCTCTTATTCCTGCTCAAATTAAAACTACTTGTCAATCTTTCAGTACCTGGTTCTTTGAACACTTAATGCATTTACACTACCATGTCGTTTAGAGCTTCATTGTATAATATGCTATTATTTTATATTTGATAAGTGTATAGCTGTTGGCATGACCCCAAATAAACTATCAGCCTCTGGAGGGCAGTGATCATACTTTACAGTTCTTATATCTTGCAACCTTAGTAACAGAATAATATTTAGAAAGTGAATAGAAGGACAAATAAAGTAGCTCTTTATTGATGAATTACACATGGCTCATGGACCCCTGCTTTACAGCATTTTTGCAGTTGAACTTTTAGATTTCCTTGACTGAATACTTGCTTACCACCTCTCTCCCTAACTGGCCTATAAGCTCCATGAAGGCAGAGACCAGTTCTACTTTTGCTATTATAATGTGTTTGAGCACATTTGTAATGTTCCCTCCCAATTCATTTCCTCCCAGAACCTCTGAATGTGATCTTGTATAAAATAAGGTCTTAAAGTAAAGATTGAGTTGAGATCATACTGGATTAGGGTGGATCCCATCTATCTTTATAAGAGACAGAAAAAATATACATACAGAGATATGGAAAAGAAGCAGATGTGAAAATACAAGCAGGGATTGGAAGGACGCATCCACAAGCTAAGGAACACCAAGGAGGGCCAGCAAACCACCAGAAGCTAGGAGAGGGGCATGGAATGGGTTCTCCCCCAGAGAGACAAGAAAACAACCTGCTGACACCTTGATTTTGGACCTCTAACCTCCTGAACTGTGAGAAAATAAACTTTTGTTTTTTAAGCCACCCCATTTCTGGTAATTTGTTACATCAGGCCTAGGAAAGGCATATACCATTATATACCTATTATAGCAAAGTGCCTAGATCATAGCAAGGGTCCAGTAATTATCTGTGGAAGGAAGGAAGGTAGGGTGATTCTTCCCCCTTTCTCTACATCTTTTCCTAATTTAATGTTTTTTTCCTAAGTGTAAGTCTTGGATTCTATCTTTCAGAATCACCTGGGCACTTATTAAAAATGCAGATTCCTAGGACCACTCCAAACCAGCTGTGTCAAAATTTGAGGGGCTGGGAATATGTTTCTGTAATACTCTCCCATAGAAGATCTTATACTCATGAAAATTTTTGAACTGGTGCTCTTCTTTTATTATAATTCTTAGGGCTCTTTGAATGTTATCAAAGACATTTCTCCAGCCCTTATGGATAATACACCTGATGGGAGGAAGCTTGCCTCCTTGCAGGAGATGTGTGGTTGACCTCCTCATTAACGCTGCTGGGAATTTCTGAAGCAGGATGCTCCAGCTGTCCATTCCTTTTTTCTCTGAGGATACACCTGGCTGCTTGACACAACCCCAAATCCTGTCTACCGCAAAGGTTTTCATTTTGATAGCAGTGTCCTCAAGAAAAGAATCAGTCGGAACAAGACAGATGTAGAATCCCTCCATTCTTAGGACTATTCCCCCCAAACAGTTATGCCCCAAGGCCTTACATGCAAACTTTTGCAGATTTCTAACTTGGAACTTCCGCCACATTTCACCTCTTAAAAAATTTGACTCTCAAAGGATAGGTGACAGTTTATTACAAGCAGGCTGTTTTGTGTTCCATATTCATCTCCTATTTATGACTTTCTCATCCAAATTGCTGAATCCTCAAATCAAAACACAAACCAGGCTGCAAGCTCCAATTGGCATCTGCAGATCAAGCTGTGCACTTTCTGCTGTGTGCCTGTCCCCAGGACCTCTCAGAGACCTGTCATTGTCATTCCTATGGGTGTGAACAGCTCTCCAGGTCCTGTGGCAGAGCCAGCTACACTTCTAGGTATCTTTCTTTAAGATTTTTAATCTTGTTGCTCAGGATGTGTCTTTCCTGCACACCTGAAAGAGCAACCCAAAACTCCAAACAAGAATGGGGGAAGTTAGTTCAGCTCCGTGACTTTGCACTAAGTCTGGGAAGATTTGTGGGCTTGTCAGGAGGGATTTGTTGCAAAACCCAAGTGAATCCTGGAGTGGGGGTGGATATTAAGTAGGAAGAGGCAGAGCAGGATGAAAAGGAAACATCACGGAACATGTAGAGGTACTTTGAGCCAGCAGGGGTGTCCTGACTTCAAATGATCACCTTGTGCGACATTAAACTTCTGGCTTTGGATAATAAATGATAGTACAAACTTCTTTTATAACAAAATAAGCCAAAGACACCAGAATTTGAAGTAACATTTTTACCACCAGAAACATAAAGTTTATCCAACTCCTACTAATTTTTTTTCTCCTGCAAATTAAACATCATCCATCCTTACCACACTGCCTTGAAATCTCAAAGTTACCTTTAGCTTGTCCTTACTATCCCCCAGTTCCATATCATGTCTGTCACAAATTTCCATCATTTTTTTCTACAAAACATTGGTCCCATATGACCCAAATGCTCTGGGTTAACAACGTGGCTCTGGTAACTCTTTGACCTTTTGTAACATTTGTTGCCTTCATTAATTCTTCCGAAAATGGATTACCTCCTATCAGTCACCCAGGTTCAAGAACTTGGAGGTGCCTGACTTCATCGCTTTACTCTTCCTCTTGTTCTCTCAGATTATTAAGATCCCTCCTTCGTTTTCATTACCCTCACTACTCCCTCACCAGAGGCTTCACACCTGATTTTCTGCTCTAGCTGCCTTGATATTGCCTTTAGAGACAGTAAAATTTCTGCCAAGTGTTTTCTTTTTATTCTCTTCTTTTAAAAAAGGTATAATGTTTAATATTTTTACCTGCTAATAATAAAAATATCTGCTATTTATTGAGTACCTACTATATCCCAGGCAATTTGCTAACACATCATACAAACCAGTTCAGCAGATCTGATATTGAGACTTGGGAATCTGCATTTTTAGCAAGCACCCCAGTATAAATCACTCATCTACATGAACTGCGATATACTGTGGCCAGCTCTGAAATACCTATTTCAAAACATGGAGTCAAGCGATTGATGGGGTCTTCGCAACATTTATGTTGTTCTGTCTTAGTTGTTTGCTCTAAATAAGAATGTATTTTATACTTTGGTTTTTAAAATTTCTTGGCTTCATACCCCAGCTTTACTTTTTCAATATCCTTCTTCCTGATCCACCATTACTAAAGAATGGGAGTTGACACTAATGGTTGCTTTGCAAATAAATACAGGGGTACATTTTGGCCTAAAGTGCACAATGGAAAGATTTATAATCATACTACTTTAGGACTGGAAAAGCTTTTAAAGATCACATGGTGTTAGAATTTTAGAGGTAGAATTTCTCATTTAAAAAAAGTTGGTCATTTGTATGGAACCAGAAAAGACCTTGAATTGCTAAGGAAATGTTGAAAAAGAAAAACAAAACTGGGGGCATCACGTTGTCTGATTTCAAGCTTTACTACAAAGCAATGATCATCAAGACATCATGGTACTGGCACAAAAACAGGCACATAGACCAGTGGAACAGAGTAGAGAGCCCAGATATGGACCCTCAACTCTATGGTCAAATAATCTTTGGCAAAGCAGGAAAAAAAAATATACAATGGAAAAAAGACTCTCTTTTCAATAAACAGTGCTGGGAAAATTAGACAGTTATGTATAGAAGAATAAAACTCAACCATTCTCTTACACCACACACAGAGATAAACTCGAAATGGATAGAAGACCTCAATGTGAGGCAGGAATCTATCAAAATCCTAGAGGAGAACATAGGCAGTAACCTCTTCGACATCAGCCATGGTCACTTCTTTCAAGACATGTCTCCAAAGGCAAAGGAAACAAAAGCAAAAATGAACTTTTGGGACTTCATCAAGATCAAAAGCTTCTGCACAGCAAAGGAAAGAGTCAACAAAACAAAGAGGTAACCCACAGAATGGGAGAAGATATTCACAAATGACAGTACAGACAAAGGGCTGATATTCAAGATCTATAAAGAACTCCTCAAACTCAATACACACAAAACAGATAATCATGTCAAAAAAACGGGCAGAAGACATGAGCAGATACTTCTCCAAAGAAGACATATAAATGGGGCAACAGACACATGAAAAAATGCTTATCATCATTAGCCATCAGAGAGATTCAAATCAAAACAACATTGAGATACTGCCTTTCACCGGTTAGAACAGCCAAAATCAACAAGACTGTAAACAACATGCGTTGGAGAGTATGTGGAGAAAGGGAACCCTCTTACACCGTTGGTGGGAATGCAAGTTGGTGGAGCCTCTTTGGAAAACAGTGTGGAAATTCCTTAAGAAATTAAAAATAGAGCTTCCCTATGACCCTGCAATTGCACTACTGGGTATTAACCCCAAAGATACAGATGTAGTGAACAGAAGGGCCACCTGTATCCCAATGTTCATAGCAGCAATGGCCACAGTCACCAAACTGTGGAAAGAACCAAGATGCCCTTCAATGGACGAATGGATAAAGAAAATTTGGCCCATATATACAACAGAGTATTATGCCTCCATCAGAAAGGATGAATACCCAACTTTTGTATCAACATGGACGGGACTGAAGGAGATTATGCTGAGTGAAATAAGTCAAACAGGGAGAGTCAATTATCATATGGTTTCACTTACTTGTAGAGCATAAGGAATAACACCGAGGACATTGGGAGATGGAGAGGAGAAGTGAGTTGGAGGAAATCGGAGAGGGAGACAAACCATGAGAGACTGTGGACTCTGAGAAACAAACTGGAGGGGAGCAGAGTGGGGGATGGGTGAGCCTGGTGGTGGGTACTAAGGAGGGCACGTATTGCATGGAGCACTGGGTGTGGTGCATAAACAATGAATCTTGGAACACTGAAAAAAAAATAAAATAAATTTTTTTAAAAAATAAAAAAATTAAAAAGTTGGTCAGAACATGCATATACATGATATAAATATGATGGGCAGCCTAATGAAGAGCAGTGTAGGTACTAAGCTGTCAATAGGTACTATGAAAATTAGGGAGAGATAGTGTGCCTGGCAAGGATTGAAATTGAGTGCAAGAATGTGACTTGCTTTTACCAATAACATGTGAACTGAAGGAAGTGGTGTCACTTTTGGTTAGAGGCTTTAATTACCGTGTATGATTTTTTCCATCCTCTCTTTTCCTGGGTCAACAATCATGGAAATGTATGACAAAATGGAACTTCCATCAGTGTGGGCCCCTGAGTGACTTCTCTTGCTGGTACATATTTAAGGCACTGGAATTAGGAGGTTGTCACCTTATGAAAATTCTGTCTTATCCTGACCAATATGCTATTCTTCTTCCAGTTTTTAAGCAAGACCAATTCACTGATAGTAATAGGATAAGGATGATAATGAGAACAACTAACATTTACTGACAGTATACCATGGTCCCAGCACTGTGCTGAACGCTTTACAGGTTTTATGCCATTTAACCTTTATACAAACATTATGAGAAAATGCTGTATGAGCCTCATTTTATACATAAGAACATTGAGATGAAAAATGTTTAAAATAGAAGTGTAAGATTATATGAAAATTAAGTTTGAAAGCAGATTCAAATTCAAACATTTTGATTTCAGAGCTTTCCTTCTTAACCATTAAATTGCTTCTGTTAGTTCATAGGCCAAAAATGCTAATTCTCCAAAGTATAGTCTACATAATACTAGTTTTGTAGAATATTAACTGTCATTGCCTAAAAAATGAATTTGAATCTTATTTTAAATATGTTTATGAAACATTGACTAAAATGAAATAAAGAAGATTTAAAAATGTCAGACCCTCTTGATATTTTTTGGATCTGCCTGATCCTTGAAAATCTCTGCTTGAACTTGCTTTCATTCTCATGTTTCAGGCCCCAGGTTTCTTGTTCCACATCTACACACCTGTTTATAGTCCTATAAGGAGTAGTAATCCTATCCATTCCCTCACTGTTGACTTGAACTCCAACATGCCACTTGATTTTCCATTTTGTTGGCTTCTTGGACCTGGGAATCTCCTGTTTGGGCTAAGAATTCTCAAGGAGAGCTTTCTGTTGCACAATTTCTAGGTCCTTTGTTTATTATTCAACCCCACCCACTGGTATATAGAGATATATAAGGCAACAAGAATTTTTCCTGCTCTTCTTTCCAATTATTTTCCTTTATGTATTCCCAGAAGCTTCTCTCATTGGTGTTCTTTCCATTGAGATCATTAAATTTTCCAAGCTTTAATCACTTCCTTCTTCATATTCCATTTAAAACTCTTTAAAGTGTGCCAGTTAGTCTTTAATTAAATATTGTTTTCCCTATTTTTGTGAGCCATCGGTGATTAAAAAACCTGATAGTGGCAGTTGGAATTTTAGGAATGGATTATATAAAGCCTAAGGTCATTCAATACTTTTCCAGTAAGAAAGTCTAAAGGTTTATTTAATCTTTAGAAAGTCAATATTCTTTAGAAAGACCAATCTTAGCTGTAATGCTACACTAAGGGGCTTTGGGATACTCCAGGAGGAAGATATAACTTATAAAGGTCTTAGATGTGGGACTTAGAGAACTAGAAGGAATCTGATGGAATAAAAAAGAGAACCTTCACAAGGTCTGGGATCTATAGGACAATTCAAGTTTTTATATCTCTGTGAGAATTTGGTGAATGTTACCAAATTTTTCTTCATGAAACTACTCTTACCTCCATATTATATGTTGCTCCTTTCAGACACTTGAGATCCATCTACCTGCCCCTTTGGTGAAGAATGCCTGATAAAGGAGGTAAGGATGATATAAATTGTGTAAATGAATGTGAATACCGTGAGCGTATTGTTCTCCAGAAATGGTGAAATGAGGCCAGACTGTATGCCACCTCATACTAAAAAGTACTGAAAATCTTGTGCTTTTCCCAATCTGTATCTAGCAATCAACATAGCAAATCAACATTTTAGGCCATATTGGGATATAAGAAACAGGCAAGTCAATGTTTGAGGGGTATCATTCTTAAGGTAACGCTTTTAAAAAGTAATTTGGCAAAACCATGTGAGTAGTAATGTATTTTTACAATTCTGAACCAGATGCTCAACTAATGTGAAATATTAATTCCCTCCCATTGAAATTATGTTCCTTATAAATACCATCAAAAGAATATATCTGGGTTAGATGTAAACATCACAATACTTTTCTAGTTTTGTGATTTGAAATAGCCACTTTTCTACCATTGAAAATCACTGATTATTCAGAGTTAGTTATAAAGAGCAAAATATCTATGTGATTGCATGGTTTCGATTACCATCATCATAATGCTGCGCACAAAGGCTGATTACCTTCCATTTTACACTTCTTGTTAAAACTGGGTTAATAAGAGACTTTGAAAGGATATTCTCCTCCTCCTCACATGGAGTTTTTCATGGAAGTGCAATGCAATAATTAAAATTATTTTATTACTGAAGAAAGGATTAGCCTATTGTACAATTTTGTGGTGGTCAACAATATCTTATCATTAATGTATTATTGATTAAAACACCTGCTTTATATGAAGCAAATTTAGTTGTTTTATATATGTCTAATCATGATTTCAGTGAGAATTCTGTCCAACAATTTAAAACTACATTCAACTTAAGGCTGAGAGGTTCTGGGGTGCCTGGGTGACTCAGTTGATTAAGTGTCTGCCTTTGGCTCAGGTCATGATCTCTGGGTCCTGGGATGGAGCCCCATCCCTCTTCAGTAGGGAGTCTGTTTCTCCCTCTCTCTCTGCCTTTCCCTAGGCTTGTACTATCTGTCTCTCACTCACTCTCTCTTTCAACAAGTAAATAAAAATCTTAAAAAAAAAAAAAAGACTGATAGGTTTAAGGCTATTCTCGCTATATATTATCAGTGATTATAAATTAGAGCTATTTCATTTCATGTTTAGCTTTGTAGGAAACATGTTATTTAGGGTAGCTTTTTTTAGAAGTAGTGACTTTCTTATTTTTAAAAAATAAGATTTTCTTTTTCATAAACATTCAATAGGCAGAAAAAAGAGTAAGGAACATAGCTGGTATAAGTAATACATTTCTTGAAAGATAGAGAACCAGGTTAGGGAGAAGAGTGGGCAGTGGAATCAGAGGTGAATTTTTAATTTCCAATCTTGGATTTACTAAGTTCTTTCCTTTAGCCATGCCAAAATCCCCCTATATGTAAAACAAGTGACTAAGACTTGTTACTACAAAAACTCCCCAGTCCTGTGCCACTCTTAAGAGCAGTAAGATCCACAGAATGGAAAAAGTACAGAAATGGGAGAGAGAGAAAAAAGGAAATTTTCGCGTTTAATTACTATCTCATAATATATAAGAAAAAATCATTACACGCTTTTGACTTTAATGTGTATGCCTGAACTGCTTATTGTGGGAAATAATATGAGGTAATTGAGAGTTAGAAGAGCAAGAAGTCTGTATTTCTTTTGGAATTTTTTTTTAAGATATAATTATTTATTTGAGAGAGAGAGAGAGCAAGCACAAGTAGGAGTCAGAGAGAGAGGGAGAAACAGGCTTCCCGCTGAGCAGGGAACCCAATGCAGGACTCCATCCCAGGACTCTGGGCTCACGACCTGAGCAGCAGGCAGATGCTTAACTGAGTGAGCCACCCAGGCACCCCTTGAAAATTTTTCTTATTATGATTTGACTTATGAAACTAGATTTGTAATTGGAAACAAATGAAATCTTTGGATAGTTATGAAAGTTCAAGGAGTTATACCTGGATCAATATGATCTGTTGTTTTAGTCAATTTAGGCTGCTACAACAAATACCATAGACTTGGTTGTTTAAACAACAAACATTTCTCACAGTTCTGAAGGCTGGGCATCTGAAATTAAGGTACCAGCAGATTTGGTACCTGGTGGGAACATTTTCCCTGGTTTGCAGATGTCCGATGTACATGGCAGGGAGAACAAGGGCTCTGGGCTCCTCTTCTTCTTATAAGGGCACTAATCTCATTATGGGAACTCCAGCCTCATAAGCTCATCTAAACCTAATTACCCACCATCTCCCAATACTACCACATTAGGACTTAGGGATGCCACATATGAATTAGGGGAGGAGGCATAAGCATTTAATTCATATCATCTGTTAATACTTTTTTTGTTTGTTATTTATGGGATGCTTACCTATGGAAACCTGCAAAGCCCTAATTGTTCACCTGGTGGCACCTATCTGCAGGTGTAACATTAATCTTATTAGAGATCTCTTACATGCTTCTGCTGTGGCACATTTACCTTCAACTATTCAGGCCCACAATAATGAATTAGTCTTATTGAATAATGTTGAGGGTGGGTACAAAAATGTTTGTTATTCACTAAAAAAGCCTAATAGTCTTAGGTGCATACTCAAGTGATACAGCTATAATCTATATTTTACTTCATTTTGTTCTGGGGGCAAAGAGACCTATAAAATTTATGGTATTCTACACTACCTGAAGAAGAAGGGAGAAGAGGGGCAATATATTCTGAAATGATAATGATTGATGAAAGTATTTCATCTGCAAAGGCATGTAGAAGTTTTTCAGAATTAATATCCATTCAATATGTCAATAGGCTTAAAAATGTTTGTCCATTTACTCAATCTACATGTATACTCTATCCTAATAGTCTGAAACACCAAATAAGCTTTATATTTTTTTATTAGTGGCAGCACTATTTATTAAAAAAAAACACTGGGAAGAATAATTATGTAACTATGGGTAAATGGATGGGTTAGGAGTTGCAGATATTTGATGTAATGATATGCATAATCATAATAATATAAATCATGAAATTAAAGATGGGGAAATGATTACAAAATAAGATTAGGTGAAAACAATAGAAATACAAAGTTGTAAAAATGGTAACATGATCAAATGCAAACCCTGGCAGAGAAGAGCAGTGGAGAGATGTGCACCTTCATGTTGGCACTGATCATGTTTGGGACGTGGGATGACAGAGGATTGGCTGGTGAGACTTCTTTCTAATTTTCTGCATCTCCCACATTTTCTATAATAACATTCATTTCAATTAAGTTGAAAATATAAACATCCCATTTGGTCTTTTATTTCACTGTCTCCAGATCTCAGGTAGCAAAGGTCAATGCTAAACTCCAGCCCCTCCTCGCAGGTTCTTTCCCAGCCTCAGAATCCTCACTGACATCCTCCTTAAGCAGCTAGTTCTGCCAGCTTTTTCCCACCACCAGCCTCTTACTCAGTACTGGCTGATCCCCCTTCATCTGGGAGCTGAAGGAAATCACATTAGAATCCCCTGTTCCTGAGCCTGTGCCCTCCTCCCCAGAGCCCCAGCAGTGCCTTTTTTCTCTCCTTTCTTGATTTCCCTTCTGAATCTTCCCTACATTCTCATTCTAAGGCCAGATGGCTGATTTTCTGAAGCATTCACATTTCTCCTCTGCTGACTTATAACTGTTGAAAACCCATCATCCACACCTCCCTGGTAACCAGGTTTCTGCCACAGCAGGCTGCCTGGTGGGATTTGGCAAGTGTGTAGAGGGTGGGGAAAGAGAAACTGTCCAAAGGGAAATCGGCCAATATACTACTTGCTCCTCAGCGTTACTTCATTCATTTGGAACACTTGGAAAGCATAGGGAGCGCTTAATGAGGACCCATTAAAGGGAAAGCTGCGTTGTTTAAAGAGCCATCAGTTCTGCTAAGCCTGGTTCAGCAATTCAGAATTTGATAAGTAGCTTTTTAGTTTTTGCCTCAAAAATAGATATTGCTTATGTTAAAATAAATAACCTATAGATAAAAAGCTTCACAGATATTTATTTCACATGGGCTTAGGCAGAGTTGTAGCTGCTAATTTGCTTTGACTACTGGTGAAGCTGGAAAATGTGAAAAAGAAACATCAAGTCCTTCAATATAAAGGAAAATGAAAATTGTGCATTATGCATTTGATTTGGTTTCAAAATATCCAAAAGTAAATTGAATCTGGTCTGGGTAAGTCACTGTTCAAGGAATGATGAATGGCAAAAGTGGATAACTAAAGAATCTATGTCCTCAAAAACATTATAATGCAACAGGAGAAAAATATATATGGCAAGTTAAATAAAATTATTCTATTAAAAAAGTGTGACCATATAGGCCAAATATTTTCTAAAGCCTGGCATAGAGTAGTGGTTCAACAAGTTCCCTTTCCCCTACACACTGTGTCCCAAACAGAGTTTCAATTAGGATGTTTTTAACTTCAGTTAAGTAGTTCTACAACAAGAAAAATTCACTCTTTCTTATAACAAGAAGTCTAAAGGGAAAGCAATTCTTTAAGTGGTAGATCAGTCAGTATCTGGACAGGAAAATATAAATCATTCTAGATTTTTCAATCAGAGAGACTTTAATGTAAGAAATTGGTCACCAAGGTATTGGAAAGACTAGAGAAGCAACAGGGTGACCTCTTGGGTGTTCTTGCAGATGAGGCTGCCAGAGCACCACTACTGTCGTTGGACCATTGTTGCTACTGCGAGTCAGGAGTCTAGAGTTTGTGGACCGCTTGGATGTTGCTGGAATCTCCAGCCATCTTCGTGTGCTTGCTGTTGTTTGTATAGAAAATATTTGCCCGCAGTTTCCCACTGCTTAAATACTAAAACCAAAAACAGACAGAATGACTTCTGTTTTCTTTTTTCCTTCCATCCAGTCTTTGCAAATGTCTTACCATTGACAGAAGCTACCAAAAACCAACTGGCAAGGGAGTCTGGGAAAACCTGTTTCTAGGTGCTTTTCCCCCATCTGTAAAGAGAACAACTCAGAAAAATTGGAATGGGGTTAAGTAACAACAGAAAGTATCTGGTTGAATAGGATAATTCAGCAGTTCAGTAACATCATGAAGGTCAAATGTCCTTTTGTCTTTCCTCTCTCCATCCTCAGAGATAAATAGCTTTTCCTTTAGGTTGGAGTCCTTAAACACTTGAATGTTAAAGACAATATTCAAATGCAGAAAAAGGAAATATCCTTTTCTTGTGTTTTTTTTTAGAAGAATGAGATAAACTCCCAGTTGACTTGTTCACCCATGTGATGGGTTAGAAAATGCAACATAATCTTTCTTAAACAAATTACCAACAAGGGTTAAAAAACGAATGCTATACTTTATCTAATAAACAACAATTGTATGGCATCCTATTATCTTGTGATAAAAAGATTAATTTTGTAAATATAAACTTTTAAAATATACTACAAAATATTCGTAGTCCTGTTTTTCATTTCTTTATTTTTTTATTATTATACATTGGTATTATGTCATCATATACACAAAAAGCAGAAGTGGTCTGGCCTCTCTCAGACTCTGAGAGGCTCTGTGGGGAAGATGGACTACCCCAGGGAGACTTCATGGAAAAACAGGATAGTTGGGCATATCGCAAGCTACTTTGGCCAATAATGTGATTTAACCAGTAGAAACAGAATAAATCTACCAGTAGAGAACAAATCAGGCCAAATGAGTCTCTGGAAATCATGAAATACCTTTAATGATTTGGTTGCTCACCCTGAGTTCTGGCGTCATTTTGGCAAAATGAATAAGAAGGAATCACAGAGTGAGCTCTTTCGTGCCAATAATGAATGCAATGGAAATTGACTTCTTTCCATTCCAGCTGTAGCAGCAGGAGTAGGTTTTGCTGCCAACAAAAAGCTTCATCACAGTTTAGAGTTGAAATACTGGTCAAATCAAAGGGCAGGGGGCAGCATTTAGTACAGACACTACATGTCAAATTGCCAATCTCATGCCCAAAACTTTGCTCCCTGTGTCACAAAAACCTCCTTGAAGATTGTTTATCTTCTTCCAGCCCTTCAATTAATGAACTATCCATCAACACGCAGTAATATTAACAACTATCATCTGTACATTAATTTGTAAAGTGCTTTTCCTTTTATATGGTCTTATTTAATCCCTGCAGCTATCCAGTGAGCTGGATTTTTACATAGAAATCAAATTCAGAGATGTAACTTGGGTGACATATATAAGCTGTGAGAATGAGAGTTGAGACTAATAAAAATCCAACATTGGGTGGAGTTGTGTAAGGTACAGTTCTGGCCCTGAGGGAATTTACTTTGTAGCTGGAAAATGAGGAATGCAGATAAAGAGCATCCAGCAGGTTGTTAAAAGTACTGAGTGAGTTGTACATAACAAAAGTATCATGCAGGTAAGAGAAAGAAATGTCCACCATTTATTGGGACGGTCAAGACTATTTATTTATTCCTTTCCAAGGTGGAAATGAAGTGAATAATATCTTAGAGACCTTTCTGAGCTGACATATTAGCTTTGGATATCTGTCAGCCCCTAGATGACATCATGTGAACTTTCTGCATGGTCTGTGCCCAAGGGCAGAATAAAGGGACGAGCTCAATTTTCCAAATCAGATATCAGTATAAACACTGTGATCCTAAAATAAACCTTAAGTCTCCAAGTAATTAAATTCTCTCTGTTTTTTTAACTTTTATTCATTTATTTGAGAGAGACGGGGGAGGAGGAAGAATGAGTAGGGAGGAGGAACAGAGAGAGAGAGGAAGCAGACTCCCCACTGATCAGGGAGCCTATGCGGGGCTCTATCCCAGTACCCTGAGATCATGACCTCAGCCAAAGGCAGACCCTTAATGGACTGAGCCACTGAGATGCCCCTCAGATATTCTTTTCAGTGATCACCATGAAGAAGAACTAAGGGAACTCACAATAATTTAATAACTCAAAGAGGTTATAAAAATCAGCTATGTAACAAATGCCATAAAAACATAGGCATTCAGAATCTAACTTTTAGATTCTTTCCTCTTTTAAATTGGGGTGATCTTCTTCCTCACACATGCCACACATTATGGTGAATATTTCTATTTATTGAAACCAACCATTTGATCAATTAAAGAAGCCTTTCAGAGGATGATTTCCACTTCTACCAATATCAGCTTATAGTTTATTACTTAAGTTATAAGGCTTTCCTATGTGGAACAAGCCCATATATAATCTCTTCCTTCTTGTCTCAACCTGTACATTTTTGGCTTTATTTTTGAAATTATCTGTATAAAGTGGAGTATCAGATTGATTATTCAAGCTTATACAATCATTGATAATTAGGTAATGAGCAGACATAAATCCTCCACCATAACAAAATCTGGTAAGACTATTCCAAAATCCCCTGGGAATGCTGAGGAACTGAAACTGCACTAGCTGACTGAACTCAAAATTATCTCAGGTATCCAGTGCTTTGGGGAAACCACCAACTTGCTTCTGGAAGCACTGTTCCCTTAAGATGTCTTTCTGAATGTCTTCTGTGTCTGTTGTGCAACCAAGACCCCATGCACTGCATCATCTTGTGTTCTGAGAGTTCTTAGCATGAGTATGGCTTTAAGAGTAAGACTCTACCAACAGTACCAATGTGGTAGATAAGTGGTGGAAGAAATTTGAATAAAAAATTTTGCCATGTATACAATAGGTTTTAACAACAGGTATACAAGCCTACCAAGGTAGTCCAATTATTATTGGAAGACACACATCTTCTAAATTATTCTAAATTGTGTTACTTTAAAAAAATATTTATTACTTTATTTAGAGAGAGAGAAAAGGAGAGAGTACATGCAAGCAGGGGAAGGGGCAGAGGAAGAAGTAGAGGGAGAAAGAGAATCCCAAGCAGACACCCTGTAAAGTGATGAGCCTGACACAGGACTCGGCCTCACCACCCTGAGAACCTGACCTTAGCCAAAATCAACAGTCAGACACTCAAGTGACTGAGTCACCCAGGCACCCTCCAAAACTGTGTTTTTTTTTAAAAGAAAAGTAACAACAACAAAAACCTTATCAGTTAAAAAACAAAACAAAACAAAAAAAACCTTAAGGGAAAACATTTTGTAGTTATATCAGGGTTTTGATCTCAGGATTGACAATGTATGAAGGCACTTTAAGCTCTACTAAATATTGTGGATTTGTTCTTTGAAAATAGAAAACTCAGGAATGATGGAACAATAAATGGTCAATACAGTAATTTTTTTCTTTGCATATTTTCAAAGTTGAATAACAGAAGAAAATCCTCAAATTAAATCTCAATTTGAGCAGAATTGACCCCAAAATATTTCTTTCAAGAGCCTCAGGTAAACCCACAGACCCTGGATTTGTCCTGGTATTTAGTTATGTAAACCACGAGCCACTTTTGTCCTTGGTGCTCTGACATTAAGCCCATCAGATGGGCTGTGACTTATTTGAAAGATGTTTGTACCAATAATGTAAAATAGTAAAACCACAGAACTGCATTAGCCAAAATCTTATGCTATTGATGTTGCTTATATACAATTTAGTATTTCTTATTATCTAACTTTGATTCTGGAATGGGAGGAACGAGGCAAGCAGAGACACCAGGAGGATAATTGCACTATAAATAATGTCGGGTCAGAGAAGTCTGAGTTTCTTTCCCAGGAGGAGACAGTGGTCTGTCTCCCAGTGTTACAGAGTAGGTTTGATGAAGGACAAATAGACATATATGCAAATAGGCCCAGGACTGTCTGAAGCTTCCAATTGTCATCATGGATTCCATTTCTCCCTCAGCTAATCCACTCAATCCAATACTTACGGACAGAATCAATGGCTTCAGGGAAGCAATAGGGTCTCGATGTCCAAAATTTGGTGATAATGAGTGACTGCATAATCTGTTACCTCTTCTTTACACATTGTAGTTGTGTGGAATGAGTGTTGGCAGCTGGCAAGAAATCTTAAGAATGATGATAATGCTTTCACTCAATCAATATTGTTTCTATCTCTTTTTTGTGTTTACTGGGACCCAAAAAGGACAGAGAGGATGACAGAATTTCTAACTCATCCTGGAGTTCTTTTTTTTTTTTTTTTTTTTTTCCACAAGAAGGATACAAGAGTTTTATTAGACAACCCATGGCAAGATACAAAATGATTGATAATGAGAACAACCATACTCTATCAGCCACGTGCTACTTGGGACTATGCCACTATCCCACAGGACTTTTCTGGGTTTACACCTCCTAATGCACTACCTAAAGAAATGAATCCCCTCAAATCAGGACTAAAACACAAAGGGATTATACAAAATGATTAATAATGACAACAACCAAACTCTCATCAGCCAGGTGCTACTTGGTTCTATGACACTATCCCACAGCACATTTCTGCGTTCACATCTCCTAACATGCCACCTAAAGAAATGAATCCCCTCAAATCAAGACTCAAACACAAAGGGATTCCAGAGATCACTAGGGAGGAGACTGGTTTTGAAAGCTCTTCCTTATCAATGTAGAGAAGGGATGGGGGAAGAAAACTTGGCAGGACAATTTGTCCACTTGTTTCCTTCTTACTAAGTTCGGAAATTCAAATTGTCCTGGAGTTCTTTAAGGTCTTTTGCTCTCCTCATTACAAGATACTTACATTTATAGATAGGACAGGTGTTCCTCTTCAAGTCCTTCCATTTCTCATTTTTTGTCAGAATTCAATTTTGCAAGGACAATAAATGACAGTGAAACGTGATTGCAATAAAATAATAATCGCTAAACAAGCTGACTCTGCCATTTTCTAAAAAACACATTCTTGGGAATAGTTTTCTTATTTTTGCAGGATGTCAAATAAAATGTAAATGCTATCTTTTGTAATAAAACATGACAGGGAAGGAAATTTAAGACATACTGCCAATAAATATGGTGTGTAAACTTTAAGATTTAATAATGTTATAATTCCATTCACACAAATGCTCATCATTCCCTTGTTGGTAGATGATCTAATTAACTAGCTCTTTTGCTGCACCATTTAAGTGACCATTTCCCTCCAGTGAACTGGAAGTGGTGGAAGGTCTGAAATTTCACTCTGAAGTCCCTTTTTACTCATATTCCCTATTCTATGGGTTCTTCTTTCATTCCATTCTTTTTCCCATTTGTTTCCATTTTCTTTGCTTGGAACTTCTGTTGTCCTAAATTCCTGAATTTCCACCACATCCTGGACACTGGCTTTAATTAACGTTGGTGGTTCGTCACACAAACAGGTTTTCATTTAGAACATGATGTGTTTTAGCTGTTCTTGAGATCTCATCTCGACCTTCACTTCTTAAGAAAAGCCTTCCTAATTTGATCTAGGTCAAAGCCCTATTGTCTATATTATGTACCTTTTATTTGTATCATTTTTTCATGATTGTAACTTTATATTTATCTGCATGATTCCGTGTTTAATGGCAGATTTCTGGATAAGCCCTAAATTCAATATATGAGCAAAGTGTTTGTCTATTTTTGTTTTCCACTGCATACCCAATGCCTAGAATATAGTATGTACTCAAGAAATATGTGTTTGGTAAATGAATAAACTAGAAAAGTCTTACTGTGCATAATATTTGCTGTTTCACAAGTATGCCAACCATAGCAAGTCCAAAACAGATCTCTGTCTTCCTTCCCCTACTCTCTTATCCTGTACTTTTCTTCATTTTGACAAGTGACAACTCAGTTTTTCCTTTTCCTCAGTTTTTTCTGTTTTTTTTTTCCCAAAGGTGCGTGTCCTTTATGTCATGCCATACCACATGTCTAATTTATCAACAAGGCCAGTTAGTTGGCTCTACCTTCAAAATTTTGTTTATCCAAAATTCAACCCCATTGCCCATATCCACGGCTAACCTACTCTAATCCACTATCATCTCTAGCTGTTTTAGTTCAATAGCCTCCTACCTGGTCTCACTTCTTGCATCCTTGCCTCTATTTTTTTTTTTTTTTCCCACACAAAGAGGAAACTTTTGAAACAGAAACCCAGTCCTATTACTCTTCTTTCAAACCCTTAAATATTTTCCCTCTTCACTCATGGTAAAAGTCCCTTTGGAGGCCTGTGTGGCCCTACCTAGTCTTTTCCATGACAATAGGTACTTTGTTCTGTTCTGTTCTCTGCTATATCAGCAATGCAATGAAGAATTGATGGCACAAAGTAGATGGTTGATGGATATTTATTGATGATTATATGCACTCACAAATCAGAGGCTATATCATTCAAGAATTACTCTCTGACCCTTAAAGCAAAAAATATTCCAACTCATGTGTTCCAGTGAATACATTTACCCTTTAGTTAACTCATACTGAGAGTGTTCAATACATAACATGATGTTATAAACTTTTGTTCCAGGTCCTTCTCCTGAAAAATAGTTGTATTATGAAGTCAATTTTAACTTCTTAGGAAAATCATTATTGCAATCAGTATTAGCTCAAAGAATCATTCAAGGGGACACTAATGTCTTAAGGCTGACTATTGTGGTTGACTGAATTTAGAATTAGAGACGAAAAAATTCCGCTTGGCAATTTCATCTATTTTTATGTACTAGAATAACATCTCAGCTTGGTGGTGATTTTGTGACATATTTCAGGTAGTAGAAATCATAATACTTCAATATTTCTGGTGGGTATTTTTCATTTGTTAAGGCATTTAGACAATCAGCACATCATTAAATCTATAACAGTTCTACATCAAGTCATGTATCAATTTCATTACTGTTTGCCTCCTTAACCTGCTTGTGGTATTAAAATCTAGCATAGAATAACTTAAAATCTTAGGATATGGGAATGTGGTTACAGCAAACTTCTGAAAGGAATTCTACTTTGTTTTGTTTTGTTTTGTTTTTCCCCCTGCCTATACTAACATATACAAATAATGCATAATACATTGAGGGACTGGTGGTGGCATTTCATATTATTTAAATAAAAAATAATGGTCAATGTACAATGAATTCCTACCTGTCTTTGATCCTAAGATCACTTCTTGTGAAGACTATGATCATAAAATTGAAATTAAGATGATGAAAAAGAAAGGGGAAACATGACTATTAATAGTTAGACCTCTGAATTGTTTATCCTTCCTCAAATCTATTAATTTCTATACTTCCAAGGTTATCTAAGAATATTCAGAATATTCAATTTTGTTCTCATGGCTGGAGAATTTTCATCATTTTATCAATTAACATCTCACTTATTCAACAAATATTTATTGAACATCTATCCTGTGCCAAACACTGTTCTTAATTCTGAATATGTGAACACTATTGTATCTTGTTTCAGTGTAGAGCCATTATATGTCATTCAAAACTATGTCTGGAGGGAAGGTTTGTCTCATGGAGAGACTGAACCATGCTTAAAGCAAGAAATAAGAGTTTATTTGGATTTTAAAAAATCATAGTTAGCAAGGGACTTCCTTAAACTCACACTTAACTGCTCCAGAAGTTAGGATGCAAAAAGAAGGGAATTTGAAGACAAATCTTTGCTGTAAATATATTTTGCCACTGTTACTATAATCAAAACATTCTTGAAAAAAAAAAAAAGAATTGTGATGCATTAAAAAACCAGGTCAAAAATTATATATACAAAACTTTTAAAGACCATCTATTTTTTTTTTTTTTTTTCAGTGCAGGGCTTGAACTCATGACTTGGAAATCAAGACCTGAGCTGAGATCAAGGGTTGGACCCTTAACCAACTGAGCCACACAGGCTTCCCTTTATAGACCATCTTAATGATTGATTTCTATATGATTGATCTGTTGTATATATAGCCAATCTGAGACTGACAGTAAAATTGTTAATACATAACAAAAAGAAAAAGAAACAAAACAAAAACAGTGGATTGGCTTCTCTTTATTAAGTGACTTTGCCATGTAGACATGAGAAAATATGTTGCAATAGATCAATAAATTTAGGTGCTGTCATTCAGTCTCACTGAATCCAATCCAAGAAAGTAAATCCAAGGCTCTTCCTGCTTTTCGTTCCTTTTATTGAAATAGTTGTTGTGGCATGAAATTCAAAGAAATGTTATGCACTCATGAGTAGGGGAGAAAGTTACTCTGAAACAAAGAAGAAAAAACCACATGGAACAAAAAGCAAGCAAACAAACAAAAAAAGTAGAAGCCCTCAAGAAAGTTTTCCAACTACTGGTGAAAGAAACTCTATGAACCCTCTAAAAACTAGGGCTCATAGAAATGTACTACATCCATATTCAACACTCAGATAAGCACATTAGAACCTCAGGCATCTTTTAAAGACCCATATGTTTGGTGCAGTTGCTCTAAACGAAGATGAATTTCCAAGGCTTGAGAATGTTTCTTTTCTTTTATCCCAGGAAGAAGGCTGCTCGAGCAATAAGTAACTCTTCAGAAACCCCTTCTTACCAACCTGGAGCCTACACTGCTCACCCATAGCAAATGCCACACACATGAATGGAAACTATTATACTATAGAAGACCGACTCTAAAATAATAAAAATCACTTATCCTTAAAGAGGATTAAGCATATCCTCGAAGCAGAGAACTTGAGACAGCTGAAATTATGTACATTTATATGCACACATCTAAGCAATAACAGTTAACCAAAACGCAAACTATCAAAAACACATGGCTGAGCAACCTAGGAATTTTGCTGTCAGCTATGATGCTGCAGTGGGAACCTCAAATAGGATGTCACCCTGTCTTGATTCTGTTTATCCAAAGACCTTCATCAAGCACTGAACAATTTCCTGGGAGAATGTCAGCTGTTTTCTTCTAGAAAAACAAAGTCATGATCCATGATTTTATGTTAGTTCTTAATTCTTAAGATTTCCCCCTCCCCCCTCAACACATACATATTATAATGAATTTGAATTATTCTTCAAAGTAAATAGCTGAACAAGTCCTATTCTGTGCAACATTCCTCTCACCAGCTTGTCAACTAAATGAATTACAGTGAACTGAATAACTGTGGGAACCTTCAAGGGAAAATCATTCTATTTAGGAACTTAAAAGGAGGAGTCTGAAAATAGAGAAGGACAGTTCTAACGCCTTTCCTTCATCTACAGGTTAATTGTAATCAGGGTAGTACGAACTAAACCTAAACAAAAGTCAGGTTTAAATGACTGCTGTGCTGATGGCCGCTTGTCGTCTATGTGCCTAGGGTTTTTAGGACATTTGTTCATGGCTTGCAGGAGGGAAGGGAAATGGAGCTTTGGCACTTGGAGTGATGGAAAAGACGGATCCAAGAGGGGACATGATAGTGGACTGTGGAGTTTTCCTTTCTTATAGGCATTTGTTCTAAGGAAAGCAGAGTTTTGGCAAAAGCTGAAGAAGCCATCTTCATGAGGAGGAGACACAGCAGCCTGATTAGATAGCTGTAGGAAAGCGAAATCTCTTCTTTTCTGTATAGAACAGAACAGGACACCATCCTAAGGTTCCAAAGACAGGAGTTGCGTATAGCTTCTCCTCAGTGCATGAGGAAGATGTGGCCATTTGATTTTGTAGTGACTAAAGTGTTCAGAGACTCAGCCTACTTCTCCAAGCCCCAACTAGTTAAAGTGTTATTTCTGCACATTAATGAGGAGGCAGGAGTCTGCCCTGTGTACATTTGTTCCTTTCATGCACACGACCTCACCAGAAGTCACCTGGCTGCCAGCCATGGACACAGTTCACCATGAGTCAAGCACAAGTCTTTTAACAGGTTGGCAGAAGAGCAAGTTTGTGCTGCATTTCCTGGCCTCAGAAATTTCTCCTAGTACATATTTAAGTTTCCTTGATTTATTCCCCATATGGTCCATGTGGTTAACCACAGTTTTATTTTTCTTAATAGCAGTAAAGAGAGACTCATCATGACCCTTCTTCGGGCTCATCAGTCTCTCGCTCAGACCTATAATTTATTAGGAACATCCTCTGTGGGGATGAATGACTCTGCTCTTTGGTAATAGGATATGGAGCTTTTACACACTGTGAGATGTGCTGCTTAGTGCCAGAATAACAGTTCTGGTAAGTCACTGAGGGAAGTAAGAATCTGTCTTCTTTCCTGATGCACTGAACTGGCAAGGTAGGTGCCAGGCTAGGCCAAAAGAGGCTGAGTCTTCTTCCTTTGCATATCCTCAGAGTTGTCTATGGGACCTAAGATAAAGGGCAGAGACATTTGAGTGAAACAGACTTGTTTTTAAATTCAGGCCTATGACTCTGCTGAAGAGGTTCTCAATCAAGCTCAATTTAGTCCCCAGGAGACCTTTGGCAAGGTCTGGAGGCATTTGTAATTGTCATGACTGGGGAGGTGCCTCAGGGAAGAGGTCATCCTACAAGCAAGGGAGGGCCTGCTTCCCCTTACTTTCCTGCAAAAAAGGAACTATCCAGCTCACAACGTCCATAGTGCTGAGTTTAAGAAATCCCACCCTAAGTGGTTGATGCTGAGCAAGTTTCTTAACCTTGTCAAAGATGAGAGACAATTACTGGTCCTATAAGGGATGCCTGAGTGGCTCAGCCAGTTAAGCATCTGCCTTTGGCTCAGGTCACGATCCTAGGGTCCTAGGATTGAGCCACAGATCAGACTCCATGCTCAGCAAGGAGCCTGCTTCTCCCTTTCCCTCTGCTGGTTTCTCTCTCTCTAATAAATAAATAAAATCCTCAAAAAAATTATTGGCCCTATAAGGTTGTGAGAGAGATTAAAATAAAAGCAACAAGGAAAACAAACTAGCTGTATTGGGGGCAGAACTAAGACAATCCATCTCCTCTTCTCTTGGGTATCCCAGCACCTACAATCTCCCTATTTGCCATCACCCTCTGCTCCCATCACAAGTCTGTTTCAACTTTGCTTAGGCTAAGTAAGGTTGAGTTATTCTAAATTACTCTGAAGTAACAAGCACTCCAAATTCTCAGGGTTTATACCAAATAAGTTTAGTTCCTCACTTCTGTCTGTGTGTCAGGGTTGCCTCCAACTCTTTAATTAGGCCCATGCTGAAGGAGCAGCCCCCATCTTGGACATTATGATGTCTAGGGAAAATAGAAAGCAATAAAAAGCATACATTGGCTTTTACAATTTCCACACAGATGTGTCCTACATCACTGTTTGAAATGCTGCCTACTCACCCGTTGTTGAAGGAGGGATTCCCTCCACAGGGTTACAGGAATGGCTGAATATGGGACACCTGACACTGGATAGATAAAATAAACAACAGTTTATTAGTCACATACACCCACTGCCCAGGGGAGGAGGATACTGCACATGATGCAGGATCACATGAGGGCTACACTCAGGAACAGAGTGAGCAAACAGGGCTATGGCAGGCCGGCTTTGTTGTGTCAAGAGGAGGAGGTGTCCCTGGTTCCTACAGGAGGATGCCACTGGCTTGTTTGAATAATTCTATAGTAGGAATTCCATAATTAATGAATTAAGTAATTCCATAATTGGCTTGTTTGAATAATTCCTGGCAAGAATTGAAATCTGCTGCAAAAGGACTGCTGTTGGCCCCTTTCATAAGAAGGATGATTTGGTTAGGGGATTTATTCAAGGGCTCAGAGGGGGAAAGGAGCTTGTGAATAGGTCATTTAGAGTTCTGCTGACTTCACTAGATGTCATGACAGAACATAATATTGAGCCTTATTTTTAGGCCTTAAACCATAATCACTTCTGCTCGTATTTCCTTGGCCCACAAAGATTACATGGAATATGGAATCAAGTGACAAAGAGTAACTTAAAGATCCTTTGTCATTTTAAGCCAGTGGATTCCACGTTTCCATTTCCTTTCATAGATACTTTAGTTAAATGGGATCCTATCTAAAATCATTATCTACAACAGTGATGGAATCAGAAATCAGATCTAACAGGGTTAAAGCAGGATACAGTTCTGGGCATCCCACTGTCTCCTCATCCACTGACATTTGCCCAATCCTGTTTTTCACCAATGAAAACATTGAAGACCAGAGTGGGTAGTGACTTAAGTTAAACAGCAGAGTTCACATCTTCTGGTAGGAACACATATTTCTAAGCTGGAAGTAACAAATCCCATGGCAAAAAAATATAGAGACAAAATGAGGCCAGTTATCCTAGGACAAAGAAGGGGGCAATGGAGGATGTGGGATGACAGTAAAAGAAAAAAGATGGGAGTAATTATGGAGATCAGAAGAGAGAAAGCAGAAAGGCATGCAGGAAGTACAAGGCCAATTCAAATATATACCATGCCGATGACTTTCAACCTCTCTGTCCAGCCAGAGTTTTGAACTTCAGACTGGTGAATCCAACTGCCTGGCTTAACATCTGACCTGAAGCCTGACAACATCTTAGTCTTGTAAGTCCAAGACAGGACTCTTGGTTCCTCACTCTCCTCACCCTACTTCTCCTTAGTCTTCCTGACCTCAGCAGGTTATACCATCTACTCAATTTCTCAAGCCAAATATATAGATGTTAGTCAATGACTCTCTTCTTTCCTTTCCACTTCATAGCCAATCAATTAGCATGGCCTATTGGTCTACCTTCAAAGTATATACAGAATTTGAGTCCTTCTCACCAAGTTTGTAACCTCTACTCTGTCCTGGAAACTTGTAATGACCTCTTGTTTGATCTCTCTGCTTTTACTTTTGGATGCCACAATCCATTTTCTTCACAGCAGCCTAAGTGCTCCCTATACAGCATAAATCAAAGTTCTCTAGTAATTTTCCATCAGTCCATAGAATAAAGTCACAACTCTATCATGACCTACAAGTCCCTACTTTGCTGAGCCCCCATCTACCTCTCATAGCTTATGTCCTACCACTGGCCACCTAATTCATTCCCCTGATGCATCTTAAGTCACACTGATTTTCTTGACATTCCTCAGACATATCGAGATTATATTGCTGTATAGGATCACAGTTTAGACTTTCATGAGATCTTACCCTTCCCCTCATCCACTCATCCAACTAATGTTTATCCCAGTTCTAAACTATATAGTGGATACTGTTTTCTTATGTGAAATGTCTTCCTCAGAAAGGCCTTCCCTGAATCTTGCTATCTCCTTTTCTATCTCCTTATCTTGCTTTATTATTATTATTACTAGGACATTTATCACCACAAGAAATTATACCCCCCCCTTTTATTTAACTTTTTCTTTTATCAACTATAAAATATGTTCTAGGAACATAAACTAATCTAATTTTGAGCAACTCACCATGGGAGAAGAGAAGAATTTCACTGTTTTAATTATGCTTACATATGCCACTATGACCAGAATGTCAGAAAATGATGGCAGTGTTGTGGATTATTAGGGAGTAGGGGGCAGCAATCAATTTGCTAAACTAGGAAACTTATTACTTGCCATATTTTACTTTCTGCATGAGCAATAAAAGGGATAAACTAATCAAAATGTAAGGAAATATAAAATTATTGGACCAATTCCTCAACATTCTTGGACCAATAGCTGAAGAAGAGTGGTTTATTTCATTCATCCTCAGCTCTAGCTGCAAATCAGAATTTTTTGAGGGTGATTTTTACACATGCAGATTCATCAGCCACACCCTTGAAATTCTGAATCTCCAAGGCTGTCATGGAGCCTGGGAATCTAAATGTTTTATTGAACCTCTCCACGGAATTCTGATGGTCTGCCTCATTTGGAACTTTTGGGCAAGTAACTTACCCGTACTATGTTTTTCTAGACTAACCAAGCATTTAAATAAACTTGCCAAATGGGTTGTTTTATGTTTGAGCTTGAACAATATTCTTTTTTTTTTTTTTTCATAGAAATAGAGGAACCTTGAACTGAGAGCTATAGAAAATCTCTAGATTATGTTAGATCCATGGAGGTGCAGTGAATGCCTTGGTTATTTCTCTTGTAAGTGTGTGTCTGTTTCCAGAATAATTTTATAAGTAAAAAAAGGCACAAAGCAGCAGCTTCCCATGATTGAACCTATTACACTAGTGAAATAATAATTTGTGGAAAACCGGACACTAACACCCACCTTCCTGTTTCCCATCACAGAAAACTGACCCCTTAGGTAGAGTCTGTCCTTGCTCAGTACCTACCAACTTTGAAACACCAGTTCATTTGATTATACTCTGAGATGTGTCGGCAATGACTGCTGTGATTAAATGCATCTAATCAGTTTAAATACCCCAAGGAAATGAAATAGGACAAAATTCTCATACCTGTCTTCCTTTTCTAACTGGGAGTTTATGTTCCCCGGGGAGGGAATAAAAAGTGCAAAATAAAATTCCCTAGCCTGCTGCATGTTAGCTTTTGTAGTCCTGGACATTACCATGCCCCAGTGACACTTGCTGATGATATTTACAGGGCACAAGTGATTTTGAACTCACAGTACATTTGGAAGTAAACCTAATGGGCATGCAAACTGCCAATCGCAGTGTCGGGGAAACTAACTCAGTACATTTCCAATCCTTAAAACTCAAATTTTCTCAACTATGGATTGGCACAGAAGTAGAAGCCTTTGAGTTTTATGGGATTTGGATGAAAAGTTTATATTACTACAAAATGGAAAGAAATATTTTTCTTAAGTTACCTAGATATTTTATTTGAAGCCAGATTATTCCTAGTTCTAAAGCTGCACTGTAAATACAGATTATGGTTGTGATCTAGGTGCCATGGTGGGGGTGAGGTGCTCAAGTTTAATTGTAGTAAGTCCTCCTGGACAATATATTGGTGTCTTAAGCCATCAGCAATAACTGACCAGATGAACAAGTTTGTATAGGTCTTTAGTCAATCTGAAATGCAAACACTGCCAGTCTGCTTTTCTGTGAATTCATTTTAGTTGGGAAGAAGCACTGCTAGAATCTGGAAGCTCTTCTGCTTCTGTCTAATATATGCAAATACTTTAAAACTCATTCCTCAGTTCAGAAAGCAGCAAATGAAAAACATCCCTGTGATTCTTCACTCTAGACTTAGGAATAGAAAATGGGAACTGTTTTTCCCTCCTAGTTCTACATTCGTCTTTAGAATTTCATCACTCACCTCAACAAGTTTCTTTGGGACAAAAATAAGCTTCCCAAAGAAAATTTAACCGGCTTCATCCCACGTTTGCTTTTGATAGCTCAAAACATGAAACTCATTTGCATGCTATTATATAATTAATAAAAGGCATGATAGAAAAACTGAAAGAAAATATGAATAAATACATGAAGTGACAAAAGACATCCCCTCAAAGAATAAGCAAAAATTAACTGTCAATAGGAGAACATTAGAAGTGACAGAATAATCTCAGGCAAAATAAAGCCCCTTAGCTACTGTATCAATTATTGGGAACTGATATAGAAGAAATGAATAGAATAGGATGACAAATAACTATAATACAAGGTGGCAAATGCCATAAAAAGATAGCAATAAAGTACTGGAGGTGTTCAGAGATGAAAAGGCCCCCAATCTTGCCTTGGAAGTTTCCTGAAAAAGGTAACATTTAAGATAGACTTTGAGATACAGATAAGACTTGGCTATGTGGAGTTGAAGGTGGGTAAAGATGTTTCAAGCTAAGGGGTTGCATGATCATAGTCATAAAATGAAGTAAATGGAGAGAATGTAAAAAGAAAGTAAATAATATTAGTTCTTTTGTTTTGTTTTTGGTCTTAGATAATGAATGGGGCCAACTTAACACTAGAGTGAGCCTGGAGTTAGAGGACACAAGAGTCAGCCTGCAGCCTGACCCCATGGGGACCAGCCTGGAGGTTGGGTCTATAAGGGCTAGCCGGGAGACTGAGGCTACAGGAGCTGGCCTGGCACCGCGAAAGATGTTCATGGCAGTCTACTGGGTCTGTAGGAGCTAATATGGGTGTGGTGCTAGGGTCTGCGGTGAAGTGGGTGCTTACCTTCTGGTTCTTTCCCCATGGTCTGCCTCTGCTGAGGGAAGGGTAATGGAGATAATGTGAAACTTTCTTTCCTACCCTCTTTACTGTCTTCTTATTTCTATCCTCCTCTTAGGTGCTGTAATCCTTCACCTGGAATCCTTAGCATTTGTGAAAGGTTTTTTTGTTTGTTTGTTTGTTGTCTTTTACCATTGCAGATAGTAATTCAGATTGCTGTTTCTGGGAGGAGTTAAGTGCTAGAAATTTCTACATTGCCATCTTCCTCAAACAATTTTAATTTTGATAGAGTCTGATTCATCTGTTTCTTTCTCGTGCTTTTCATGTTGTAAGATGACTTTGCCTTCCCCAAATTTATGAAGACTTTCTCTGTTTTCTTCTAAGAGTTTTATAAATAGGTCTTGCTTAGGTCTATGATCCATTTTGAATTAATTTTTTTGTGTGAAGAGATACAATTGCATTCTTTTGCACATGGATATCAGCAGTTCAGCATCATTTGCTGAAAATACTATTTTTTTTCACTTAATAATCATGGCAGCATTGTTGAAATCAATTGACCATCAGTAGTTTTATATTTGGATTCTCAATTCTAGTCAACCTATCTATATGTCCTTCAGCTACTCCCACTATGTCTTGATTGCTGTAGCTTTGTAGTGCATTTTAAAATTGAGAAGTGTGATTCCTCTTACTTTGTTCTTTCTTTGTTAAGATTGCTTGCCCAGGGGCGCCTGGGTGGCTCAGTGGGTTAAAGCCTCTGCCTTCGGCTCAGGTCATGATCCCAGGGTCCTGGGTTAGAGCCCCGCATCAGGCTCTCTGCTCAGCAGGAAGCCTGCTTCCTCCCTTCTCTCTCTCTGCCTGCCTCTCTGCCTACTTGTGATCTGTCTGTCAAATAAATAAATAAAATATTAAAAAAAAAAAAAGATTGCTTGCCCATTCTTGGTCCCTTGAGTTTGTATGTACATTTAGGCTTGTTAATTTCTACAAAAAGTTAGCTGGGATTTTCATAGGGATCACACTGAAACTGTAGATAAATTGGGAAGTAAGTCTGTCTTAACAATATTAAATCTTCTAATCCTTGAACATGAGACATCCTTCCATTTATTTAATCTTCTTTCATTTTATTCAACAATGTTTGGTAATTTTCAGAGTTCAGGTTTTATGCTTTTATGTTTTATGCATTATAAATGAAATTATTTTCTTAGTTTTAGTTCCAGAGTTTTATTGCTATTGTATAGAAATACAATTGATCTTTGTATATTGCTTTTATATCACATAACCTTGCTGAACTTATTAGTTCTAATAGCTTTTTAGTGGATTCCCTAGGATTTTCTATATACAAGATCATGTTATCTGTGAATAGAGATAGTTTTGCTTCATTTCCAATCTGGATGACTTTTGTACCTTTTTCATGCCTTAGTGTCCTGTACTTGCAATACAATATTTAACAGATGTGGCAATAATGTCTTATTCATGATCTTAGGGAAAAATATTAATTATCTTACCATTAAAAGCAATATTAGCTGTGGGTTTTTTCATAGATGCCCTTTTTTTAGACTGAGGAAGTTCTCCACATATTATTTTATAACAAAAATTATTTTAAGAAGAAATACACAAATTAATAAATACTTGATAAAGAGAATTGAATTTCATGTCTTCATTCTGAGAGCTGATCTTGAGTATATCAACCTTGACCTGAAAAAAAAAAAAAAGGAATCAATTGAATTTTATAGGCTTTTAAGAAAGAAGGTTAAAAATTTTAAGGGTTCCACTTCACCCAATTTTTTGTTTCCTTCTGTTTTATTCCTCTTTTATTCCTCTGTTACCCTGATCTTCATTCTGGCTGTAATAATTTTTAATGATATAATCTTGTCTCTAATGATGACTCTAATGCTAATGCCCAGTACTTTCCTCCACATCATTCATTATCGAAGTCTGATAAGCTCTAGGTGAAGAAACAGGGCAGTTTCTTTTGAAAGGAGTAGTAGCTATTAATGAGGCTTAGCCATTTCAGGAAATGAAGAAGACATGATCAAATAAAAACCCCAGGGTGACTATCCTCCAGTAGTTTCTTGCAGCTCCTACTAACGATGCAAGTTCAATTAATAGAAAAGTTACACTGATGGACAACATTGAAACATCAGACAGCTCATTTTAAATGAATCTTATGGTTAAAAATACATCTACTTTTATAAAGTGTGGGAGCTTGGAGAGCTGCTGAATCACAAGATTGTTCAAGATCAAATGGCTTATCTATCTATCTATCCACATGCCATATATACACAATATAATATATATATTTGCCATATATATTTTTCCAAATACCTATCTTTTGCCAAATACATGTATTTACCAAGTATATTTTTATATATACATATGTAGACATATATGTATATGTATACATATATATTTGCCCCCTAGACTCTCTAGCCCCTGTAGCTCATAATTTCTTCCATATTTCTAATTTGTCTGGCCTACTAGTAAATAAAAAGAAGCCACCATTTTTTGTACATCAAATTCTATTTGAAATAAGAAAATGCAAATATTTTGCAAAGTTCACTGGGTTGCACTGAGAGAGAGACCCCAACTGAAATGCTTTGGCATTTGGAGTTTGCACTGAGGGCAGGAGATATCTATTTTTTTTTAGTATCAAATTTTTTTTTTCTTTTTAAATTAGAAGAAGCTCTTTGTGAAAGAGCTTTACTAAATCATAAAATATATTTTCTCACTTTTGGGGTTATTAATTAAATGTATAGTGATCCTGTAAGTGATTTTTAGTGAATTACATTTGAGGTTTAGACAGTGAAATAGAAATCATGATTGTCAGGAAGGACATTTTATTTTACTATTTTGTTTTGTTTTAGGTTTTTTTTTTAAATTTCATTTTATTTTATTTTATTTCTTTTCAGTGTTCCAGAATTCATTGTTTATGTACCACACCTTGTGCTCCATGCAATACTTGTCCTCCTTAATACTCACCACCAGGCTCACCCAATCCCCTGGCCCCCTCTCCGCTGAAACCCTCAGTTTGTTTCTCAGAACCAGAGTCTCTCATGGTTTGTCTCCCCCTCTGGTTTTCCCCAACTCACTTCTCCTCTCCATCTCCCAATGTCCTCTGTATTACATTTTAGCAGATAACAAATTTCACTTTTTTATTTTTTTCTAACCAAGATTAACAATAACACATAGTCACAGAGCTTATTTCCAAATAATAAGACTCATGTAACTTTCCAATATTAGATTACCCAGAAAAAGGAAATAGCTCTGAAAAATTGGAATTTTCTCCCTGAATAATAGCAGAAAGCTCTTTTTTTTTGGTTAATTGTCTAGAAAATCCTCAGCCAATATCATATTTAGCTAAGAAAAAGTAATGAAGGGATTTTTTAACATAAGTGTGCAAGAGTTGAGGTGGTAGCAATCCTAATTTTTATTTGATACAGTTCTAGAATACACAGCTGTGATTCTAATGTTATATGTGTAGATCCAATCAGGAAAGCCAAAAAAGGCTGCTTTCAAGACAGCAGAATATTTTTTTAAAGATACAAACAGGGGTCCTTTAGCAAGAGATCCTTGGATAGAATATATTAAAATGGTTTATGAAATTGGATAATAAAATTAGTATATTTTTCACTAATTAAAACTGAACTTAAATATTTTCTTCAGTTATGAATTGAAGGTAATAATCCACAGAAGTATTAACAAAATCTGTGAACATGATGAAATAGCAAATGCAGATTTTTTTTTACATCATTTTATATTTACAGACAACTTGAAATATTTTAATTTATTAGTTTAGAATTATACCAGTGATGTGACTTTTGGGGACAAATTTTTCATGTAAAACACTGTTGAAGAAACATATGTAATATACACTACAAATTTAGCTTCTTAAACATATTTTGATAACTACTGAAATATAATATTTGTAATTACATGTTTTTATTAATGTAAAAGTATTTATCTGGAAGTGGTCTGCTGGTATTACCAGACTGCCCAGGGGCCTATAGAACATACATAACTACTGATATATAGGGAATAGGAAAGGAGGCTGTTTATGTGTGCTCCTTGTCTGGACAAAAGGAATCTGCCACACACTCCACCTTAGATCATCTAGCATACATGTACCTGGGCTTGTTCTCTCTTTTCATCTTTCCTTTGACAGTTCCAAGTGATGGTAGACAGTTAATTGAGAATCAGTTTCAAGATCCTGGGTCTGTTTTAATCAGATAAGATGTTTTCACATTTTTAAGAAACAAAAAATTAACCCCAGCTTGAACAGAAAGAAAAATGAACAGCTCACATTACAAGCTCAAGGTAGAGTATATTTAGAAGGGAGTTATGAAAGCTTTGTCTCTGCTTCTCTAACACCCTGGGTTCTTCCCTCTTTTCTGTGTGTGCTGCAACCTTAGGCAGACAGCAAGAAGGCTCCAGTGATTCTGGCGATTGTGTGCACATACTACAATGTCCAGGACAAGAACAAAAGGAGGGTCTTCTATGTTTACTACTTAGAAGCAGGAAAATATTTCTGAAACCCACCATAATGGTTTCCTCCATGTATCATTGGCCAAGAATAGATCATATTTCTGTTTTTAAACCAAACACTGACAAGGTGACTCTGATCTTCATGATTGGCTTTTGAGGGCACAATGGGTATTGTACACTCAACCTCTAAGACCCCGGAGGTACCTATGTCACTCAATCTCTTTTACGAGGGACAATAATTATAATTTTAATTTCAGATGAATATAATACAGTACTTTTATGAGGATGGCAAGTAACAATAAAAACTATAAATAAAAATAAATACAAGGTGTTGGAAATCTAAAATATTTATCCAACTCCCTCCCATTGCACTCAATTCACTTATCTTTGGACAAATGCTTTAGTCATTAAAATCTCTAACTTGTAGATGAGAATGACAATGTGAACCCATTGGTGACTCATAGATATGCTCTAAAGGTGAATGTCACATTCTGAAAACAGACTGAAATCTTCTGAAAACAATGCCAGGCCTCTCGTTGTGCTCACTTGGCACACAAATTTTGCTGACAGAGGAGCTTCCCAAAGTGGCCAGGTCAAATCTGAGACTCATCAGGCAGTATTGGGTCAGAATTCCCAGTTTTCAACACAATGGAGTGTCTCCAGTTTTCATATACCTTATGTAATTATAATAAATATCTCAGCATTATTAAGGGGTAAAAAGAAATACGCAAATTTAATAGACAAAAACTGAGATGTAAGCTTCAAAACATTTGAAATTTAAAATTTGAGAGTAAAAGCCAGGGTTTTTATGAAGTTCTGACCCACCATGGACTCCAAACGTCTTTACCCAGAAAGCAAAATTTAAAAATGAATGAGAAATATGGTTTACTGTGCATAGCGATCTGCAAACTTCAATATAATAGGATAAGAGATTTGTTTTTAGGAATAAATCAGAGAAACCTCTGATTTACACAAACAGGAAATGGAATGAACACATGAAAGAGTATAGTGCACACCGTGAAGAGACGTCCTATCGAAGTCAGTGAAGCGGCGCTAAAATGTCTCAGGGCTTTGCTTGAAGCTGGGGTATGGATGTACATGTAGCTGAAGTGAGAGACCCTATGTTGCCTGCCATGGGAATAAAGGACGAGGTTTTGGAAAGGAGGTTGCATTGTCTGTTGTCTGGACTTCTTTATTAATGCTGAGTGTGAGAAATTAGACTTGGCTTTGGCCTTGTCTCTTGGCAGTTGTGGGAGATCACACACAGTACTTATTCTAACAAGCCAATTCTTCAACTGAGAAGCCCTCATACCTCTAGGTAAGCTCTTGCTTTATGTTGCTCCACAGCTGGTCAATAGGAGAGCAGAGGGGAGAGGAATTTTTGTTCTAGAGACATATGGTGGTGTTTCAGGTGTTTCTGTGTCCTTAGTATTCTTCTCTCTGCCACATTCTATAAGAAGCACTACTCTTTTCACCTGCCATCTCTCCCCAGGAAACCTCCTTACTCCCTGCCAGGCTAGATTGGGTGATGCTTTTCTGGGATCTCATAACACTCTCTATGCCCCTTTAACAGTATTTGTGTGGCCTTGTTGAGAACTTACCTGTTATCTGTGTGTCTCTCTCCTAGCAACATGTTAGGTCTTCCAATCTCTTTATCCAGCTCCTAACAGAGTGCCCAGCACATTTTAAGTGCCTAAATTATGTTTAATGTCATTGAATAGGGATTGCCAAAATAATAAAATGAAGTGGCTTCATTTCCCCAAGAATGTCCTTAGTGCTCTCCCAAACTATTCACCTGCCTCTTCCACCCTACAAGGGATATCAATCAAAATGTTTTGGTAACAAGCATTAGTGGTATGCCATAAACATTTGTATGAGGTTTTTCAATAAGAATCAGAAAAACAAAAAGAAAAATCTCTAATATTCCAGCTATAGATGCATCAGTAAACCCATCAGGTTATTAATATTCAGTTAGCATGATAACCAGGCTTCAGCATTAAATATGATTATGATTTTTATTCATTCTAAGGTCATTGGTATCAATCTCTCAATAAGTCAAGTCAAATTTAGTATATATCAAAGAGCATAATTAATAGTAAGGAGACACTATCAACTAATAAAATCCTCCTAATTTGGGTTTGAGAGAATCTGAGACTAAGAAAATCCAATGAGAAGAAAATTATTTGAAAGATATTTTTAACCTGATGGGAAAAAAAAGCACTGAACTAAAATTATACCATCTATTACAATATTTCAAATTTAAACATTACAGTTCCTTTTGAAAGAAGGGAACTAAAAATGCAATGATCTCTCTAAAGAGTGAAAGGCATGAGATGCTTTAATCCTTCCATGTCAGTCTCCACTCAAGCCTGAATAGAAGGCAGATCATAGAGCCATTAAGAGGGGTATCGTGGTGGATTTAAGAAGGTGAAGAAAAAGGGCTTTAATGTGAGTTATCAGGAACTCCTTGAAACAATGGCTGTTCTCTAGAAAAGATGCCCACTGAGTGCAGGGAAATCATTATAGCTGCACTAAGGGGGGAAAAACAGAGCCCAGGTAAGACAAAGATATTTGTTGTTCTCCAACATGTGGGCTTTCCATCCTCTTTCCTTTTGTCTGCATAAAGGGGCAGAAGCTACCCAGGGCCCCCAGGTCCTAAAAGTTGTCTTTTTCGGATGACTCTGTTTTAAATACACACATCTGAGATGTGTCTGCTTTGTTCAGAGGACTAATTTTAGCTGGCAAAACAAATTCATGAGCTAATATTGCATAAACTTCTACCTGTTACAAAAGTTTTGAGCCATAGATTAATCCTTAATCAAATGATATGGTGAATAAGGGAACTGTCTAGAAAGCCAGAGGGAATGCTGTATTTGAACATACAAGAATTCTTTACAATAGAGAACAGCAAGGTAAGGTATATTCATCCAGGGTGTTGCTCAATCGGCTCTATTGGGAAGAAAACATAAGCATTTTAATTTATCTTTTTATTTATGATATCCTTTTAAATTTGTTTCATAGCATATAATTTATTGGCATAGTAGGGTACATTTAAGATTTATAAACACATAGATTTACATCTATTAGGGTTGCATGTGCTATGTTTTGGGAGGATTTTTAGTTTTATTTTCCTGATAATGATGTGCATTTTTCCATTCAAACTTTGCCATTTTGATGGCTTAACTATATAATTTCAGTGCAGAAGATTCTTTCCCATTCTAATCCAGTGGCTCTGGAGGCTCTAGGCCTGGCTGGTTCTGCCCCATTTCAGTCAATGATCAAGGTCTTAGGCACATGATTTTGAGGGTTGTTTTCATTTTTGCATAGAAAGAACACATGGCTGATTGAACAAAGATATTTCCATTCTTTATGAATTATCAGTCCAACAATATTGATCTCTATAAACATTCTGCAAGTTATATACTGAGAACTGGTAAAGTGGTTATGTTTTGTAGATGCATTACCTATGAATGCTTTGTGCACTTTATTGTTATTATTTTCTTTTCTGCTCACTTGAAGCCATCAGCTTGAAGTGATAATCTTTCCCTGGTAAAGAATCCCTACCCTGTCTTAGTCAGCCTAGAATATATAGTTAAAACCACTCAAAACAGAACCTGAGTATTACAAAAACACACATTTAACCATTTTTAGAAAAATCCCAGAACAAATTATAAAAGTACAGCATAGATATGAATGGAATCCAGTTTCTAAAGGGCTGAAATGCATCCCCATAATGTAAGGGGAAAGCTCACTGACTATTCAAAATAGAACATATTGTAATATTGAGAGAACTCTCAAATTCAAATTCTTGTGCTGTCAGTGTTTTATAAAATATCTTCTATAAACTATATTAACAGCTACTTGAACATGATCTTCCCAGTGGCTTTAGGTTGATGAGAGGGTTAGGATAACTTTAAAAAGGGAAAACACTCATCTGGGCCATAGACTAAATGTCCAGCTGAATATTGAGACCACGAGGACATGGGCATTTCTACCCTAGCTCAAAATCCACCTTTCAAATTATGGTCATAGAGAGAGAAAAGGAAAAAAAATAAAACCCTGTTCTCCTTTGCACTCCTTTTAATGACAGAGAATGGAGTAAACAGTGTCAGGAGAGAGAGAAGAAATCAGCCTGCTACAATGATTTTCCCCTTTATTTAAAGATGATTGTCTTGGGACATTCCTTTACATATGCTCCTTTCATGTTCTTAGCATCTGGGGAAATTTAGCTTGGGTTCCGCCCTATGTCCAGCTTCAAGATATTATATAGGGGCACCTGGGTGGCTCAGTGGATTAAGCCTCTGCCTTCGGCTCAGGCCATGATCTCAGGGTCCTGGGATCGAACCCCGCATCAGGTTCTCTGCTCAGCAGGGAGCCTGCTTCCCCCCCCACTCTCTCTCTCTGCCTGCCTCTCTGTCTACGTGTGATCTGTCAAATAAATAAATAAAATCTTAAAAAAAAGATATTATATAAATGCAGAAAACCCATAGATATTACTAAAATTGCTATGACCTGGTTCACAGGCTTGAGATTCAAATATGATCACAGCACAGTTATTTTTTTTTAGTGATTAAAATGCAGGCTGATGAATGTATAGCACTTAAAAATTCAAATTTTAAAAATTCACCTACATATACTTATTCAAAGAAAAATGTGAGGATATCATCTTAAACAGCACTGTCAGGCAGCTGGCAATTGTTTTAGCAGGGTAATAAGAGTTTCTTATACTTTTTTTTTTTACTCTTGTATGTGTTTTACATTTTTCATAATAATATGTTTTTTGAAAAATATTAAATCTCAGGGGCATTGCTGCCAGTTATTACACTCAATGAGCTGTTCTTCAGAAGAGACATCAGCTATTCCCTTAGTGGGTTTCATTTCCTGTCTGTTTTCACAAAGAGAGCATCTTCCTATATAAAGAGTTAAGTATAGGATTCTGTGGGATGTGTTTCTCATACAACATGGATGCCAAAGGAAAGTAAAAGTCTTCACTTGACACTCGGGTAAAGACCCTGTAGTTTGTTCCGGTGCTGGAGATAATGTCTGCACATTAAGGACTAGAGGAAAAAGGAACTCCATTTCCGTAAATGAGACATGGTTTCAAGGTGGCAACAGGCAAAGAGATTTTCAAGGGAATTTCAGTATATGCAAGACCATCGATTCCTTTTGGTGAAACATCATTCTCCCCATGCCCACACCAGTTATCCATAATATACTTGGAGTCATTCTTCCAGAAGCCAAAGAGGTTAAGAATCTCATTAATCTCTAATATTAGTCTGCCTCATAGTGTCCCATAATGTCACTTTTGAAAATTTGTTCTGTACAGTCCACAGCTAGTGTTTCTGGGATCCTAAGGGTTTTCCACCCTCCTTTTCTTCCATGCAATTCAAACCCCTTCCTCCCAAGAAATTCTCTCACTCTAATTGAATCGTTTTAACCACAAACAATACTTTTGAGCCTATCTTAATTATTGATGGTTGGGTAGAAGGAAGAGAATTGAAAGAATGGGAAGACACTGGTTCAGTTTTCAGAGCCTGAAAACAATCTCCTGTTTTTTTCCTGGAGCAGGGCCCTAAGCCTGAAATAACTAACAAGGCTTCAGAGTTCATTTGAATTGAGTAAACAAATTTATTCTTTAATCCCTGCAGTGAACCGAACCATTTCAAACCCAAATTGGCTGCAACTAGTAAGAGGAGACAAATGAAACAAGAGAATCAAAGCAGCAGAGACTTAGGGTCATCTAATGTGGATCCCTAAGGATGGATCCTGAAGATGCCTGAGAGCTTCTGGGAGGTAGAGAGTCTTGTCCTGAAAATCCATGATCAAAATATTAATATAGGTACATAAATAGTCCATCCGACTGCAGTTCAAGACATCCTTTTATGTTGTACTTAAAAGAAGACAAGGAGTGAAGGAAGAACAGACTTCAGTGGAGAATGGGATTGGACACATCCTTTGTAGCCTGTTTATTGTATTTACATGGGCATCTTTCTCCTTCTGAAGTTATTTTGACTATTGCGATATCTTGCATTGATACATATTATGAATATCTTTAGAACCAGTCTTCATATTGATGAAATGCATGCTTACGTGTTTTTGTTTAAGGTGACCTATTTTTAAATCCCAAAACTTTTGTCACTTAGTAGGAGTTATCTTTTTTTAAGATTTTATTTATTTATTTGAGAGAGAGAGAAAGAATATGCGGGGCGGGGAGGAGGCAAAAGGAGAAGGACAAATAGACTCCCCACAGAGCAGGGAGTAGACTCAGGGCTCTATCCCAGGACCCTAAGATCACAAACTGAGCTGAAGTCAGATACTTAACTGATAGAGCCACCCAGGCACCCCCACTAGGTGTTATCTTAATTCATTACTTAATCCCTCTTTATTTTTGAAACAGAGACTCAAATACATATACCGAAGTTTCCTAGAAGGCTTAGTTTGAAGAATATGTGTGAAGTTATTTAACTCATAGTCAACATTCAAGAAATCTTTCCCAGCGGACTTGTAACACTTTAATTCATAAGGTCTCAGAATCTATCTGCCATCCTCACTTCAGTTTCCTTATTTTTTAATGTAAATTTGAAAAAACTGAGGAGTTTTCTATCAGTAAAGTTCTATTATAGGAAAAATGACTAAGAGAAACCTAGCTGTGCCCAAAGAAAATAAAGCTATGGGATAAATGAAACATGGGCTTTATTTCTCTGAAACCAAAACAACCAGGCATTTGGATTAATTTAGCCAACCATTAAATCAACTCAATAAAAAAAAATCATTAGCCAAGTAGTTTGTTGAGTGATAGGTTGGGGTCATGTTATCAAAAGAATTCCAAGCAGAAAGTTTTTGTGAATATCTTAGCTTTATCTCTTTTGCTTCTGTTTCTATACTGTCTGTTCTCTTGTGTTTTGGGGGGAGTTTGAAAATTGTAAAATAATATAAGCTCATTGTAAAACAAATAAACAAAACAATAATATATTAAGTCAAAAATAAGATTTCCATCTTAATTAAGCATACCCCTTAGAGAGAGCCATAGTAATATTGTGGTGCACTTCCTACAATACTTTGTACACATTTTTAAATCTATTTTTTAACTTAACATGTTGTGATCATCTTTCCACATCAGTGTATAAAGAATTACCTCATTCATTTTAACCGCAATGAGTACTTCATTTCAAATGTACTCTAACATATTTAACCACTCTCTTGATTGATTGATGGACATTATCTGACTCTTCTTGAAGAAGTTCTACTGAATCACTCATCCCATGGGTTTCTGTGTCAGAGGAAAAATAGGAATGTCCCTGCCAAGGGGACATCTTTGAGTCCCTGGGAACCAGGAGGCTCCTGTGACATATGAAACGTTTAGAAAGGTGGAAAGTCTCACTGGGAAATATGAGTTAGCCAACACACATTTTTGTGGGCTAACCAGCATTTCTGTATGCTTGATAATTTTTGGAAACACCTCAAAATTCTGTTAGTAAAAATTCTGTAGTTCTTGAAACCTGTGATCCAGCTCCTGCTCTGCCTCAGCTCTCACTCCTTCCCCATGGGCCCCTCAAGTTGCAGCCGTCCAGACTTCTGGCTGCCATGCACAGACGCCATACTTCGCCCCACCTCGCCTGTACATATGGTGCACGCTTTGCCACAAATCCCCTTTCCCTTGTCTCCCCACTAAAATATTCCATGTCCAAAGCCTTTGACTATTGTTTCCTCCGTCAGCGTCTTCTTTCCCTTCCTCCTCTCATATGACCTCAGGAAACACAGCTATTTCACTTCCATTGCACTATTGACATTTCTCAGATAATGTACTTTTTGTATCCTATTCTAGTAACATGTTTAAGTCTGGTTTCTAAACAAAATGAGATTCTTGAGGGTATGGACTTCTTGGTGAGTTTTTAGCCTAGTGGCTAACCCAGAGAAGAAACTGGGTGGCAGATGACTTGACCCAAAAAGCAGCTACCTAGAGATCTTCTTCTCATCCTACACAGGCTATATATCACAGAAGTTGGCAGGGTGCTCCTATGGGTCTGAAAGTACTTGTGGACATTTTTATATGGTCATTATTTCAGAAGTTGCTTTTTTTGTTCCAACTGCCATCACATTGAGAATTATGTCACCCATCCGTTACTGTACACAGTTCCCACTGCTAAATAATGCTCAACATGTACTATAGCATTCAGTACAATAGCAAGTTCCATATGGCTCCTCACACATTTACTTTTACATTCATTGGCAATTTAGAATGGTATTGTTCATTATATTTCAGATGTCAGCCCGGCTGGAGCCTATCCAAGGATGTGTACTTAGACCGTCAGAAAGTGAAAGGCTGACATTGGGCATGACTCATTACAGTGCAATAGATGTGAGAGAGCATTTCAGGAGAAAATCAGCTTTAATCAGTGTCAGTAGATGTCATGTGGTTTTTTTCCAGCACTGATAACAATGCATCAGTTTAAAAATGACAGCTGCCGGACACAAGCTATTGTGTCATTTATGCTTCTCCACACCACTAAGCTCCAAACTCTAGTCATTGATCTAATTTGCTTCTGTTTTTGTTTTTGTTTTTGTTTTTTAATAAGGACCAACAGTAATAACTATGAACAAAAAGAAAAGTGTCCTTTTTAAAGAAGATAGGGGCGCCTGGGTGGCTCAGTCAGATGGGCATCTGCCTTCAGTTCGGGTCATGATTCTAGGGTCCTGGGATCAAGCCCTGCATTAGGCTCTCTGTTCAGCAGAGAACATGTTTCTCCCTCTCCCTGGGCTGATCCCCCTACTTGTGTGCCCTTTCTCTATCAAACAAACAAATAAATAAAATCTTTTAAAAAAATAAAGAAATTAGTTATGTAACTAGAGTGATTTTCCTAACTCTAACTATATACTGGTCTTTGCTTTCAGAGGGAAGGCTACTGCTGACCTGAACATTACATGGAAGCAGTTAAGATTTTCTCCATTTCTGGAGGTATTCTTAGAAGGTAACACCTTATGTGCTTTCTAATAGCTTACCTTATTTAAGTTTTGTAAAGCTCTGTGAGGCAGATCAATATCATCATCTCTGTTTTGCAGTTGAGGCATCTAAGATTCACTAAAGTTAATAATCAAACGATGTGACCTACTGAGAATCAATGAGAGTCAGGAGGACTCAAACCAAGGTGTTCGGCTTCCATGGATTTCCAGAGGAATATTCATAAGAGAAAAATTCTGGATCAAATCATTCAAGAATCCAAACTGTCAATACCTCCAAGGAGCTCTAGATAAGAGTAACAATCAAAGTAAAGAAACAAAAAGAAGACACTTTATTCAAGTTTTCCATTTTCCTAATATCAGCTTATACTTCCACCATTTTAAAATCACTCAAGAAATGGGAGCCATCTCTACCTTTCCCATAAGTTGCCACAGAAGTGCCTTGACAACAATGAACTATATATATTTTTTTCATTGTGTTGGTGCCATGGAAATATGCCTGTTCAATTCTTATCAGATTAGTTCTATTCGTAGTTTCCCAGAAGGAAAAGACTAAGGATATATCTTCTTATAATATGACCTTGCAGATAGAATATCCATTATTTCTTCTGGGGGTGCAACAGGGGATAGATCCTTTGAGGGTGTCTCTAGGTTGACAAAAACCTGAGGAATTATGATGACATGCTATCATACCCTTGCCCCTAGGATACCTAGTATGAAGTCCTTTTTTCCCTTCCCTATAACTCTTTATTTCTCTTTCTTCCTATGTCTTAATAACTCTGAGAAATGGGAAATATGAAAGCCTTGGCTATTCCAACTTACTGGGGTTTTTGAAGATAGCTTCATAAGATCCCTAATGGTCTTCAGCTGTATTGCTGATGGATTCCAAGCTATCTCAGGCTGGTATAGTTCCTTGCTTTCCTAGAATCGTTTTTGAAATGAAATAAATAATTCTTGAGCACTTTGGCAAAAACTTGATATTCACTAGGAGACAGGACAGGTGAAAAATCTATTCCCACAAAGGCACGGCACACATTTTTTATTTATTTTTTTGGTATGTTTGTTTGTTTGTATTAAGATAGGATTAGGAGTCAGATCAACATAAGCTTATAAATGGAGTAGCTTTCCTTTAGCAAAACATTTGACAAAGAGGCTATTCTTGATATCTTTTAAAAAATATAGAATATTACCCACTGGGTGATAATATAGTTTGTATATGCATAACCTATTAAATTCTTTTACCAAATATTTTGATTATGATGTTGAGCGAAAGCTTAGTGTATGTTGTACATCTCAGGGTGATACTATAATATTCCTATTTTTTTAAAACCTTATTTCTCTCTGGCAATAACAAATGCCTCCAAGGTGATTAGATTTTCAGAAAGTCATTTTCATGAGCTCGATAATCACTAACAAATTATTATTATTTTTCTAAATATTTTATTTATTTATTCATTTGGGAGAGAGAGAATGTACAAGCATCAGGGGAGGGTTAGAAGGAGAGGGAAAAGCAGACAGAATGAGCAGGAAGTCTGACACCTAGAACCCCAGGATCATGACCTGAGCCTAAAGCAGAAGCTTAACTGACTAAGTCACCCAGATGACCCCAACAAATTATTTGAAGTAATATTTTAGATTGTATATTAGTTAGGGGCACCTGGGTGGCTTGGTTGGTAGCTCAAAATGGCGTTTTCTTCCATCAGGGAAAAGGAAAACAGCCAACCAGTAAGAGGGTCACATGGCTGATTTTATTCATGGGATGTGAGCAGAAATATGTTTCACTCTCAGGACAAAGGACTTAAGAAGTGAATGTTCTTTCTCCATCTTTTCTTTCCCCTTCCACTAGTCTGAAGAACATGAGCATAAAGACCTTGAAAGCCACATTATCACAACAAGTGGAACATGAAGGTGTTTGGGACCTGCATCCTTGAATCATTAGGGAAAGAACAGCCCACTGAGCTGGAACTGTTATCAGACTGTGAGTGCTAAATTCTGTTGGATTAAGACACAGAAATGTTGTTATGTTCTGCTCTCATCAAAGTTGATGTTACTCTAATACAGGTTGAAACTCTTGAAAGTCATTGCTTAGCCCATTAAAATGGGTTAATCTGATAGCCTCTTGAGTTCTAGACTCAGTGTTCTGTTTGTGACAACCTCTGGCTGCTGGCAACTCTTTTCCCACGTGCAGACCCAGTGTCTGAAAGGTAAGGATTGTCAGGACAACTGTCTCCTATTCTTTTTTTGTTTTTACCTGCTGCATGAATATTAGGAGAGTAAAAACATTCTTGTTTTCTCTTGGGCTGAAACATTTTTCACTGATTTGGAGCACCTAGGGCCTAGAGACGACAGAAAGTTCTAGAAATACAGGTTATAAGTGAATGCTAATTTGTCCCACATGAATCATTTTCTTATTAAATATTAAATATGTCATCAATAACTTGGATGATTATTTTTTTATTAAATTTTTAATTAATTATTTTTATTAACATATAATGTGTTATTTGCCCCAGGGGTACAGGTCTGTGAATTGTCAGGCTTACACATTTCACAGCACTCACCATATCGTATACCCTCCAGATGATGATTTTTTTTTTTAAAGTGTGTGTGTTTTAGGGGCACCTGGGTGGCTCAGTGGGTTAAAGCCTCTGCCTTCAGCTCAGGTCATGATCTCAGGGTCCTGGGATCGAGCCCCGCATTGGGCTCTCTGCTCAGCGGGGACCCTGCTTCCCTTCCTCTCTCTCTGCCTGCCTCTCTGCCTACTTGTGATCTCTGTCAAATAAATAAAATCTTTAAGAAAAAAAAAAGTGTGTGTGTTTTAAATTTGTGATAGAGACAAAGATGAAAGGGAAAGTTAATAGAGCAGATGAGGGACTACATCATTTGTTCCCTGGCTTTCAAGCTATTGCCTATGTTATTTACTGTGCCTGAAATTTTCTTGTCCTTTCTTTTTCATTTAGCTAACTCATATACATCTTTTAAAATTCATCTCAGCTATCATTTCCTCTGGGAAGCCTTCTGTCTTCTTACCAACATCTCATTTAGATGGCTTTTCTTTATATTTTCTTAGTACTTTGCACTTATATATAACCCTATAAGTCATTGATTTTATTTACTTATTTTTTTGTCTAGAAATGTCTAATTTTCTTGTGGTAGACATTTTTTTATTTAACTCTATATTTTTGAAGTCTTGCATGGAACCTGGCACTTTGTTTTATTTATATCTTGTCATGCTCTAACACTAACAGGAAATGAATGAAGGATCAAATCAAGACATGTTTAAACATCAATAATCACAAATGATAAGCTCAAGTAATCAAGATGAAATAAAAATAATATCAGGGCAAAATTCTAAGTTTAAAAAATACAAATAAAATAAAAACAAGCAAAAACACTCTGTATTGAAAATAAAGATCACAGAATTCATAGATTCACAAAAGCTAATGTAAAAAGAATCTGAAGTTTTAGAAAACCAGTAGCTTCAAAGGAACCAACAAATAAGTGATGTGTAAAGAGAACTAGAGGCTCCTGATTAGTGCAGAGAACAATGTTATATGTTCTGTAGAATAAAAGCACATCTATAATATTCTTCATGATGACGGGTGCTATCATTACTCAAGAGAAACCAGAGGATGTCCAGAAGACAATGATCAAGATAGTGACCAGGGTGGATCTAGGATTCTTTAAAGAAAGACCTTTAAATTATCTGATGGATCTCATGAATAAAAAGGGGTTAAATTACTTTGCTGAATGCTAGAAGCACAAACTGGGACAAATACAGAAAGGTGCAGAAGACAAGTTGTGTGGTTTTGGAGAAAAACAGTCAGATAATCAAGCTTTTCAAAAATATCAAAGTCTACTCTGGTCAAGTTGTGGAGTTTGAGCAAAGGTTGAATGACTTTTCATCAGAGTTGTGATAGATGAGATTCCTGCATTACAAAGAAGGTAAACCAGTTACACTTTATTGTTCTTCTCAACCTGATTATTTTAAATTGGTTACAGTGAATCAGACCAATAATAAGTTATTCTAGTATGGATATAAAACTGTTCTTTCCTGACTCTACATTTTTCCTTCCTTCTCTTCCACTTTTGCTCCCTTCTTCTCCCTTCCATCTTTTCTTTATTCTTCCTTCTCACTAATACTTATTAAGGAGTACTATAGATCAGGCACTGTAGTAAGCGCTATTATTTCAACAACGAACAAGTTAGACAAGCTTGTTCCTCTTACAGAGTTCAGTCTACTGAACTAAACAGGCAAATAAACACAATGAATATCACTAAAGATTATGATAGGAGGTTTGCAGAGTTGTCTTGGGGGACTTAGGAATGATTATTAATCCAGGCATAGAGTGTTCAAGGGTAGTGACATTGAATTTGTAGATCTCTTTGAAGCAAGCTCAGCCTTGCTGGTAGCTTTACATGCAGAACAAGTGCAAGCTGCATTCACATGGTTCTTTGTATCAACTTCTTTCCAAGATATCCCAAGCATTTTCCAAATTAATTTCTTTAATCATGAAATATCCCTGTGAAAGTGATACACATTCTATCCTTTTACTACTACCTGATAACTGTCAATGCAGGTGTTTTATGCTAGGCATGAGAAAGATGGAGAAACAGATAGACAGAGACAGAGTCAGAGACAAAAAGAGGAAGGGAGGGAGGGATAGAGATTATAGAATTGCCCATGTCACCCAGGAGACATTGCCTCCTGTGATGAGAAAGATTTGAATTTCAGGGCTGGGTGTAAACTAGGCCTTGAATATGCAATGGCTAACATGAATGCCTACTGAGCCACTGTCAATCCAGATTTGAAACTCATTACTATAAATTGCTTTGGGATACCTTGAGCATGAAAAATGCAATAAAAAACAAAAATTATTTTGCAAAGAAAATGGTAAAACTGTAAGGACAAATTTTAGAGCTCTCTTACAGAAGTGAGGAGCCAAAAAGAATACAAGGGACCTAGATTCTTCCCATGGGAAGTAGTGATATCTGTTGAGAAAAGAGGAAAAACAAAATTATAATAGTTTACTTTCTTTCCCAGAAACAACAAGGAACTAATTAACTGAACTGGTCTCAATACACTGACCTTTATTATTTGTTGTCTATTAAGATATTTCCACCAGAAGCCAGTAGTGACACATGTTAATTGCATCCTATTTGTGTTGACTATCATGCCCCCTATAACGATCATTTGTTTCTACAAAATTGCCACATGTCAACACGTCAACCAAAGAGTCCAGTTAAGCCACGCATGACCTCCAGTAGGCATAATCTGGGTTGGTTTTCATTCTTTGTCAGCCTGTCAAGGAAAGGCAAGGAATCTGGCCAGCACAAGTGGAAATGACATTAATTTAGTACTGAAAATGTATTACAGATGTTCTTCTCCCACCCCTAGGGCTTAAACTTTCTTATGCTGCTATACAATACCTTTTTCTCTAGCCTGATAGCATTGCCATCTTACTGCAAAAAGACTGTTAATGAAATAATTTTCTTAAGAGTATTGATTTAATTGGTCATGAGTGATAGATACTGTGTCTTCTGAGAAGAAAATCCTTACTAGGAACCATAATTGGCCTAGGATCATTTCAAATCAAAATATGTAATGTCTTTAAGAGCTTGATATTTGATGTAATGGAGAAACCAGTAGGTAAAGTTCCAAGGGTACTGGATTCCAGCTCTGGTGTTGACACCAACTAGATTGAACAATACAGTCTTTTTGAGATGCTTTCTCATCTATAAAACACAGATAATCTCTATATGATCTTCACATTTCCTATATCATACTCTTGGAACTCTGCAGACTTTATATCACTTATTACAGATGTATTTGTAGATTATTGTGTGATTCTTTGATTAATTACTTTCCCTCCACTCCACTGATGCTCCATGAGAGCAAGGATCATGTCTACTTTTGTTCAATATTTCATCTCTAGCTCCTAGCACAAGTCTGGCATAAAGTCAGTATTCAATGAATACTCCTTAATGAATGAATAGATGAATAACATTTAGACACCATTCAATTGTTTTAGGAGTCCTAAAAATGGTATTGCCTCAAGAAGACTCAATCAACACATGACTTCTCTGAATTCCAGGGCAACTTATCTATGTCTGTCTTAAAGAGTTTATAACATACTGTCTTGCATTGTAATTATTCAGATTCATGTTAGATGCCCTGAATGACTACAGATTGCATTATACACAATAGGAACTCAATAAATATGTATTGAATATGTGACAGTGTATCTGCCTTACTTATCTTTATATCCCAAGGCTAATGGATGCTTAATAGTGTTTGTTAAATTAAAGCTGGGGACATTTCACTGGTTTGGAAGAAAATATTCAGATTATAAGTAACAGAAAGCTCAACTCAAACAGGTTTAATCAGTAAGGTTATACTTTATGACTCATATAACTGAAAAGCCCAGGGTTAGGCTTCAGAAGAGTTATGCTGTCACTGAAGTCCCAACTTTCTATCTCTTCACTCTACCTTCCTTCTTCCTCTTGCTAAGAGTGGCTGCTCCTAAGATAGTGTGAGGAACTTCCTAGAGCTACATTATTATTATTATTATTATTATTATTTTGTAATTGTGGTTACTATGTACCAGACACTGTTTCCAATGCATAAGAAGCTTTTGCTCATGTAGTCTTCAGAAACCTCTCCACTATTAGGAATGATTAATATTCCCATTTTACACATAAGAACACTGAGGAACAGAGAAATTAAATAACTTGCCCAAAGTCATACAATTGCAGAAGCCATGATTTAAACTCAGGGAATTTGTCTCCAGAGTGTCTGTTTCCAACCACTATAATTCTTTACTTAAAAACAGGAAGAAAGCTGCTTTTTAATTAGATCCTAAGGAATAAAGTGGAAACAGCTTTTCCTGAGATCCAAGCAAATATCTCTTTGTATCTCACTGGCCTGATTGGGTTAAGTGTTCATTCCAATCACTCCTTGCAGCCAGTGGTAGACACAAGAGGATTGGCTTAAATCTACTGGAAGCAAATTCTGGAGCTGAGTGGCCTAAATATCTTATGGCCTGAATAGGGCAGGATAGATATATAAGCAAATTCATTGATGCTGTTACCACGGATATGAGTGAGGAATTTTTGGGTGGACACACAGATTAAATGTCCACTGTGACTGGTAAATCCCAAAAGATATTTTAAAAAGAGTTACATTTCAAACCTTCTGTATCTTCAATGAAAAAATGAAATCCTAGATAAGTCCACTGAAAAATAGGAATTTTAGTTTGTGTTGCCAATAGATGTTGTTGAACAATTTTGTAACCTTTATCAGAAGAAGTCTATGTTCCTGGTGGCCAACTCTAATTGATTTTACTGGCTTGGTGAACCAAGAAATTTATTTGATTATACTTTAGAATTGGAATTATTCTATAACTGTTCTATGATTGAGCTTATAGAAATAGCTGGTTCTGGGTCTAAGAAAACTCAAGGGGTATGTTTACTGAGCTTTGGTCTGCAATAATGTGGCAAGTAAATATTCAAATAAAACCAGATGATATCTTGTTATAGTTTGAAGAAAACTGAAGAGGAGAAGATCATTGAGCAACTAAGTCAACATAAATCAGCATTTAAGAAAAAAAAAAAAAGATGGTATACCAAACATTTTATAAACTTATACTTCCAAATTGGCTCCTCTCCACATAATCTAGAATGCATCTGAACTTCCAAAATGCTTATCTGAAAAGATAAGGGATCTGGATTAGAAAATAGCTGACCTGAGCTGAAAACCAGATGCTTGCAACTCAGCTGAAATTTCTGGGGTAAATAAATTGTGGACAAAAACAACATTTTAGAAACTCTGATGTCAGTGAGCTAATGGGCAGCTCCAGACAAAGACTGGAGAAGAAAAGCATTGTTATTTGAGGATAGTAATAGAAGTAATTATCTGTGTGCCAGGGGAAAAAAAAAAAAAAAAAAAAAAAAAAAAAGCACTAAAAGGCCATGATGAGTCTATAGAATCAGTCAACAAAAGAAATTTTCTAGAATTATTTGACCTAATTACAACTGAGGATTTGTTGGCTGCTTTTGTAAATGTCTTAAGGATGTAGCATTTGCCACAAAATGAGCTATAGCATTAATAGGTCATGCAATGTAAAACCTGGAGCCCAAATGAGCCTAGAGAATATGGATAAAGAACAAATAAAAAACTGGGAATAAAATAAGCAAATCAGCTATAAAGAATTAAGACACATTGAAGAAAGTAGAAATAAGAAGAGAATCTGAGTCTCTGACTGTGGAAAATTAAAATATAATAAAACAAATACGAACCAAAGATGAGTATTGGGTGAAAGGACATTCTTTTTTTTTTTTTTTAAGATTTTATTTATTTATTTGACAGAGATCACAAGTAGGCAGAGAGTCAGGCAGAGAGAGAGAGGAGAAGAGGCAGGCTCCCCGCTGAGCAGAGAGCCCGATGGAGGCCTCGATCCCAGGACCCTGGGATCATGACCTGAGCTGAAGGCAGAGGCTTTAACCCACTGAGCCACCCAGGCACCCATGAAAGGACATTCTAACTCTAAATTCAGGTTAGATTATCAGCTTCACTATCCAACTATCCCTGATTATTTAACATCTATGCAGATTATAAAAAGAAAAAGGAATTAAAACTATTGTTGAAAAGTGATTAGCAAGAGATATTATTCCTGACCCTCAAAGATGTTATTCTTAAGTGGTCTCCATGCCTAGTGTGGAGACTAATGCAGGGCTTGAACATGTGACCCTGAGATTGAGACCTGAGCTGAAATCAAGAGTTGGACACTTAACTGACTAAGCTACCTAGGTCCCCCATAGGGTCATTTTAAAATAATCAATGATCATTTACTAGCCTAGATATTTGGTAGTATACAAGCAATGACTTGTGGCAGGGACCATCATTTCAAAAACATATTTAACCACATGACTACCAGAATCTCCCTCTGGCAAATGCACCTTTCTGTAAAGCCTGTATCCCCACAACCCCAAAACATCTCTTTTCTCTGATACTGTTCTTGGGTTGTTGATAGTTGCCTTAAAAAATGTGAGTTAGTTCCCTTACAGATTTGTAATTTCAAAACTCAACCTGCTCTTCAATGCTGTTTAAGAATCACTTACACAGGGGCATCTAGGTGGCTCAGTGCATTAAAGCCTCTGCCTTCAGCTCAGGTCATGATCCCAGGGTCCTGGGATGGAGTCCAGCATCTGGCTCTCTGCTCAGTGGGGGGCCTGCTTCCTCCTCTCTCTCTGTCTGCCTCTCTGCCTACTTGTGATCTCTGTCTGTCAAATAAATAAAAAAAAAAAATCTTAAAAAAAAAAAAAAGAATCACTTACACATCTGTCTTTTGTTCTATTTGTAGTCCCACCTTTCACTGCTCCAAATTTTATTATCTTTCTTAAGGTCTGTTCTATTTATCATTTTCTACATTCTTCCCCCTCTCTCATGATAATAACTTAGTTTCCTGCTTCCAAGCCATAACCTCACTAATACTCCCTCATGTACTGCTCGTCTATTTTCATATGTTTGCCTATTCTTTGTCTTCCTTCTTACCTTAGAAGGGAAGAGAGACTTGTGGAAATCCCCTGGGCTGTCCAAGATTTATCCCTCAGTTATACTTTGGAATAGATATATTCTCTCTTTTCTCCAATAAATTTTACTTGACAAACTGTGTTTATTTTATTTCTCTCTCCCTCACCTTGTCCTTTCTCTTAGACTTAAATCTCCTAAGAAAATATTTGATTCTTCCCCTGTAACAAGCCACCATCTTTCTCTTCACACTTTGAAGTCTTTGTCTAAAGCAGGATTTCTCAACTTTGGCACTATTGATATTTTAAACCAAATAATTTTTTGCCTTGGGTGCTGTCCTGTGCATTATAGGATGTTTAGCATTCCTAGCCTCCACCTGCTAAATGGCAGTAGCACTTCCCTAGTTGTGATAACCAAAAATGTCCCTAGATGTTGCCAAATTTCTCCTGGAGGGCAAAATCATGCCTGGTTGAGAACTACTGTCCTAAAGTTACAATCTCTATTTGCTTACATGCCAATTGATATTCAGCTCAGCATAGTATAAATTCTGCTCTGACAACTCTATGCAAACTGCTCAATTACAGAACATCGATATCCCAATGGTCAAACCCAATTGTTTATTTTCAGTTTCACTTTTTGACATTGGATCTTGTCAACAGTTTCTTCTTACTGAAAACTCCTCTTCAATGGCTTATGGACTACTCTCTGAGCTCTTCTTTAGTCTCTCTTGCTGGTTCCCCTACTTCTCTATAATACTTTAAAATTCAGCAATGTTCATTTCTCATTGAAGGTGTATGTCCACTTCCACGACTCTATCTAAACCAAGTGCACATAGGTCAATGACTCCACAAACTTAACTGTATCTCAGAACTGTTTTTATGAACCCTAGACACACATTGATGGCTCTCAAGGGGGTTATTTCTAGTTATATCCTGAATGCACTTCAAAATTTAACATGTCCAACTGGAATTCTAAAATACATATTCTAAAATCAGATCTTCTGCTGTTCACTATCTCAGCTTAATATAGCACCATCTACCAGTTAGCTGTTAGGTAAGTTACCAGTTTACAGTCAATATAAACGCCTCTATCATTCTGAAGTCTTAAATCTGTCAGTCACTAAATGCCTTCTATTCTAGTTCTGAAACTCCTTTATTCAGTTTTCTCCTTTCATTCCTCTAAACATTACCCTGATTCAAAAAGTATTCCACTTTTACCTGGACTCATGCCTTTAAACTTATATCTAGTCCATTCTATCCATTGTCAGTATCTTTAAAATACATATCTGATTTTGCCATATTCATGTTTATAAGGCTGTCAGTGTTTCTTTCTGTCTATACTATGTTTTTCAAACTATGGCACTCATAACTTTTGGAGACACAGAAGACAGTTTTAGGTGGTGTGTATTTTTTTTCTTTAAAAAGTTTTGCTCTTATTGTAATTTGTATTATAAAAATATATAGCTAGCAAATCAAATCTGTAATTTCGTGGACATTATGAGAATAAGGGTAAACAAAAACACTTCAATTATTTGTGTAAAAAATAAATAAAATAAAATAAATAAAATAAAAATAAATAATAATATATGGTGGTGGCAAAAGTTATACAGGCAGTATATAAATGTCTGAAGTATGAATCTATTAGGTAAAATGGTGATTAATAGCCTACTAGATAAAATCCAAAGTTCTCAGTAAGCCACAAAGTTGCTTTCATAATCTGATCCACCTTCCCTAATGTGAATTCTCCCACAATTACCGATATCTACTTTATATCCAAGCTACTCAAGAACTTCTTTATCATTGAACATTGTATGCAGTTTTGTGCCTTCTTGTCTGTTATTGCTGTTTCCCCTGTCTGGGCGAGCACCGTGGCAGATCCAGTGAATTACTTCTCTCCGTATCTATTTCAACATCTTGTTGAAAGAGGTAATCGAAAGAATGTAATTGCCAGTTGACATGCAAGCTGGACCCAAGCAATTGGAGGCTCCTCCCTGTCCTTGGATGTGTGCCCTGTCTACTGTTCCCAAGTGGAAACCTTTTTCAAAGACATCGTCTTGAAAGAGCAGTATGTTGTTAAAACCGTCTGGACAGTGTATGTGACTTAACCCTTTTAAGGTCTCTAACTTTTAAGATTCTGGTGGATGGGTGTGGAGAGCCATTTGTCTTAAGGCCACCCAAGACAAGCCTTGTATATAAATTTTGCTGCTTATTAAAATTGCCACCTACTAATCTAAATGTTCTGCCTCTCTCTTTGGTCTCTCCTTGCTCTCCGTGTATGGGGCTGTTTCAGATTTCACTCAGGGAAGCCCAAAATTGTGAGCCAACACGTCTTTCTAGTGTGCCTTCTGTGTGGTAAGTCTAGAGTACTTCCCAGAATTCCTTGCAGCTGGAGTTCTGGAAGTGGGTTTTGATACATCACCCAGAAGTACGTGCATGAAATTTCAACGTCCAGAAAATAATTCCTAGGAAGCTGATCTGTTGCTTCTGCTCCTTCTGTAGCAGCACAGTCATGGGAAAGTTGGATTTTCTAAAGAAACTTATGGGGCATGGTCTAGCATGGAGTTGAGGTGCAGGGCAGAATTCAGGCATTTGGGGCAGATTTTTCACAGTAAAGATGGATTGTTCCCAGGGACAAGAGATTTGGTAAGGGATTTCAAATGTTCTATCTTCTGGGTTATGCTCTAGATTATTAATGGTAACAGAGGTATTTGCTCTTCTATCAGCCAGTTCCATGGTATTGCTCTGGAAGTTGTTCCTAGAAACACAGCCTTGAGCCTGATCCTCTAGGTTCTGCAAGGTTTCTGTGAGCACCTATTTTCTTATACTAAATGCTCTTCTACTTAAACTTGCTAGAGCGTTTTCTGTCATCTAACACTGAATACTGACTAAAAGAGGTTCTGCTTCTGAACACTCTCCACAATTTGAATTTTATCCAACTTTTCAGCACTTTCTATAAGTAATTTATTACTTTGCTAATAAATAAACTATACTTGTATGTACTATGTACTATGTACAACCTATATTTGTATGTACTATTTATAAACATTTATAGGCATACATAGATAAATATAAATGTGTAGGTATATATGATATGTCCATAGCCATATTTAGAAAAAAAAATGTGCCTTCAGAAGAACTGAAAAATTCTCATAATCATGAAAGTGTCAGTTGCTTATGTTTCTATAGCATGCATTGTATCAAAATTGCAGCTTGTTTTGGGTTCTCTGCTATAGCCCTATATCATAGCTTGGGTTATTTTAAATCTTAACTTCATTGAGTCAGTGGATGGCCTGTTATCGCCAACATTCTATCAAGATGTTTATTTCAAAACACCACCATTTCAAAAAGAAGAAGTTATATAAGAAACTAAAACCCCAGATGGGATCTCTTGCTCACCTCCCAAACTTTATCCCCCACTAAGCAGGAGCCCTTCGTGCCACAGTGAAGTTACATTTGGATCCAGAGTGAGCAGAGAGTAAATTTCTATCTTTCTTGGCACATTGTATTGGTTATTTCAAAGTCTTTAAAAGGTGATGCTGTTATTTATTTATGTCAGGTTTTCAGCACAGTTCCACCAGGCACTGCCTGTTTGAGTTCTGCCTCTTTCTTGATGTTTTAATTCACTGCTAGCAGAGATGCGTTTCTTAGCAGCATGCAGGTTGAAAGGCTGACCTCAGTGTGAATGCTGCTACTAATCAGACTCCTTGGTTTGGTCCAGCATTTTAATTCATTTCATTTATTTATTTATATGTTTGTTTATATTCCCTCCCTTCTTAGAAGTTAATTGTGGATGTTTGTACCTATCTCCATGGCTTAGCAAGTATAAATTCAAGTAATTGATCTCCCTCTATACACACAAAACAGACTTTTTTTTCCTTCTTCAGAGTCTCCTTCATTGTTTGGGATTCATTTGGGCATGTTATTACTTCAAGGTAAATAAAATATGGTATTAGTATAAAATATAGTACCAGTATTTACTATAATTATTACTTATATTTATAATTATTAATTATACTATACTATAATTATTAATTACAGTATTGAAAATTATGTTTTAAATGAACCTTATGCAAACACACACACACACACACACACACAAATCCACGTTTAATACTCACAAAAGTCCTATGAGTCTGATCCTAATTCCATAGCTGAAACGGAGGCTTAGAAAAGCTAAATAAGACTTCAAACAAATATAAAGGATTTCAAAGTCACATCTGTGAACAACACCGGTATTTCTCAGGCCACTAACTCTGCCAGTAAACTAGTCTACTCACAGCTTTAGAAAAATCACAAACCTCTCATTGTGATGGTATTCTTAGACTTGTGGCCACTTCAGACTTGAACAACACGCTAACAACTAGTTCTAGGAATATTCTAAGGGTCTCCTCTGCTCATTCTTCTTTGAGAAACCAGATGGTCCTTCTCTTCCTTCCTCACTTGTTATTTCTGGTGCATGTCTGCTCACCATGCTTGCTGCTATTCCTTTCTAGTCTCTATTCCAGATGTATGAGTACTGAATCTAAAAGTATACATCCTGCTAACAGTAGTTCATGTTAAAACTGAAGAACTGAGATATTAGCACCTTGAGCAGTGCCAATTTTGAACGGATATCGGAACCAGTGGTATAAAGAAGGTCAAAATGGAAGGAGGGCCTGGTTGAAGACTGAAAGGTAGAATTCAAATTAATGTGTGATTGATGAAGCCAAAGCCGTGAAGAAATTAGTTGAAAGAGCCAGGACCAAAGAACATGAAGTCCAAACTGAGTCACTGAAGACTGCTTCATTTCAAATGCCCTTTGAAAGTAATTTTTCCATCCAGAAGATTCCAACTGTTAACTCAGAGGATGTCCACAGACAACTTGAAAAAAAGTTCTTAATGTCTTCCTTTTTGACAGAGTAGTGTCTGACACATAGCAAACACTCAATAAATATTAGTTGGAAGAAAGTGCACACATTCTGGAATGGAAATACTTATCGATTAAAATCAAGGATTGTTAAGTCAGACTGAGAGAATGTGAATTGCCCATAACAAGCTCACTTGGTTTTCAACCATTTGAGTTTAGAGCTGCTTCTCTCTTTTGACATTTCATTTCTATTTATGGCTGGCTAGAAAAGATTTATTGGTTTAAAAGGAGAAGACATGCACACCTCCACACATGGAGGCACGTAAGGCTTCCCCAGACATCAAATACTCTAATGATGGTTTGATGAGTTAAGAGTAAGTGAATCAGAAATTTATTGATTCAATTTCCTCTGTAATACACAAGGGTTTACAAATTCTGGGAAGAGCTCAATTTGAAGAGATAAAGTTTAAAAAATAGCAAAACTTTGCCAAAACATAGTGCAATAATTTTCTCCCAATCCAAGAGGAGATGTCTATAAAATAAATGATCAATATATTTCTCTTAAGTTCAGTTAAATATAAAAATAGTTGGACTTGGATTATTGATCCTGGTCTCCATTGCTGATCTCATAAAATGAAGTGATACAAATGACATTTTTTTCTAATTTTTGTTGAGAGTTTTAGTATTAATTAGGCACAGTTCTAGTTACTTTACATGGATTACCCCATTTAATTCTCACAATAGTCCTATAAAGCGGACATCTTTATTATCACCATTTTGTAGATTAGAGCACGGAGGCACAGGGAGATTAAAGAATATGTCTGTTCAAATGGCTAATAATTGAAAAGCCTAGGATTCAAACCGAAGCAATCTAAAACATTTATTTGTTTATCTGAGAGAGGGAGGCAACGGGATGGGGAGGAGCATGAGCGGGGTGAGGGACAGAGGGAGAGAATCTCAAGCAGACTCCCTGCTGAGTGCAGAGTTAGACATGGGGCTTGATCTCAAGATCCATGAGACCATGACCTGAGCAGAGATCACATGTTGGACACTTAACCCACTGAGCCATCTCAGCATCCCTCAAACCCACTTAATCTAACTGCCATATACTTTCAATTCCTTGAACTAGATATCCTCTAAGGTCCCTTCAATTCTGATATTCTTTGTCTATTCCTTTTCATGGTGCTGTTGGAGACAAAAGGAAGACGAAGAGAGGGAGACAAAACACTTGAATAAAGTTAAATTTTAATTAATATTCAGAAAGCCAAAAGGAAGCACCTATGGATTCATGGGACACATTGCCATTTCGGAAGATGGGTCTGAAAAATCTAAGCTGAATCTGAGCTATGCCTTCCAGGTCCTCTGGAAATCCCAATGGTAAGATTGTGGCTATTGATGTGACCTACTGGTTCTGAAAGAGGTTAAAATAAAGTGAAGATGTAATGCTGTTTGATTTATCCTGTCTGGAATGGTGTGATAGCCCTATCCTCAGATCCTCTGATTTCTATAGAGCACCCACTATTTCTATTAACTTCAAGTTTAAATTTTGTTACCCTGGCACATAGGCTATAAATAAAGAAAAGTATATTTAATATTTGATCTTCACCTGGGGATGTTATCTCCAGAGTAAATGAGGAATAAAGTACAATAATCAAAGGGTAACAAAAAGAAGTGAAAAGTGATCAAAAAATAAGAAACTCTTTAACTAAATTCTGGCGAAGACATAAGATGGAATATTCTTAAACATTAATAATGTTCATAACCCCATGTTTCTGAAAATATGGGAGAATATTCATGACAAAATACAGGAAAGAAGCAGAATAAAATATTGAACACAAACGTGACCATAGCAATGTAAAACAAACAAATAAATCAAGCACAGAAAGTAGACTGGAAGGAAATTAACTAAAAATATTAACAATGTTTGCTAAAAAAGTTATACTTCAATTTTTTTCTTTCTTTTAAGAATTTTTTTTCAGGGCACCTGGGTGGCTCAGTGGGTTAAGTCTCTGCCTTTGGCTCAGGTTGTGATCTCAGGGTTCTGGGATCGAGGCCCACATTGGGCTCTTTGCTCAACAGGGAGCCTTCTTCTCCCCCTCTCTCTGCTGGCCTCTACGCCTACTTGTGATCTTTCTCTCTGTCAAATAAACATATAAAATCTTAAAAAATATTTTTTTTCAAATTTCTTACCATGATTGTGTGTGTTTTATTATCATGAAATAAAAGTCCAATATAAAAATATGTATTATACAGTAGTTAACTGAACCTAGTAATTAAAAAAATGTGAATTTTTTTTTAAGATTTTATTTATTTGACAGACAGAGATCACAAGTAGGCAGAGAGGCAGGCAGAGAGAGAGGAGGAAGCAGGCTCCCTGCTGAGCAGAGAGCCCGATGTGGGGCTCCATCCCAGGACCCTGGGATCATGACCTGAGCTGAAGGCAGAGGCCTTAACCCACTGAGCCACCCAGGTGCCCCTGTGAATAGTTTTTTATAGGCTCTCTGAAATTTGTAACAAAACATTTACTAACACATGTAATTCTTGTGAACTCTCTAAGTGATGGTATAGCATCCAACAGAAGAAATATAAATGGCAATACTAAAAAATATGCAAAGAACAGTACATTATTAGGCAGATGATGTGGTTTCTTGGATTTGCTATTCACTAACTCTATAATCTTGAAAAAGCATTTACCCTCTCTGATCCTCAATTTCTTCATCAGTAAAGTAGAGATAATAATATTTTCCCTGTATACCACAGAGAGTTTTTGAGAAGATTGAATATGTACAGAAATGCTTTGGAAAATTTAAAGTATCATACCACAGACCTTATTCTTATTAAAGGGCAATAGTTATTTCAAATCTTTATGAATAATAAAGGAATTCATATTTATACATTTATTAACTCTAATTATTTACTTCTTTAAATTACCTTGGCCATTAGTAGATAGTTTTATCTTTGAGTGAAATAAATGAAGGACAGAATTTACTAAGTTCTCATATGACTGGTGATAAATTGGGGAAAGAAGTGCATGTGATAAATTGTTGAAGGAGTATCACTAAACTCCTTACCATCATTGGAATTCTTGGTAGCATAATGGTGAGAACTTTGAGGCTATTGAGAGAAACAGACATAGATGATCCTTAGAGGTAGATGGTGCTACATGAGACAGGAGATCAGGAAAAGAGAATCATTAAATTAAAGACCAAATGCATTCTTTCTTCTCTCGCACAAACCTGCCTTTACAATCACTTTGAAAACAAATCATCACATGCAATATGCCTAGTGCTATAGTGGCAGGTGCAAAGGGCTTTAGGAATGTGGAGAAGGATGGGGTTCACCCTGCTTACAGAAGTTAGAGAAGGCTTCATAAAGTATGTGATTATGGATGTAGCTGGATTATGCAACATGTTATATGGAGACAGGGGGAGGGGGGCATTACAGGAGGAGGAAGTGTAATGACAGGGAAGCACAAAAGAGTATGGCCTGCCGTTGGACTACAGAGGTTCTCTGTGATTGGAGCTAACTGGGAAAGAATTTGCAGATGAGGCTAGATAATAGGTAGAGCCAGCATGAAGTGCCTTATATATCTTCATTAAAGGTTTATACTTCAATCTAGAGACAATAGTAACACAACTAATGCTTTAGAGCATTAGAATTACATGGCAATTAGGCTTTTAGAAGCGGTAGGACAGTGAGCAGGAAAAAAAAAATAGGGATTTTTCAGGGGGGGAAAGACCAGATGGGAAGATACTTTTTGGTAAGGGATGATAAAAGCCTAAAGGCAATAGCAAGTGGATGAAATATATTTAAAAGATGATTGGAAGAAAATAGAACTAACTCACATTTATCAATCATTATTACATGTCAGGCACTGTGATGTTTTACATGGGGTATCTTATTTTAGCCCTAAAACACTAGGCAGTTGGTATTATTATGATGGACATGAGGCAAATGAAGCTGAGGATTTTGTGTAATTTGTCAGAAAGCACAGAGTGCTAGAGATGAGGTACAGATCCAGGCTGCCTAATTTTAAGTGTTTGGTATGCAGGTAGCTACTTGAGAAACTGGTGACTGCAAGAGAATAGGAAGGGACTAGGAAATCTCCCATTGTTCCAGACTGGGACAGTGGGTAGACAGAAAATGAAGGAGAGAAAGTTTAAAAGAGAGACATATTTGAGGAGACTGATATTATAACCGGTATTGGAATGGATGACTATGAAGTAGCTGGGTAGAGACTCCAGAAGCAACTGGAAATGCTGGTTTAGCATTTATCAAGGAGAACCAAGGAGAACTGGGTTAGTATCCTGGTTGGATATAAATGTTTAATTAATTCTTTGGAAGTTAAACTGTTGCTAAAAGAAAATGACCTTAAAAATTTAGCTGTATTGAGAGAAAGAAAAAAAAAGGCAAGAAGAAAGGACAGAAAGGGGGAAGGGAAATATGATAGACAAATGGATGGAGGAAGGAAAGAGAGAAGTAAGGGAGGAATTTGTAGTAAGGGTGTCAGACCACCAACATCAGAGAAAAAGAACCTCAGGCTGGAATGGACTTGTCAACCTGCAGTGAGGGCTCCTAGATGCCAGAACACATTTTCTTTTCTTGACCCAGAAAAGAAGCCTAATGAAATGCAGGCTCCATTGTGAGTATGCCAGGGCGATTGGAGGTTGACAAAGAAAATGTCTTGCTAACCTCTGTGCTCGGTGTGGCCTCCAAAACTGAGATATTTGTTGTAATCCATTATTTTTCCCCACACAAAAGAACATTGCAGTCCCATTTGAACTTTGTATTTGATCAGTTAATGAAGAAATCCAGTGTTTATTCTGAGGTTCAACTAAAGCCGCATCTTGACTTATTGACTGCTTTGGCTCTGACAAAGCAAATTACATACCATCTGGGAGCAGTCAGAATATGCTTCTCTGAGAAGTTATCTACACTCCTCCCAAGTTTCTCTCTATTGATTCTTTAAAAGAAAAACAAAAACAAAAAATAAAACAAAACAACACCAAAACCAAAAACACCCTATCTAAAATAAAACAAAGAAACCGATCCTCATTTACATGGGTGAAGTATTTTAGAGTCTGTACACTCTTTCAGAGTAATATTTTCCAACATGAAAGCTATTAATCCTTTTTGAATTTTAACGAACCCAAAGAGCCTCTCCATCAATTTCATGTGAGACGGGCTGGTGAGTGCCGCTTTCCACAAACTTTAATTTTATAATAGAGTTCTTCAGTTCAAATGGGCTTTTGACCTAGCTAATTTAATTGTCTTTGTTATTGATAGCCACAGAACAGTAAATAAACTTAGTCTGAGAATGTGCATGTGAGGTTTACTTTCCAAACAGCATTTTGGATGACCCTCCAAATGGCAAAATTTCCCTTTGTTTCTACAAGGGTATGCTGGCTTTTTTTGCTTGTTTGTTTGTTTTGTTTTGTTTTTGTTTTTATCATAAGCAACGTAAGAGCATAATGTAAAGTGTTTATTATGGCAAAATAAGAGGCATCAAAGTGCTTCCCTCCCTTAGAACCATGCTTCTACTGGGATCATCCAATGCTAGTTCTACAACCACTTGGCCAGGGGAAAAACATGCATAGTTAAATAACTAAAAGATCTATTTTGTTGTACCTTCCTACTCCATCGGACTCAACCTTCCCCTTACTGAATGAGGTGGGTGGATACAAAATGGCCAAGAAGGGAATGGTCTTAGCTAAGGCAAAGCATCTGTGACTAACTTCCCTTCCTCCCTATCAACACCTCTAGGGGTTATTTGAGGCCATGGGGCTTCTGGAGCCTGGGAGAACCTCAGGGAAAAATTGCTCTGTGGTGCTGCCTGGAGGAAGGAGCAAAGACTAATACCCAAGATCTCAGCATTTTTGAGGGGTGTTTTGGCTTTTGTTTTTTGTATGTCCTTTTTGTTTGTTTTAGACTTTTCTATAGAGAGTTGAAGAAATCATGGCATACTGTCTTCTTGGATCCATGCAATGACTGGCTTGTTCTCCCTCCCTCCCTCCACCCTGTCTCCTTCCCTAACTTCCTCTCTTCCTTCCTCCCTCCCTCCCTTTTCTCCTCCCTCCCTTCCTTCCTTCCTTCTTTTCTTCCCTCCTTCCCTTCCCTGCTATCCCCAATTCTTGCTCCTATTTTCCATGTCACCAATAAATAGGCAACTGTTTATTGATATTTGATATGTATTCTTTGAGTTACATATAGACTTTTTTCAGTCATATATATTCTTAAAAATATGAGATATGGGGGAGCCTGGGTGGCTCAGTGGGTTAAAGCCTTTGCCTTCTGCTCTGGTCATGATCCCAGGGTCCTGGAATCAAGCCCCACATTGCATTGGGCTCTCTGCTCAGCAGGGAGCCTGCTTCCTCCTCTCTCTGCCTGCCTCTCTGCCTGCTTGTGATCTCCGTATGACAAAGAAATAAATAAAATCTTTAAAAAAAAATATGAGATATGTATGTTTTTAATTGATACAAATGGAATTATGCACTAATTCTTATTATTGCCTTCTAGATACACTCAGTATTGTTGTTTTGTTTTGTTTTTAAGATCTGTGTATGTTGCTATGTACACATCTATCTGGTTGCTTCTAAAAGCCCCCAAAGAATTTCATTGGGTGAATTCACCATGTTTTACTTAGTTGCTTCCAACTTCTTACTATCTAAAAAAATACCACATTGAAATGTCCTTACATATCTTGTCTGCTTTTCCATATATATATATATGTGTGTGTGTATATATATATATATATATATATATATATATATATGAATGGAGGTGTGTTGCTGTTCATAAGGCATACTACCTGGCAAAAGGACTTCACCAGACTGCATCCCACCAGTGGTATGTGTTGGTTCCCATACTCCTACAGTGTCACCAATGCTTGATAATGTCCAGAATGGTAAATTTAGTAAATCTAATTACTATTGAATTAGATGATCTTTTCATATGCTTACTAGCCTTTTGGGTTTTCTCTTTTGTGAATGACTTGTTTATATCTTTTGTACATTTTTTCTATCTGGTTCTCAACTTTTTCTTGATGATTTTTCAGATTTTTAAAATGATATATGTGAATTCCTTATGAACTTTTGACATTGCAAATAACTTCTCCAATTCTGTAACTTACATAATTGATCTTTGAAATATTTAATTATAGTGTGATAAAATTAATCATTTATTTTGCTTTTGAAATCATCCTCCATTATCTTCTAGGATCTTTATCTTTCACATTAGATTGTAAATCTAAATCCTTAATCCTAGAGTCCTAGATTCCTGTGTTAGTTTGCAAATTATGTATCTATGTATCTATCATCTATCATCTACCTATCTACCATCTACCTATCTCTACCTATTTATTATCTATCTGTCATCTGTTGAGAAAGATCACCAGTTTTACGAATACTCCCTCTTTCCCCATGTGTATGTGGTGCAACTCATTCAGGTATTATATTTCTCTATATAGGTGATTTTGTCACTGAACTCCCTATTCTGTTTCAGAAATCTGTTTGCTGGCCCTTACACCAGTGCATGCATGATTTTTCTTACAAATGTTTTATAATATGTTTTAGTAATTGATAAAACTAGTGCTCCCTTTGTTTTTACATTTTCAAAGATGACTTTTTCCCCTTTCATACACATTAAAAATAACTCTATTGGACTCCTCAAAAAATATCAAGCTGAAATTTCTTTGGAATTTCATTAGAATATCTAACATGTATCAAGTTGTTCCACTCAAGACTATGCAATGTCTCCTCTTAATCAATACTTCTATATATTTAAAAGACTTCCATTCCACCCCCCAACCACAGATCATGTGCTCCTTGCTAATTCCTAAAACCTTTAAGGGTTTTGTTTCTATTTTGAATGGTATAATATTTTGCGTCTTATTTTCTGTTTGTCTTGATTCAGTTTGCTTCCCTCACTCTTTACCTTGCCTGGGAAAAAAAAAAAAATCACATATCAGCATTCTCTTTCTGTAGAAGGGCTAGTATTTTCTTTATCTGGTGGATCTAAAATACATTGAAATCCCAAATCTGGCTGAGGTTGAAACTTTTATACCTGTGTCTAGTTCAGGATTTATAACAACAGCATTTTTATTACTAGAGAGATTTGAACTTTCTTTTAGAGGGTTTAAAATGCTTTGCAAACATCGCTTCCTTAAATTCCCACGGCATTTCTAAGGACAAGAATGTAGGTGGCAAGGGTAAGATACTGTCTTACCTCAGTCATGCAAGGCCAAATCCTGGCTTCACTGGATGTCCCATTCAGTGGCAATCACAATGAGCCCTTCAGCATGAAGACAACTCCCTGACTAGTACAATCAGCTTAGGCACATGCTTTGAGATGGGCTCAGTGTATGGGAACTAGTGGCTGAAGAAAGACCCATGTCCCTCTAAGGAAGTTCTTTGTTTTGCTTGTATTGATTTCAGCTTTTCTTGCCACTTTTTTTTTCCTGCAACTCCTTCCCCTTTTTAATTTTTCCCCAATCCAGATATAGAAAAAAGTAGTCAAAGTTAATCCAAAGCAAACTGCCAAATATGTTTTATAAGCTTCAATGTACCACTTTAAATGCCAGACTGTTGAACACCAGACATAGAATGCATTCTCAAGGGCAATGGCTGTAGGTGGTATGTTTTTAGTAGTCTTCAGCCAACAATTTGTGAGTTCTGTGCCTGTATTATTTTGTTATCTTGGAAAAAATGAAAGGTTTTCTCCTCTCTCTCTCTCTCTCTCTCTCCTTCTCCCTCTCCATTTCTGCAAAGTTTCAGTGCACTCTGACTTGAAGTTATAATAAAAAGGCCTGATATTATAAGTAACCCCATCTATCAGAACAGTATTTGAGAAATAAAAGTGAACCTACTAAAGAAAGATTGCATCAGTCTCTTTCCATCTTAAGTATGCAAGTTACTATGTGCCTTTGGGATGAGCAATAGGAGAGAGTCAATAATTTCAAATTATAAATAAGAAAGGTATAGCAATTAGAGAATAATTATACCAATGCATTTTAGTTTATGTGTAGATTAGTCTTCAAATGCAAAATGATTTAATTCACAAAACTGGTTAGTTTCAAGAAGGTGGAAGGACCTAAAGATTAGGCTCCAAGCAGGGGTTCCAAGATTAAATGTGAAAAACATCACCGTAGAACTGACCCACCAAAAGAGCTGTTGCCACCTCCACAAAAAGGAAGGTGAGGAATGATCAAGATGTTGAGGAACCAGGAAGCCATTGCCTCACCTATGGACTCTAGCCCACACTCCCTCTGAGCTCAGATCTTCTGAGGATCAAGAAGCTGCTGCCAAAACAACTGGCTCCAGAACCATACCATCATATTCACAGACCATGCTAATAAAATGAATATCCCACCAAATTCTCAACACTCATAAAATCATGCACTGGATACTTAAAGCCTTGTTTCTGCTGTTGCTAAGAAACCAAGTACTTCCATGTTTTGCCTGCTAGCAGAGGTCTCCCACCTCACTTTTCCCTGCCAGTTCCATGGGTGCATCCACTGGATCGGTACCAAGTACTGGCAGAATGTAAGTTATAAGGCAGTTGTGCAATAAGGTAAAATACAAAGGCATTAGAACAGAGTTGAATGAGTAAAATATCTACCATAAGCTGCAGTATGCATATTATCTACAACTAAACAAAACAAATTTGTAAGCATTTCATAAAAGCTATTTGGCACAAAGATGTTGCAAAGTTATCACTAGACAAAAATGTCAGTAGGAAATTAGTTGTAGTCTCAATCTGTATTAATTTTAGACATGTAGAATATTACTCCATATTCTTTATTAGTATACATTATCTTAGCTGTGGTAAAAATGTTTTCAAAGACTTCTATGGTTCACTCACAAACTCAGTCCCCCTTACCCTATTTTTCTCATAAATTCTCATATTTTTCATCTGTCATTTCATCATCAGAGTTGTCAGAAAACTGTCAAGGACTGGATATATTCAGTAAGAATCTTTTTTTTTTTTTTTTTAAGTATAGAGCTTTACACTTCTGGTAAGCTATGGTATTGAAATCTTTACTGTTACATTTTCTTTTTTCCTGCTACATTGTATAGGACTTTTCTCTTAATCAGTTAGAGATATCCAGAGTGTTTCAAAACATATTTTTGAAAATGAAAAGTGAAGAACTAATTACAAAAAGATACACAGGCTCTCCATGGCTTTAAAGACCTGGCTGGAGAGCGAGGGGACAGGGGTGTGACCTCAGAGGGGATCTGGCCTGACAGGGGTGCGAATGGGGCATTTGGGGAGAAGTAAGATGAACCTTACCCAGCCTGAATATGGGCTAAGTAGAAACCTGATAGGAACTGAGCCAAAACAATAAACTCTAGTAAAGTCTGCCAAGCTTATTATTATTCCAGGGAGACCCATTCCTCACATGGCAACAGTTTATATGGTCACTGAGGTCAGGGCCTTCCTCAGGTCCTGAGAAAGAAACTCATCAATACTACAAAGGTTTTACTAAGCTCCATGTCTATTGTCTTTTGAGAAAGCATTGCTCATTTTAAAGAGCCCAGAATACTCAAAGCCCTCTAATAGAGTATAAGGAGACTTGATGGTCAGGAAAGATGTTGAATGAAAAGAAAATCTTAGCACTAGAACCACCATGACCCTAAATATTGGTGACACATTCACATATTACACAGACTATAAGAGGCATTCATCTACTAACTTCTTTTGAGCCTCACAATATTCCCGAGTCGAAGGCAGAGAATGTGTTACCTTCATCTAATAGATAAAAATAAATAAATTAATTAACTAATTAATAAATCTCAGAGAGGTTTTAAAACTAGCCAAGAATCACACTGCTGATAAAAGACAGAACATGGAAAGGAACCAAAATTTTCTGACTCTCAAGACTTGTGCTTTGTCAATGCACTGGGTCTATGGATATAGTACATCATCTGTAAAGAGGAGATAGCAAAGAAGACTGTACCACGAAGTTGAATTTAGCCAAAAAGTGTTATTTTTCCTGCAATAGATTTAACGCAGAAAGCAAATTGCCTTACTAAAAGGAATAGGATTTTTGAAACCTGAATTCCACTTGTTTGGGTAAGAATATCCTGAAGCTATGTTATCATAGGAAAACAAATGTTTAGAAAAGCATCAATGTCAAAGCAATGACTAATTTGGTCAACTCAAGTGAATTACCAGTTAATTATATAAAAAATGTTTAAAACTGAGAAAAAATGCAGTCAAGGTGTTTATTTGATGTTCTGAAATCAAATCAATAATCATTGCATTTTTTTCCCACTTTTCAAATAATGGTGTTGGCAGAGTGTAGGTGGAAAAAAAAAAAAAACTATGAACTTATAGAATCCCATACTAATGTTTCTTAGTACATTATGAAACATTCATTCAACTCTGTATTTCTACAGTAAGCTGATTTGTTGATCCAAATTTTGCTACCATCTCCTCTATCTCCTATGCAAGAAAACTAATTTGGATAATTTATTTGGTATTCATTTGCCTCTGTATTCATTCCATCCAGTTTTAAGAACTTGCTACATGAAAGGTACTGCATGATTGTAATGAAAATGTAATGGCATTTCTGCATGAAATGTTTGTGGAACTGTGCTTGAGCCACAGCAGATTTGGTGTTTCTTTCCAGGTCTAGGCAAAAGTTCTCAGAGAACCCAAGAGAGAATACTTAAAAAAAGATACCAATGGTGACATTGGCTATCATAATTAAGAAATATTTCTGTTTGTGAAGAGGTACGATTTCATCACATTTTAGATATTATGATCTGAAAAACTGGAAGCAACCCCATTGTTCAATAGATGAACAGATAAACATACTGATGTACATCATCAAATGAAGATAATTGACAATAAAAAAGGATAAACTTATGATTTCTGCAGCAACATGGTTCATTCTCAGTGCATTATACTGAATGAAAGAAGCCAGACTCAAAAACTTCCATGCTTTATGATTCCATTGAGGACAGTCTGGAAAAGTGAAAACTAAAAGAAAGGAGATAGATCAGTGGTTGTCATGGACTGGACAATGTGGGAAGTGGCGTTGACTACAAGGGACATGAGGGAATTTGGGGAGGTGATGAGATGGTTATGTATCTTCAGTGCACAATTAAATGATTGTGTACATGTGCCAAAACTCATAGATCTGCACACCAAGAAGGATAACATTTACTGTATATAAATTTTATCTAAAATATGATACTGGGTTCTAAAGTTTGATTTGTTAGGTTCCAATCAAATCTCATCTTAGCTATTTAGTCATTTGTATACCTTGATCAAATTACTTTGTTTATTGAAGAGTCCTCATTTATAAGATAAGTCTCATAATAATATTGTCATAAGGATTAAGTGAGGTAATCTGTGAATTCCCTAGCACAGTACCTGGCATGGATCTACTTTCAACAAATAGAAAATCACAAATTTGTGTAAATGTCAGCAGCATACTTATCACTCTTTTGTTAGACTAGTGGGCCTTCCAGCATTTCTTCACATTCATACACATTCTCCCAGGAACATAGTTCATGTTCCCAGCTTCCCCATTTGCCATTCAGCACCAGTATGGTTACCAAGAGCACACCACCATCCCCTTTTCTGGTGCTTAGAACAGCTGGTTCTGTGACATGTTTTCTCTTAATGGCAGCCACACACTGTGCTTGTCAAGGCTCAAAAGAAAGAGAGACAAAACACAGCTCAATCCTATCTCACTGTTGATTTATTCATGATGACTGACTTTTTTCTATCTTTTCCTTATCCAAAATATAAAAAAAAGTCATTTACAACAAAAATAAGGAATGCTTGCAATAGTATATGAAGCTTCTTATTTCAAAGCATTATATTATTAGGCCCTGAAAACTCCTTTAAGCAGCATTATTTGGTACTGCAAAGAGTTTAGCTATTTTGGAGGTCAAAAAAATGGAAATTACTTTCTTCCAATATCAAGGCTAATGGTGAGGAACCATGGCATGGGTCCTCTAAAACAATGGATAGTGCCCAAATTCTCTACATGGTACAGTGCTTCATTTTGGAAAGCATTTCATTTCTTTTTCCAACAGATTGCTTTTCTAATTATATTTTGCTTATGTCATTGCCCTTACTTTGCATTTTTAGAGAACTCAACAAGGACAGGTGGGGGTGAAAGGAAATGAAATGACCTAGAGAAATATTAGATTCATCTATTGGAAGTTAGGAGTTCCAGTGTAGGGTTTTTACTTTTGCAAGTTGATGACCAAACTTCAAAGAAATGCATTCATATCATAAGCCTTAGTCTCATGTGAGATACAAATTATTCTAGAGCGATAACATATTCAATCCTATTAGTCATTTACATGTTAGTAAGAACAGGCTTATAAGGTGATTTGTTAATGAGGACAAGAATGAGCAAAAGGAGCAATGAGAGCTTTGGCAACTGCTGAGAGTGGGGAAAATACAACTCTTAAGGGTTTTAATGATGCAGAAAGAAGATACTGTTTTTTCTTATAGTTATCAACCCAACTTTCCTTATAGTAACCAACCCAACTTTTCTTACAGTTATCAGCCCTTTTAACCCTTGACAATTAAGTGGCTTGTTTTTCTCATGTATTTGGAAGCTACTTGTACATTGAATGTTATTGATTTTTTTTTTAAATAACTAGATAGTATTCCTTCTAGTCCTGACTGCCAAAGCAGAGTTCTGTTGTCCAACTAGTCACTTTGTCACACTTGATGCAATAGAGCTTTACCTGAGACTTTCTGGAGAGAAGGAAAGTACACACACACACACACACACACACACATGCATGTACGGCCTGCACAGACACTTTTGCCTCTTTTATAAGTCAAGGGAAGTTTAATTCCACTCTATCTGTACTTTGTGCATGGCCTACCATTTGAGTTGGTTGTTAGTAGGTAGTAAATAAGGAACACGCACAGATAATAATGTGCCTTGGTCACCAAATACACTTTTATTTCAACCAAGAGGTCCTTTACTCTTGGAAGAAGATAGTTTCTTGACAAAAATATTTTATGGTTTTATGAGGAAATCCAAACAATTTGTGGACCATCTATCTGTAAGAACAGTGTAGTATACTTTCTATAGTAATCTCCAAAGACAGTCAATGGCAATTTTTCCTTTCTCATACATGCATTCCATCCCTACCCATAAAGAAGTATATTTCCTCTCTTCTTGACTCTTCATAGGAACTCTGACATGTTGTGACAAAGAAAGTGTGGTAAAAGTGATATTTGGGACTTCTGAGATCAGTCATTGAATACACTAACAGTTCCCACTTTCTCCCCTTAGAAGCCAGCTGCCAAGGAACAGACCCAGGTCCCCATGCATGAGAAGACCACACTGTGAGTAACTGATCACATGGAGAGGCCACACGGACCATACATGTAAATGAGTGCTACTGAGTGATCCTTATTGACCCCACATGAAGCAAAAGAACAACCCAGATGAAACTACTGAACTCACAGAATCTGTAAAAAGGGGGGTTTTAAGTCACTAAGTTTCAGAGTGTTTTGTTGTGCGGCACTAAATACAGAAATATTTTCTTTCCCCATTCATTTCACATGAGTCACCTCCAACAAGGATTAAAAAGAAGAAAGTCAAATAAACATGCATGTCAACAATTAAGAATGCATACACATTTCTAAGTAACACTTTGTTTTCAAACCCCAAGTAACCAAATTTTGCAGTTTAAATTAATCTTTCAATTTAAATCAAAACATTATGATAGGTAACTTTTTATTTATTTATTTATTTATTTATTTTTAAAGATTTTATTCATTTATTTGACAGACAGAGGTCACAAGTAGGCAGAGAGGCAGACACGGGGTGGGGGGGGGCAGGAAGCAGGCTCCCTGATGAGCAGAGAGCCCAATGCGGGGCTCGATCCCAGGACCCTGAGATCATGACCCGAGCCAAAGGCAGAGGCTTAACCCACTGAGCAACCCAGGTGCCCCGGTAACCTTTTATTAAGAAATCAGTCTCCCTATCCATTAGGTTTGGTAGATCCATTTTCATTGTGGTATCTTATTCTGCTAATATAAGCTGAAGGCAGTAGTAAAACCAGAAATGCATGTAATTGGAAAGTACATCCATCTATTCATTCATGTTGTTTTCTCTGATCTACATTTAAAAAAATTTATGAGCTTGTTTGGAAAATGTGAAAGAAAAAAAATCAATAGAGTAACCATGATTTATAAAGGTGAAACCTTTATGTCATGAATATTTCATCAAGGAAATGTGGAAGCCATCAGATTTTATCTGAACATATTCTTCAATCTGATTTGATTAATTCATGAATAGACTGACACCCATTATTAATGGAGATGATCACTGGGTACATAGGAACCTCATGAGAGCTACAAAACAAATACTAGTCTCTGGAGGCTTCTGGGAATTTTGAAAATAGTGTAGGTCAAAGGTGATTAAAGGTCAATGGTGAGGAGAGGACAGCAAGAAGAGGACAAAATTTTCTGCATGCCTTGCAGGGGGACATCAGAGTGAGTCAAATTGCATGGTCTTCGGGAGAACTGAGCCAAATCTTCCCTCCTTTTCCTAGGACCCACTCAGATGCCTCTCTCAGAAGCCATTTCAGTGGGGAACTGAGTCACCTATATTTGTGTTGACTGTAGCTCAATTTCCCCAAACATCCAGCTGTCCTTAAGCTTCTCTATTCAGTTCTGAGAGTCCTGGAGACATGAATATACAAAATGGACAAACCAAAATACATTTCATGGAGAAAAAACAAACCCACCATATTCAAGAAACTCATATTCAAACAATTAATGATACAACCAGTGACACAATAAACACCCATGGATCCTCAGGAGAATGAGAAATGGTGCAAAGGATAAGGTAAATTATGAGAAGATCAAAAGAGAAGTATATTCAGTAAAAAACTCACTTGGAATGCTGCCAAGGCTTGCTCTGCATCAGGGTTTCAAATGGCAAAAGCATGAGGGGCTGGATGGCCCAAGCTATGTACCGCCCTCAGTAGTTTTCAAAGGTGGCCTATGGTGATATGATTTCATCCTCAAGCTATTGATTTCATTGAAGAAATCCAAAACTTTCCAGGAGTCATTGAGAAGGACGTAGAAAGGGTCAGAAGTTAATTTAACAGCAGGACCACTCACTGAGACTAACATGTTTCCTTGTAAAGGAAATTAATCGTGATTTGAAGGCAGTGTTTTCATGGCTCAAAAAAACCCCAGTTTGTACAGTTGTTTGTGGCTGTATTAGTGAGCACCTCAACCTGAAGCTGAAAGAAGTCTGTTTGCATTGGTAGATTTAATTATAGCAAAAGACACAGAAGATACCATGACAAGGTGTGTCAGCAGGGTGGAAGCCCATATATGGTTTGCACCGGCCTCCTTGATTACATTGGCCATTTCTTGTTGGCACAGAGAACTGGTGGTTTTCCTTACCTAAAAGACTGATCCCAGAACACAGTATGCACATAGTGCACATACAGTATGCACAAAGCCCTATATAGATCTAGCAGAGACATTAAGCATGCAAAAACTTTTAGCATGCAAAAATGTTCCTTAGTCTTTTCCTTACTTACTATGAGTCAGATTATACATATTACATATATACATATGCAAATATGGGGACAATGAAGTCTGTTTTATCCTTTTTTTCTATTCCTGGTATCCAGCGAGTAAATACTCAATAATTTTTTACTAAATGAATAGACGGAATGAATGAATGAATGAATGAATGAATGAATGAAGTTCTTAGATGTCTTCCAGAAATACAGGGAACATTCATATTTTTACTTAAATATTTAGTTCTCCTTGCTTGATTACACTGATACATTCTTGTAGACAACCAATACATTTTTTTGTATATGAACTGATTTAGAGCCAAAGTAGTACAGAAATAAAATAAAATGCAGCAAAGCAAAATGGAAAACAATGAGCTAGACAGGGATTTAGATTCTTGTTACTGGAGTTTCACTAACTTGTTTGGGACCTTAAGAATTTTACCCCTCTAGATTTTAACCTACTCAGCATAAAAGGTAGGCAGTGCAGTGGGGGAAATCCTTTTGTGTTGAAAGTGCTTTTCAGAGACAACATTTTATGATTCTATAAAGAAGTTACATTTTTAGAGCACAACATGAGACTCTTAGTTACTTCATGAGATTAAAAAAAAAGAAAGAAGGAAAAGAAAAGAAACCGTAACGTGAAAACTAAGGAATAATTTCAGTTGAGAAAATAGAACTCTAAGAAAATATTTGAAAGGATCTGGTTTAATACCATATCTTCAGGAAGATAAATGGTTAAAGTGTACAGAATTAATAGTATTCCCATCGTTCTTAAATATTCCAGGTCACACCTATTTATTTATCCTGTAGCTAATCTGGGATTACTTAAGTGATGATGTGAATTTGAAAGCTACAATGGCATTCTCTGTCTCCCTCTCTGTGTCTCTATCTCTATCTTTGTATGTCTTTACTTGTCTGTCAGTCTTTCTATCTCTTTCAAACACACACACACACACACACACACACACACACACACCCCAGACCAGAAAAATCCCCGTGGTCAATCCTCAAACAATCTAGGAAGTAAAGGCAACACACAGCCTCTCTGATGCTTTCTGGTCTGGCTGCTAGCCAATGAGGCTTGAGGAACTTCTTTCTTCTCATTATCTATTCATTCAGTAACAGGTTATTCTCATTTTACCCTAATGGTAGGGAGACTTGTAAGTTAAAAAAAAAAAAAAATGCTGTCTGTATAAGTTAGAAGTCCCATATTTTTGTTATGCATGTGCCATTCTATAATCTTCCACACAGTAAACTGTTTATTGGAAAATAACTTCTACCAAATGAAGCTAAAATGGACTAAATCAAAACCAAGCTTAATTTCTTGGCTTTCCTCATTTTCCCCACTTCACCTTTCCAACCCTTAATTGACTGTTAAAATAGCTCAACTTATAAACATTGTATGAAAAGTGTGCAAAATGCCTTCTAAAAAGAGATGTCAGCAGTTTAGACATATCATTTTAGACTTATCGTCTGTTACAACATTTGATTTATCTATCAAAAAGGAAAGATCCAAGCTAGTTTTTTTTTTCCTTCATTAGTAAAATCCATTTTAAGGTCTCCAGGAGGTAAATTATTTTTAGAATTAGTTTTTATTTTATTAGGTTGCAGAGTGTCAAAATTGCACTGAAGCCAGTGGCACTTCACTGAGCTTATTAATATTGATATGATCACTCTGTGTTCTGAGCTGAGTGACACTGCTAACCTTCTGAGATGGTGAGCATTCTTCTTAAAGGGGCCACACAATTTTTAAAAATAGATCCTCAGATCTTTTCTACCAGTGTTTGTAAAAAAGGGCAGGTAGAATGTTGGCATCAGTTTTTTATGATTCAATTAATTCAACCAACGTTTCCGAAGCACCAACTCCAGACTAAAACTGTGCTAGATGCTGAGACTATGAAGGAACTCCAATATGTGGTCTTCCCCTTCAAGGGGTTCAGTCCATTCAGTAAAGATTCCTCTAGCACTGTGTATGTGTCAAATGCTGTGTTGGGAACCGTAGAAAACTTTAAATGGCTACAGTATTGTCTCTATAGTTAAGGGACTTACTAATTAGTAGAGAGAAAAAATTATTATTCCATTATAAAGAACCCTGATGGATCAGTGGAATGAGATTATGGGGAAGAAGTCTTCAAAAACAGATAATTTATAAACAGGGCCTGGAAAGATGAGTAGATTCTGAGAGATGGAGATTTGGGGTGCAAGCAGGGAGGAAAGGATCAAGGAGATTTTCAGAGGGAACATCATGAGTAAAGAGAAGCAAATCTAACTAGAATGCAGTTAGAGAACAGCAAGTAGCTATTTACATAGAGAACATGTTTGGGGATGTAGTGGGTGATAGCAGAAATTGGGTTCTGTCCATGTTGTTGAAACTGAAATGCTAGCTGGAGTAATCTGGGCTAAATTTCCACAAAGAGGTTATCTATCAAAAGTTTCAAAGCAAGGAATCAAATTTACAGCTTATAACAACAGCTTTTGATACAAGGTTACATTAATTCTTTCATAGGCAGGCATGTATTTGGATTAGTATCTTACTAAATAGTTGAGGCTATTTTTTTTTAATCAAAATAATGTCTAATAGCTATGGAAAGTGAGAGTCAATCATCCATTTACCATAAAAGGTAAAAGGACATTTCACAATTTATATTAAATATACAATCAAGAATACCCTTTAATTTATTAAACTATAACTTCTTTCAGCATGATACCCATTACTGTTGACAGCACATTCTGTATCTACAACCAAGATTTCAGAAGAAAGATTCTAGAAGCTTCTTTCAGAGCATGGCAGAAGTAAGTCTGAGATCACCCTGTCTTGAATTGCTTGGGAATCAGTCTGGACCCAAAAATGGACTTGGGAAACCTAGTCTTTAATCATAGCTTTGCCAGTTATTGTGTTAAATTTAAAAATGCATGCAAAGGCTTAGAAATCTTTTGTTTTTGTTTTTCCTTTCTGAAAAAAAAAAAAAGTCTTCAGAACAAATATTACAGGAGTTTAGAACAAACATGATAGGAATCAGCAGAATTGAACCTAGTGCAACCCATATTAGAATCTCCTTACCTTGTAAAGAATATTACAGGAAAGGTGATGAGATACTGTTAATTGACTCCGTTCTCATTCAGTCCTAAGTACTGGCTAATAAAAAAGTTAACAATAACATTAATGGAATAGACACAATTCAGCCGATAATATTAAACTAGTTGTTCTCCCAGTCTAATTGGAAAGACAGAATGTAAACAAATGATTTTATCAGGAAATGTTATAGAGATAGGTATAAAGTATTATGGGAGGATAGATGAGGGACCAAAAACTCACTGCATATCTGGTTGATGGTATACTCCCCACATCTATAAAGTGAGTGATTCGTTCTAGAGAATTAATGAAACAATTTTAACAGTGTTTTCACTGTTGGCCCCAAAGCTAGCATCTAGGTCAACATTCTCTAGCCTTATTTGCTTGAGTGGTACCACTCTAATTTATACCAAAGAAAGGCTTCTAGCTCCTTTGAAATGGGAGTTCTCCTTTCTGCAGTCTGAAGTACTCAACACTCTTGAACTCTCTGTGTTTTACAATGATCATCTCCAGAAACAAGACCTTCATTTGAGCCTCCAAGTGAGTATGTCACCATAGTGACAGTACATAAAGGGAACTCAAAGTACCCTGTTCTTGAATGAACCAGATATCCAAAGGCAAATAGATTCCAGCATTGATAAAAATTGAAGGACTGCATCCAGGTCAAAGCTAAGCAAACAGCTGAGCATGTGGGATGCCAGGGTAAGGCTACAGGGCAGCCAGGGGCATGGTCTTCAGGGAAAACTACACATAAGCTAATCTCAGATCATAGGGTAGGAGAGGGGGAGGCATGTGGATGGGCTGACCCATTTACCATTTTCCCATTCTTTGACCTCTCCCTCAGTCTCTCCCTGTGATCTTCCTTCTAATAGATCTCCGGAACAATCCAGTCAGCCCTGAGATGAGAAAACATTTATATATGTTTATATATAAATATAATTAATTGTCTTCCTATACTCTCAATTCTATCATTCATGTTTCTAAAGTGAAATATAATAAATAATAAATGTATTTCTTATTGGAAAATAAAATTTTTAATATTACAAAAATATTACTGAAAATAATTTTATAATTACAGTATGTACAAAGTTTGGCTTTTTGTGACTTTAAATCAGTTTTCTACTGTCTCTAAGGAAAGCTGTGAGGGCCCAACTCAGAAAAGGAGTAGACTCTGCAGGACTGCCTGATTATAGTACCAGTAAGCAATATCAAACAATATGGCAAAATCATAAAAGGAAATAATGTGATAGAGAATTCCCTTTTCCCTTGGAAACACAATTTTTTTTTCAGGATGTTCTAATTGAGAAAGTGTTGTGTTTGTCTGATTTGTTGGAAGGGAGCAAATATTAATACTGCAACAGATGCCAAAAAGCATGGATTGAAAAGCTCTGACATGAGTTGATATAATGTAGATCTTATTTTTATGATGTAATTGTGAATTATGTACTTTATGCATTGGTAATTAGAGAGCTGAGCAGATGGAGAAGGTTTAGCTTAAAGTGATGTGTCCATTAAAATAACCTGCACTGCCAAGAGTCTATTCATGTTCATGAGTCTAGCAAATTTGTTCTATTAAAATATGATTGGGAGATAAGGACTTATTGTCATTGTGTTGGAGTCATCCATCTAATGATGGGAGTGAAAACCCTCTGTAAATGTCAAATCCACCTATTATCCTGTTTTGCTTTGCAGAGGGTCTTAACTGGACATTTTGGCTGCTGTGGAAATTCTGATGTTTGGCATTTCTCTGTTTTCCCATTATTTAGACATTATCATAAAGAAAATCAAACTAGCCACCCAATAAAAATAGCAATTTTAGCTATCACTTTGTGTATCTTTTAGTTTGTTGTTGAAAGAACAGATGGCAACTTATTTATTTAATATGAATATTGTATTTTTCTATTTTCAGTAGACATGTTTGCTTCTATCTACCACATATTTTCCCCAACCTTTTTGGATGGCATCTAGGGCTGCTTTTCTGCTCAGCTTTAATCTTTTTTCACCGGGAGGAGAAAATGAAAGAGTTCAGATTTCTCATTTGTTCCAGCTAGAGATAATGCCACATCTAAAGTACCACAATTGAGGGTGTAGAGGCAGACTCTCTCATACATTGTTGGTGAGGGTGTAAAAGGGTGTGTTCTTCTAGAAGGGGATTTGGTCATGCTTAAACAAACAGCCTCAGAATTTCCAATTCTGAGAGTCTTTCTTATGGGAGGGAATAACCACAAAAATGAAGACAAATGCACACAGATCCAAGTATAGCCAAGGGAAAAAAAAGGCAAACAGCTTTATACTTAAAAATCATTGCATTCAATATATAATAGCTAACAATAGAAATTAGACTAAATATACTATAGAGAAGATAGTTAAGAAAATCATGGTGTAGCCACATAAAGAACTACTGGATTAAATTACATATGTGAAGAATCTGTAATAATGTAGCAAAATGGTTATATCATAATGTGGAGTAGAAAAATGAGATATTCAAAAATTAACAAATGAAGATAGTTGTATAACCAAGTGTTTTTGTTTTTCTCTTTAATACCAAGTACTCTTCTAAGCATTTTATAAATAAGATGCCATAAAACACTCATATAACCCATTGAGATGAGTAGCAGGAGAGCTGGTAGAGCTGGAAGGAGCTGGAACTTGAACTCAAGTAATTTCATTTCAGAGAATCTGCTTTTACTTTTTATACTGTACCACATTTTTAGTAAGATAGAAGCTATGTTAAGATAATACTAACATGCAAACGCACACAAGTATACATACAAGGCGTTGAGGAAAAATACTCTTTAGTTTTTCCCATCAAGAGATAGAGTCTATTTCTTATCCTGGAATCTGGGTGGTCTTGTGACTTGCTTTGAAAACATAATGCAGTGCAAATGATTCCGTGCAGCTTTCAACGCAAAGCCTTAATAGACCTTACAGCTTCTACTTTCACATTCTTGCAGTGCTGCTCAGAGATGGTCATGAAGGGCAGTCAGACTACCCTACGGAGAATGAGAGATTGTGTGGAGAAGAATTGAAGTGCCCTGGCTCACAGCCAGCATCAACAACCAGACATGCAAGTGAGACCATCTTGAATCTTCCATCTTAGCCCACAGCTGAATGCAATCACATGACTTGAGTTCACATGAAATAGGCATAGGTGTAGGAAACACCAAACCAATCCATTGAATCATGAAAAATAGTAATTCACTGCTGTTTCAATCTACTGAGTCTTAAGGTGGCTTGCCATACAGCAATACATAACTGATATGTCCAAAATACTATCAGATGTGTCTGAGGGCAATTATAGAAATATGTGCCCTATTTTTTAATATGATTAATGAACTCTCATTATAGAGATTGTTTAATTTCTTTAGACTTTAGTACCTGACATTTGGCATTCCTCTGGAGCAGACTCAACAGTTTTCTCAGGTTTGTCAGACTAACATGGAAGTCTTTTTGAAAGAACCAGCCCTCTTAAGACATGATTAGCATGTCATTGCATGGTCACTGAAAATAAATCTTCCTGGGCTAGGTACAGAATGAAAGCTATTGCACAGTCCAGTGTTGAGGTGAGGAATCTGCAGTCTGAGGGATGGAAATAATGCTACACATATTTCTCCCCATCAATAGTAAGAATTCCCAGAATAAACACTACACTGGGGATCATTCCCCATTGGAACATGTCTCTAATATACTGCCCTTGTATCTTTATTTTTTGTTCCAGGCCTCTGTCATATTAAAAAGAAACTGCAGTTCAATTAGTACCTGTCTGTGCTGTAGCAAATCTGTCTTCTTTATTGAGTCAGAGAAAATCTGAAATTATAATCAGGGTGGGGCAAGGCAACTGTCAACAATCAAATTAGGAAATCTGTATTTTATCAGAAAATTGTGAGGATTAAAATGTCAAACTGAAAGTCAATTTCCAGCCAAGTGGTGTTTGTTACTGTTGATCACTTCCTTCTCTCAGAGAAATCTCTACTCTGCTGGCTTCCACAAACATTTCTCCTAACTCTCTTTTTTTTTGCTAATTCTTTTCTAGCTAATCTATCAGCTGCTCTTCCTTAAATCCTTATTGCAGAATTTTGGTCTCTATGCTTCACATCCTCCACACTCTCTGATGCACTTCTGTGGTTTTCATTACTGGTGACTTCCCACTTAGCATCTTTAGCTCCCGAGTTCCAGAAGTAATATCCTACTATCTCCTGGATGTCTTCATCTGAAACTTTCCCCATACCACGCGATCACCATGATCAAACAAAAAAAGGTTTTTTCCCCCTAGATCCTCTTCCCCTCCATATTTCCAATGAGCTTTTTATTTTCAACCTTTTACTGGTGCACTTACTCAAGTTTTGTCCATTTTCACTCCTTAATATTTCTGAGAACAACATCAAGTCCATTCCCCATGGTATGGCACACATGGTGTTCATGGTCTTCCCCCTGCATCTCTATCCAGCTCTTTTCTTATGCCCTTAGCTGTGGTTGTATCCAGTGAATTTCAGATTGGAGTGCGCCCTCACACCTTCCTGGATTGGTATGTATAGTTCCTATGCAGAATGCTCTTCTTTCTGCCTTCCATGGACAACACCTTCTCATCTTATCAAACTCAGTTCAAAGGGACTTCTCTGAGAAGGCTTCTCTGAGCTCTCTTCCCTGCAGCTTTGTGAATTAGGTCTTTGTCCTCCCATAGTGTGTCATATATAGCGCTGTTGTTGCATTTTATCATACTGTTTGTCATTGACTCTTCTTGTCTGCCTTGCCTGATAGACTAAGCTCTTTCCTGAGAGCAGGGGCTATATGTTTTACCTATGTAACTCTATTTCCTAACATAATACTTGGCTCCTATTAGGTGCACAAAGCATTTTTTTTTTGTGAAATGAGTGGATGTGATATAACCATTCCACGAGAGAGGGAGCACTCTAGAAGACCTCAGGGAGAGGTACTGGCTGTGGATGTACAAAGACAAATGAAAAATCCATAAGGAGCTCAAGTCTAAAACCGAATTGCCCAAGTATGAGGCTGGCCATGTTTCAGTACCAGTTAAATAAATAGCCTGTATCCAATCTAGGACACTTCACTGAACAATCACATGACTGTGGTTTTGCTAGTCACATTCCCAGATGTAACAAAGAGATCTTATCTTAGCCACTATCATAGGTCAAGTATCTCATTTCTTGCAACCTGCTGGTCTTGTAATCACCATAGTAAAGAACTACTACTGCTTGCCATGCACTCTCGTAGCTCCACACAAGCAGAGCCATATCTCCTTTAGTCTCTGACACTAGTTACTCAAATATGAAGGAACATGTTGGTCTCCACTCGCCCTCTTATCCCAGGAAATCCCCAGGTTTGTATCTTGAGCCTGTTGGGAGGGCTTATTTGTCCAGCTTATATTGATTTGAGTGAACCAGAAAAATCTGCATTGAAACTACTTCTTCAAGGCATACTAGATCCTCTCATCTACAGCATTTTCCTTTTCTTCACTTTAGAAATCTTACCCCTTCTGCCACAGTTGTGGCAAAAGCCATTTAAACTGCTGAGTAATTTTTATTTCCTTTTCCATTCTATGTACACACCATAGCCATACACACTAACCAAAATGAGAGTGCCTATGTTTATAGGATACGTCTCTTTCTAAGGTATAGCTCTGTTTTTGTTTTTGTTTTCTGCTAAAACCATTTACATAGGTTAAGACATCAAGCCATCAGTCTACACTGCCTGGGCAGCTGAGATTTGTGAAACACTAAAACAGGTGGTAGAGGACATAAACACAAGTGCATAAGACATATGATCTTGATGAAGTATATAGTAAATAACAAGGTTAAAGAGGATATGATAAATTGCTTGAGAGTTTGTGAGTCAGGTCCTTACCCATGACAATTTTAATTTAATCCTCATAACTGTTCAATGAAGTGAAGTATTACTGGACTAGAATTATAGGTGAGGAAATCAGGAATCAGAGGTAAGAGGTAACCACCAACACCATACGGTCAGTATGAATCACAGACGAACTCAGGTCTACACCATGATTTAATCACTATTATATTTTTCCTCTTAGCGCCAGAGGAGTTTGGAAGAAGATGCAACTGCCGTGGTTTGGAGCACTGAGGAAAGTTTTCACTGAAAGGAGGTAAAATAGAATCAAGACTTTAAAGTATTGCCAGGATTTAGAGAAATGGAAAGAAAATAAAAGGGTGTTTGGCACAACGAATATCTTTATAATATCCTTTTGTAAGACAAAGGATGGAGATGAATCTAAGGATTCCTTGGCAAATCTGGTGAGCCCTAAGAATTTCCTCTTCCAAAATAACTGCACTCATTCAACTTGTAGCCTGACTGACTTGCTTGCACATTTTTCTCTCCACAGTAACACCAGGAGCACCTGGCAGCTCTGGAGGCCGTAAATGGAAGGGATATCTGCAACTTCACTCTCCCGCGAGAGCTCCTGTTTGCTCTCCGAGCCTGTCAGTTGGATATCTCCCACTAACACTGAACAGGATTGGAAATAAATGTGTCAGATAGCCAGCCATTGCTTGCAGTTTATGCAATATAAAAATGAAATCCTCTTGAAATAATACAAGCGGAACAAACCAGCCATTAAATAAATACAGATACTTCTTTCCTGATCAACAAGCATATCATTGAACTGTGAGAGGTCTTTGCTAATGTGAGTCAAATGCTGACTGATTGGGAAAAACCTAATATTTAGCTTATGAGGCTTTTATCCATCACCGAGGAGGTCTGAAAGAGTCACAGTGGCATTTGAGCTACAGCTTTGTTTGCTTGGCGAAATGAGTTCAGTGGCCATGTCTTCCTGGGTATACCTTGGCAGTGAATTTGAATTTCCTCCCAAAACAGGTTGTTGCCAAACAAACACTACCACGGATATCTGATCTTTTGGGTAGTAGGAAAGAAAGCTGGCCAAGTGGCTAGAGAATCAACAGTTGGAGACTTACACTGGCCTAGGCCTTCGTCCCACAAGAAACAAAGGTTCCCTCACTAGGGAGGTTCTCTTCATGTATCTTCTTTTAAAAACATTTGCTTTGATTTCCAACCTTCACTTCAGTAAGTAGTTTCAGTTAGTTTTTAGATCTACAAATGGTGGTATTCTTTACTCCCAATTCAGGGAAATAAAAAATCAAACATAAACTGTTAAGTATGTTACTTGACTTCAGCCTAACCCAGGTCTCTCTTGAATTCTGCCTCCATCTATAACCTCTACTTCTACAACCTATGGCTTCTTTCTTTTTCTGTAAATAAAAATGAGTTACCAAGAGACAAGGCCATAGTGTATCTATTCCTTCAAGTGTCTGTATTGACTCAAACCATGACATTAGTTTCACAGAGCTCTTCCCAACTACCACAAGCACCACTCTGCTTTGCTTTCCACTCAGTTTTTGAGGTCAAACAGGCAAATACCAGCACACCTGCTTTTCCAAACCCCCCTCTTGATCAGCTCCTTATGAACATGAACATAAAACATAGAACCAAGTTAAATGAGATAACCTATGTTGGGCATTTAGCTCCATGCCTATTGCATAGATCCTGCTCATGAGGGTTAGAGGCTTCCCAGAACTTCTTGGAGAAATAACATATCTGGCCTTAACAGTGAATACAAGGTTGCCTTTGGATCCACCTCTTGCCTACATTTGCACATCTCATAATCTATTAATTCTCTAAGGGCTGTTTCTCTACAGAGGTTTTATTTCCAGAGGTGCAAATTGGGTGATCAGAATTTATCCACCTGAATTTCCTAAAAGGATAGAAGTACATAAAACTCATTTATAAGATATCTGTGTCTTAAAGGAAATTAAAAATCCGTGGGCTAATCTCCATTTGAGATTTATATGCTAGCAATTCATTTTAATTGGTACGGTGACTATCCCTGCAATTGAAGGAACAACAGGGCTCATTTTGGTCTTTCATGCTTCCCTTTCACGGGCTCTCCCCAAAAAGGACAGTAAACTAATCATTGAAAATATGTTTCTGCAAAACAGAGTGACGAACACAAAAGATGTAAGCTAAGTTTTATTCATATTTAAATCTCTGTTACACATAAATCTTCATTTTTACCCCTTTTACCCTCCAATTTCTGAATTTCAGTATTTGTGTGCATGTGTGCATGTGCTTTTTTGTGTGCTTTTGCATGTGGGGGGGAGCATTTTGGTAATTTATTTAGAATTTTGCTTGCTCTGTTTGTCTGGGGGCATTCGTGCAGTGTGAATGAACATGGATGCAGTATAGATGAAATATAGCTGTTTTTAGGAAGTATCCCAAAAGAGGGATAAAAGATGGGGATGGAAGAGGTGACCTTCATGCTTGCTATTTACCTCTTTATATAAATTAGCAAGTACTCAGTATGGTTTGATCTCCAGCAGAATGCTTGCTCTATGACTCTAGCCAAGTCATATGTCCTCTTGAGCTTGTCTTCTTATCTGTAAAATGGGGTTAATACCTTAGGATAGTGGTGACACTTAAGTGACAGACCATATGTGAAAACATTTGGCACTGTGTTGCTGGATATCACGTGCTCAATAAGTATTAACTTCTTTCTCCCTGATGCTCAAAAGCAAAGTTTGTGACAGTGGTCCATTCTACTGAAGGAGACCAGAAGGCATATATCCAATTCTTCTTCTTCCACTAAAATGTCAGTGTGCTGGTAAATGTGCTGTATCTGTGCAAGGAGAATGAATTAAAACGGTTCATGCAAATTCTATTGAGATTAGGAAAAAAAAAAAAAAACTGCAGGCAGGATATACAAAGGAGATGATTTCCTTTAGATCCAAAGCCTGCTTTTCTTTCAAGACTCTGATTTCTTTTAAGCCCTGGGCACACACATATGCTTATGTTTTGGCTGTTTGGAAGCATAATTGGTTTCTCTGGTGACTTGGCATTCTTCTTTTTCCAGATTTCTCCTTTATTCTCATCTCAGAGGAGCACTGTCATCCTTCTTTCAAGTGATAGGTGCTTGATACATACTCTTTGGCTGTGATCTGTAGTTAGAAAGCTGGCTTTGTCTCCTTTTTCTACCAATGGGGAGAATATGTTCTTTTTATGATACATGAAGTTGAGATTGCAGGACTTTTGATCTGGTTCCTTTACGGCTTTACTGGGTAATGGGTGAAAGAACTGAAAGTGAGATTTGGGGAAAGAAGGAATAGGAACATTTCTCTGATTCCATGAAAGAACTAATTTAGAATATTTCCCTCTGGTCCTATCTGGAAAGCATGGCTATAATTATAGATTGCTTTGATAAAACCTTTCTTTAAAATGCACTAAAATGAATTTAGAATCCCATTTTTTTTTAAAGTGAAGTAAGTACAGAACATTTGTATACTTTGCTGATTTACTTGTTAGAAGAATTCAATGAGATTGCAGTGAAATAATTTAGAGGTACTTAAAACCTAGGCTTCATAGCAGGTATGTGCTTGAAAGTATATTTTGCTTCACCAATTATTTTTTTAAGATTTTTATTTATTTATTTATTTGACAGAGAGAGAGAGAGAGAGAGAGATATCACAAGTAGGCAGAGAGGCAGGCAGAGAGGAGTGGGGGGGGGGGCAGCAGGTTCCCTGCTGAGCAGAGAGCCAGATGCAGGGCTTGATTCCAGGACCCTGAGATCATGACCTGAGTTGAAGGTAGAAGCTTAACCCACTGAGCCACCCAGGTACCCTACTTCACAAATTATTGATGCTTAGCCTGACCACTTGCAAGCCCTGCTACAAATCCACTGGATTTCCCCATTCTTGTAGTTTGCATCTTTGTTAATATTTTCCTATCAACATTAATGATAAAATACCATGCTTTTATTAAAAGACTGTGTGCCAGGTTCTAGACATTATTTAATCCTCCCACCAACACTTTGATGAAGGTACTGTTATCATCCCTATTGTATAGATGAGATTATTTAGGCATTGGAAGATAAGATTTTACCCAAGATTATAAAAATATTAAATTTTAAAGCCAGGATTCAAATCAAGGCAATCTAGGTCCATAGTGATTAATTATGTCCTTAATCATCAGCTGTCCACTGTGCCTAGATAAGTTTAAGGCAAGAGAATGATTGGCTACTCTTCCTTGTTATAAAATGTTAATATAATTAGCATATAGACTAGGTTTATAGATCTTCATTGTTTCTTTAGTAGATTGATTGCAAAAATGCTTCCATTTTCCATCCTCTCTATATCTACATCCTTTGTTAAAGACTTTGCTACTACTCCCACAGGGACTCCTTTCTTCTACCTCTGAATCTCAGTTATGATACAAGCCCAGACTGAGTCAAGGCCTTGACTTTCCTTGATCCATAAAATGTGGCAAAAAGCATGGTGAGCCAGTTCCCAGTCTAGGCTTCAAGAGACATTGAGCCTTGTACTCTAGTTTTCTCACTGAACTTGCCACCATGCTGAGGTAAGATTCTGGAATGTGAGAAACCGTCCTGGAGGCTCTAGTCTCCAGCTGACCTTCCACTTGACTGCAGGCACAAGCAGCCCAGCTGAGATTTACTGAACCCAGCTCCGGTTGGCAGCACATCCTTGCTGACTTCTAGAATCAGAAATAATAAAGGGTAAATAAATTAAAAAAAAAAAAAAAAAAAAAAAAAAAAGAAATAATAAAGGGTTATTGCTTTAAGCCATTGCTTTAAGCCACGGAGTTTTAAGGTAGTTTGTTATGTAGAAAGAGCTAACCAGTACAGGGCTGATCTGATGAGAAGTGCTTTTTTGTTAGTGAGTTTATGCCCTCAATTGAAGGGTTATAGCATGTTTAAACCTATCTTAACTTCTTCATTAGAAAAAAATAATAATAAAATTAAAATTAAAAAAAAAAACTAAAACAAAAAACAAATAAGAAAAAACAAGGTCCAGAAAGGTTAGTAACTTCCATTCTTGTCACCCTATTCCCTGTCCAAGGGCCTTCCCCTTGTTGCTCAGTTTCTATTAATTTGAATTTATTAAAGGCCATTTTAAAGCTGCAGATTAGAAACAGTCTACCTTTGTGGGCAAGGAAAAACCATGCTAAATGGATTCACCAGAATTTTAGTTTAACACATTTCTTAATGTCGAGCATGTATACACAAACTTTGTTCTATTTTTTGGTGAGTTCTATTTTTTGGTGAGACACATGACACTTGCTTTTTATTCTTCTGTAGGGACCTTATGAATGGATTTGAAATATGATTGCCAACTAAGCTTAGCAGACCTTATAAAAGAAAAGCATTGTGGGACTTATTCATCAACTTAACACTCCCATCCCCCTTAAATCATAGAAATTCTAGAACTAGTATTTATTAGCTTGTTCATTCTGTACATCAATTACCTTAGGCTCTATATGTTGCAGCTCCATCAAAAGCATTAAATAGTTCCCAGTGGCAAATTCCTGGTTATCTTTAGCTCATGCTGTTAAGTAAGTTTCCACAGTCTTTATAGCTCCAGCTTTTATTGTATTTTTAAAATGACTTGGTTTCAGCTGTTAAAGCCTAAGACATTGACTTAAAGAGAAAATACATGCCAGCGTGTGAGTGTAGAATTTGACTTTTCAGCTTCACCACAGCCAGCCAGTTTGGTGCATCCCTTCTATATTGGAAAGTTTCCAAAGGCTGTCTGCCTGGGTTTCTAATAAAATATTTTACATCTATATTTCTAATAGAGTGATTGGCCCTCCCATCTTGCTAGGTCCTTGACCAGTTAGCTGGTCTGCCTTAGCATTCTCCAACTGCAGTTCTTTACACTTCACAAGCAAACCTTCTTGCCTCTTCTTATTTTGTTGTTTCCTGGATTATTTGACTTAGAGCTAAAAACTCATCCTTCACGCCCTGATACCTAAAGCCCACTTCACGGTGTCGCTGGTCCCCTTCCTTTCTTCTCCAGCCTCTTAATATGATCAGAGTGACATCCTAGCTGAATCTGGTTGTTCCTGAAGGATGCTGCTTTCACGACTCCAACTCCCATAATAGCTCCCCGCCCTTCCCACTCCATCCTCTACTTTTCTCACAGGGAATTTGCCTTTTGGAGAGGGAGCACTCTCCTAGTTCTGTTTGTTTGGGGTGGGGGTACACACTGAACTCAGCCATAATTGTGAGGTGGTATCTACAAGGACCTTCCTGGAATTTTAAAGTTTGTTGTAATGTCTATAGTAATTTCTCAGTCAATGCAACAAAGCAAAACAATTGACCAAACATACTATAACTTCCTTTTCAAAAATTCTGTAACCAGTTCTCTTACAATTCTATTTCACCTAGGTGAAGGATTTTGAACTGCTCTAAATAGAAAAGTAGGCCAATCAGTTAGCTTGATGATTCCCTAGCCTGAATTTTAAAAGTTTTATTAGTATTGCAATTTACCATTTCCTTCCTTCAGCCATTTTAGGAAAATTTCTGTCAGGCATTGGTATAGTTTTTCTTTCAGGTGATTGTTTCATTTCCCAAATAATTTTTCTACTACTTGAAGCCTACTGGACCAGTGTGACTATACTATTTATTTTCTTCTCATATGCATGGGTCGAATTTTCTTAGAGCAATGGTTTACGTACTGGAACACATTTGAACACACAACCCAAATATATTGATATTCACTGTAAATATATTATGTATATCTAGCACAAATATGAATACTACTAAATACTAATACTACTAAAGTCTAAACTTTATAAAATATTATAAAAATGAGAATTAAGTAGTGAAAATGTAAAAAGTATCTACTTTTCTAATAAAGTCTTCCTGAATATCTTATACAGCTTCTTTTGAACACTTGGCTTAGAGATGTTAAATACTGTCTACATGTTATTTATCTGATCAAAATTTTTAATATCATCCATCTCCGATGTAGCAATAGATAACAACTTGGAAAATGAAGTTATTTTTAGATTCCAGATTTGCTGTATTCCAGTTACATTAAAAACAACTTTCTGTGTTTTTATTCACCATACAGTTATTGATACTTAACAAGCTACTTGCTGAATAAAATTCTATTGTAATCTGTAATTCCCTGTGTTAGAAGGAAGATACCTTTTTTTGTTATAATAACACTGAGAATTTCATGTTCTCACCGAAGGACATTAGTTGGCCTCCCTTTAGTTGACAACCTTTTGAAATTGTTGAAGCCAAGCACATTTTGCCAACAGGGAAATAGAGCTCCACTGAACATTTTCATGGGTTCTGACTTGAAACAAATTTGAAGTACAATGTAGGAGCATCTGAGAATGACTGGAAAGAAAAGAGACCTGAAGACATCACAGAACAAATACATGTGTAGGAAAGAAAATGGAAGTGGTTGTGATCATTTTAATACAATTGTATGTGTACAAAGTAAATTCCATTTTTTAAAAAACCACACTAGAGGGGCGCCTGGGTGGCTCAGTGGGTTAAAGCCTCTGCCTTCAGCTCAGGTCATGATCCCAGGGTCCTGGAATCGAGCCCCGCATCAGGCTTTCTGCTCAGCAGGGAGCCTTCTTCCCCCTCTACCTCTGCCTGCCTCTCTGCCTGCTTGTGATCTCTCTTTGTGTCAAATAAATAAATAAAATATTTAAAAAATAAATAAATAAAAAATTAAAAAAACACACTAGAAATACTTAATACATTTTAATAACTTTTCCAAGTTGTGACTATCTTCAAAACCTATACAGATAGATTTTGCTCTATTGATCTCTGACTTTAGGCTGTAAAGAATCGGGATGCCTGGGTGGCTCAGTCAGTTAAGTGTTTGCCTTTGCTCAGGTGATGATCCTTGGAGTGAGTCCCACATCAAGCTCCTTGCTCTACAGGGAGCATACTTCTCCCTCTGCCTCCCGCTCCCTGTGCTTGTGTGCTCTCTTTCTCTGACAAATAAATAAATACATTTTAAAAAAAAATTTAATCTGTATAAGAATCATTTTAGGGGAAAAATATATATATTCAGGAGTCTGGTATAATACCCTAAGTATGAGTCTGTTGAAGAAAGATGTATAACTTTTTCCCTCTGATTCTGAAGGAAATAAAAGGTTTGTATGAAATGTATTTAAAGATTGTTTTCAAAGATGTGAACAAAAAATATTTATTTCAGGATAATCTATAATATTTCTTTTCTGATAACTACTCTAGGTGTATGTACTTTCCTGTATTTTTTTTTTTTTAATATATTTGACAGAGAGAATTCACAACTAGGCAGAGAGGCAGGCAGAGAGAGAGGAGGAAGCAGACTCCCTATGGAGCAGAGAGCCCGATGTGGGGCTCGATCCCAGGACCCTGAGATCATGACCTGAGCAGAAGGCAGAGGCTTTAACCCACTGAGTCACCCAGGCGCCCCTACTTTCCTATATGTTAAACACGTACACACACATACCCACACACATTTGTATCATCTCATATTATACCACAGAGACATGCTTTTGTAACAATTTAGATAGTGCATGAGTAATAGCTGTCCCTATTAGATAACTGTAATAGATAATAGATAAGTACATAAATAGATACATCTATTATCTCAATTAGTTTGGGCATTACTTTTATTTTTGGCTAGTTACAATAACAAAAGAGAGAATTGCAAATGGCTGAAGAATTTATTTTTGGCTTCTGTTATTAGACTTTTTTCCTAATTTCTATCCCTTCTTTCTCCAGCCTTCTATTGCTGTTACATTTGTTTATTTCCTCCTTATCACGTTTGTGATTAGATTGGAGACACCTATATTATAATGGAATATACTAGGGGCTTCAGAGCTGCATACCTGGGTTCAAGTTCCGGCTCAGTCACTTATTTCTTTTTGTGTTTCAAAAGTATATAAGCATAAGTCATAAACCCTGAAAAAAAACTCAAACAATTCAGAAAACCATAAGGAAGAAAATTTAAATTATCCAGACACCTCTCACTCAGATACAATCACTGCATTTTCATGTATATCCTTCCCAACCATTTTTAGTTATAAAAGTTGTATGCTTAGGGGCGCCTGGGTGGCTCAATGGGTTAAAGCCTCTGCCTTCGGCTCAGGTCATGATCCCAGGATCCTGGGATCAAGCCCCGCATCGCACTCTCTGCTTGGCAGAGAGCCTGCTTCCTCCTCTCTCTCTCTGCCTGCCTCTCTGTCTACTTGTGATCTCTGTCTGTCAAATAAATAAATAAAGTCTTTTTTAAAAAAAAGTTGTATGCTTAAATTAAAAATATATATAAAAATAAGATAATATTTTACATACTATTTTGTATCTTTATTTTTACCTTGACAATATATTGTGGTCATATGACATGAGTATATGTTTTTATTTTAATTTATAACTACTTAATATTTTACTGTATAGATGACCTCTTTTATTGGTTTTAATTTTAGGCTATTCAGAATAAGTGATAGAGAAGATATATTTGTATAGTTATGTGTTGCAAATGTAATTGTAAAGGTATGTCTTTGCAATTTCTATACATCGGGTTAAGTTGAGTCTACGAAGACCGTCTACTTCAACAAATGGAGAGAACTCAGAAGAATGTAAGGTTTTAAAAGGAAAGAAACAATAAGATGGACAATCAGCACTATGGAAGAGAACAAAGCAAGCATGAGATACTTGTTTCCTCCTGCCTTTCTGTTTTCTCCTTGCTTCCCCCCGAGTTCTTGGTCTATCATTCCTGCTCATTTCTGAAAGGTAGAGAAGTCTACTTTAGGGACCCAGAGAGTGAACTTGATACATTGTCTATTGCGTATTTTCCTTCTTATAACTAACCTATTATTGGATGCTAAGATCTTATCCTTCTAAGTCCTTTCTGGGAAGAAAAAACCCTTGACAGAGACTTGAAAATTTGTCAAAAAAGAAGTGGGAAAAGAAATAAAAAGAATGTAGAAGCAGGAGGGAAAAGAAATTTAGTTCATTACTTTCACTTTTACTTTAATTGGTTCAAAATTACATCATTATTCCAAAGTATGTTTCACCATATATTTGTTTAATATGGGTTCCATTTCATTATTACCTAAATATTTCATTCATGTTAATGCTTACTATGACATGTATGTTCTCTATCTTGACTGCATCATTTTAAAGAACCATCTTATTTGCCGATATTTTCAAAATTGCTCACAGTGAATAACAAGTAGGGTAGGAAATGTGAAACGCCTTGTGTAGGTCCTGGCACAGAGCACTGAAAGATGTTTATGGAAGCAGATTCTGAATCTTTCAAAGTGAACCACCACCACACTCTTCACCCCTTTATGTTTAGAAAACACAATTCAGGTAGCATAAACTGCTTGTTAGCTTGTTTTCCTGCTGAATGGATTACTAGCCTGATGTCTACACAGAGAGAAAGGAATGCCTTTAAGTCTCCATGTACTTTAACAGCTATAACATTTGCAGAGCCTCCGGAATCAATCTTCTATCTTTCTGGTTTATTGTCATTTAAGAACAGATGTGAATTCCTTTCCTGTGTGAAATTTCATGGCTGGACTCAGCAATACTTCTCTCTGGGCCTACAATTCGTCACTCTGTTGGGCTATATTGAATCCCAGCGTTGGGAAATTGCTGTATATTTCAGCAAGATAATTTTGTTTGCCAAATCTCAGTCACCTTTGGGTACAGAAAGGGACAGACATGAATAGGAATTTAGTTTGCACCAACATTTAATGAAAACTTCATTATATTTCCTCCTTGAATTTTTCCCCATGACTCATGAAATAATAGTATAGAATCAGCTCCCTCTTTTTTTTTTTTTTTTTTTTTTTTTTGGTCTCTGATAATCTTTTTCATTCTAATCAGGCATTGCTGTCAAAACTGCAGGCTCACACTGATAAGTGCTCATGAAGTAAATAGATATACTCATCTGCTTAAGTGATCTTTTGCTGCAGGGTATGAGCATTTGCCTGTTTTTGGCTTTTGTATTCTTTCTAAGAGAAATCTTGAGTTATTTTATTCTTCTGTTTCTATTCACTAATCTCATATAGTTGGACCTGCTTACACTTCTACTTGAATAAATGTATTTTTTATTTTTTATGGAAGGATATGTATGGATAGCATTGGAAATAACATGACTAAGTATATCTATTACCTATCTATCTTCATCACCATCTATCATCTATCATTTATCTACTTCAAAAAGTATTAAGAGCTTGTAAACATATTTTTATAGTTATAGTTTCAATCTATTTCAAGTAAATGTTGATCTGATAAAATTTATCTTGTTTTTATTTCTTCAAGTTGAATTAAATGAATGTCTCCAATTTACAATGGAAAAATATTTTGAACCATCAGCTGTATGGGACACTAGTTTACATTTTATTTTACATTTTATTTAGGAAAATAAACAAGCATTAAAAACATACAGTCACACAAAAAATGGAGATATACATAGTTGGTTTTTACAGTCTGGCTTTTTAAAAAGGCAAACTTACTCAAGAGTAAATAAACATATCTTTCTCTTTCCAGATATTGAAGGAAGGCTCAGATTCATTTCTGGGCATCACAGTTGAAAAATACATAAAGCAAAATGCCTCGTGAGGAGATTAGATTATGAGAGACACCCTAAAATATGTTATGGAAGTTCATCTGAAATAACTGAAATAATATACCTTGATAAAGAAAAAAAAAGCTCAAGAGGGGTGGACATGACAGCCATCATTATATATTCAAGATGTTGTCAGGTGGAAGTAGGTTTTGCTTTTTTTTATGTCCAAAATGTATCATGAAAACCAGAGATTATAATGTGTTTGATGGCAGAATCAGTTTAATTGTAAGTATTTGAAATTCTGATAGGGCCTATACTAAATAACACCATCCTTTCCTACTTGAGTCCTGAGGTTGTTTAGAAGAATGAAGAAGTGGCAGGCAGAGAGCAAAGCATTATCCCTATTAATGATGGAGTTCAACTGGAAAGATACTCTTAGTGTGAAAGCCAACCTCAGAATTAGGCAGATTTCTTGTCCCAGAGAACTCTGGATATGGAGGGACAAGGGCAGTGTCCCGATAGGGAAGTACATTTCCATGTTCCCAAAACTTCTAAGAGGAGGAAAGTCAAGGTTAAATCAATCATGCCTATTTATTCCTCCCAAATGTATCAACCAGAGAAACCATCTGCTTCCTCAGTAAATGGGGATGAGATTCCAGGGGTATGTTTGGGAAAACTACCTTTATATGGAAATCAGAACTGAGGACAACATACCTCTCTAATAATACGGGAAGTCTTTTTATTGATCAGTACTCTCCATGTTGCATATATTGCTCTTGGAGTTCACTGAAGATTTCCATTCATCCAATCAATAATTTTAGTGCTAACCAGTTCTCAGGCTCTGTATTCAATTCTGGGAACATAACAGGGCAAGGAAATAAGAAAATGTCTCTCTTGTTTTATTATTTTATTTTTAATTCTTTATTTAAATTCAATTTAGTTAACCTGTACTGTATTATTAGTTACTGGGGTAGAATTTAGTGATTCATCAGTTGAGTGTAACACCCAGTGTTCATTAAATCAAGTGCCCTCCTTAATGTCCGTCACCCAATTATTCCATCTCCCCACCCAGTTTCCCTCCAGCAACCCTGTTTGTTTCCTAGAGTTCAGCATCTCTTTTGGTTTGCCTTTCTCTCTGTTTTCATCTTATTTTATTTTTCCTTCCCTTCCCCTAGCTTCATCTGTTTTGTTTCTTAAATTCCACATATAAGTGAAATCATATGGTATTTGTCTTTCTCTGACTGACTTATTTTGTTTAGCATAATACCCTCTAGTTCTGTCCACGTCATTGCAAATGACAATGCCTATCTTCTCTAAGCTTCAGGTACAGAATCATTTAAGCTCAAGGTAGATGATCATTTGGTAGGAATGTGGTAAAGCAGTAACTCTTCACTTGGGCTGCACTTTGAAATCCCCTGGGGAACTATTAAAAAATACTGATGCCCAGGTCCCACCCAATTCTGATTCTAATTTAGCTAATATGAAGTTCAGTCTGAGCATGAAGATTTTCTAAAGCCCCCAGGCAATTCTAATATGCAGTCTAGGTGGAACCACTGCGGTTCAAGGGTAGGATCATGGATGAAATAAATGCCTACACCAGTCTTTATCATGCTGATCTCCAGTGCTGGCAGATATTACAGGTACTCAAAAATGCCTATTGAATGAATTAACAAGCTGGAAAGTCAATGATTCTCACCCTTTCTCATGATCTTTATTTTTTTTTTTCTCTTTCATGTTTGACTTCCATGTTTAATGTACCTGAAATGTTTTCTCCTTCATTCATAGACTTCCTACTTCATTGCCTTTCAGAGCTTCACTTTCTGAGAAGATTCCAAATGTCTCTGCCTTATAGTTATTAGTGTTTGATCATCTACAATGGTGCCAAATTACTTTTATTTTTTTTATTTTTTTATTTTTTTAAATTTTTTATTTATTTTCAGCGTAACAGTATTCATTGTTTTTTCACCACACCCAGTGCTCCATGCAATCTGTGCCCTCCCTAATACCCACCACCTGGTTCCCCCACCCTCCCACCCCACCCCTTCAAAACCCTCAGGTTGTTTTTCAGAGTCCATAGTCTCTCATGGTTCACCTCCCCTTCCAATTTCCCTCAACTCCCTTCTCCTCTCCATCTACCCTTGTCCTCTATATTATTTGTCATGCTCCACCAATAAGTGAAACCATATGATACTTGACTTTCTCTGCTTGACTTATTTCACTCAACATAATCTCTTCCAGTCCTGTCCATGTTGCTACAAAAGTTGGGTATTCGTCCTTTCTGATGGAGGCATAATACTCCATAGTGTATATGGACCACATCTTCCTTATCCATTCATCCGTTGAAGGGCATCTTGGTTCTTTCCACAGTTTGGCGACCGTGGCCATTGCTGCTATAAACATTGGGGTACAGATGGCCCTTCTTTTCACTACATCTGTATCTTTGGGGTAAATACCCAGCAGTGCAATTGCAGGGTCATAGGGAAGATCTATTTTTAATTTCCTGAGGAATCTCCACACTGTTCTCCAAAGTGGCTGCACCAGTTTGCATTCCCACCAACAGTGTAAGAGGGTTCCCCTTTCTCCACATCCTCTCCAACACACGTTGTTTCCTGTCTTGCTAATTTTGGCCATTCTAACTGGTGTAAGGTGGTATCTCAATGTGGTTTTGATTTGAATCTCCCTGATGGCTAGTGATGATGAACATTTTTTCATGTGTCTGGTAGCCATTTGTATGTCTTCATTGGAGAAGTGTCTGTTCATATCTTCTGCCCATTTTTTGATATGATTATCTGTTTTGTGTGTGTTGAGTTTGAGGAGTTCTTTATAGATCCTGGATATCAACCTTTTATCTGTACTGTCATTTGCAAATATCTTCTCCCATTCCGTGGGTTGCCTCTTTGTTTTGATGACTGTTTCTTTTGCTGTGCAGAAGCTTTTTATCTTGATGAAGTCCCAGAAGTTCATCTTTGCCTTTATTTCCTTCGCCTTTGGAGACATATCTTGAAAGAAGTTGCTATGGCTGATATCAAAGAGGTTACTCCCTATGTTCTCCTCGAGGATTCTGATGGATTCCTGTCTCACGTTGAGGTCTTTTATCCATTTCGAGTTTATCTTTGTGTACGGTGTAAGAGAATGGTCGAGTTTCATTCTTCTACATATAGCTGTCCAGTTTTCCCAGCACCATTTATTGAAGAGACTGTCTTTTTTCCACTGGATATTTTTTCCTGTTTTGTCAAAGATTATTTGATCATAGAGTTGAGGGTCCATATCTGGGCTCTCTACTCTGTTCCACTGGTCCATGTGTCTGTTTTTATGCCAGTACCATGCTGTCTTGGTGATCACAGCTTTGTAGTAAAGCTTGAAATCAGGTAACGTGATGCCACCAGTTTTATTTTTGTTTTTCAACATTTCCTTAGCAATTCGGGGTCTCTTCTGATTCCATACAAATTTTAGTATTATTTGCTCCAGCTCTTTGAAAAATACTGGTGGAATTTTGATTGGAATGGCATTAAAAGTATAGATTGCTCTGGGCAGTATAGACATTTTAACGATGTTTATTCTTCCCATCCAAGAGCATGGAATGGTCTTCCATCTTTTTGTGTCTTCTTCAATTTCTTTTAGGAGTGTTCTGTAGTTCCTCGAGTACAGATCTTTAACCTCTTTGGTTAGGTTTATTCCGAGGTATCTTATGGTTTTTGGTGCTATAGTAAATGGAATCGATTCTCTAATTTGCCTTTCTGTATTTTCATTGTTAGTGTATAAGAAAGCCACTGATTTCTGGACATTGACTTTGTATCCTGCTACATTACTGAATTGCTGTATGAGTTCTAGTAGTTTGGAGGTGGAGTCTTTCGGGTTTTCCATATAAAGAATCATGTCATCTGCGAAGAGAGAGAGTTTGACTTCTTCCTTGCCAATTTGGATACCTTTTATTTCTCTTTGTTGTCTGATTGCTGTTGCTAGGACTTCTAATACTATGTTGAACAAGAGTGGTGAGAGTGGGCATCCTTGTCGTGTTCCTGATCTCAATGGGAAGGCTGCAAGCTTTTTCCCATTGAGGATGATATTTGCTGTGGGTTTTTCATAGATAGATTTGATGAAGTTCAGGAATGTTCCCTCTATCCCTATACTTTGAAGCGTTTTAATCAGGAACGGATGCTGGATTTTGTCAAAAGCTTTTTCTGCATCAATGGAGAGGATCATGTGGTTCTTCTCTCTTCTCTTATTGATTTGTTCTATCACATTGATTGATTTGCGAATGTTGAACCATCCTTGTAACCCAGGGATGAATCCTACCTGGTCATGGTGGATAATCTTTTTAATGTGCTGTTGGATCCTGTTTGCTAGGATCTTGTTGAGAATCTTAGCATCCATATTCATCAGTGATATCGGTCTGAAATTCTCCTTTTTGGTAGGGTCTTTGCCTGGTTTGGGGATCAGGGTGATGCTGGCTTCATAAAAAGAGTCTGGAAGTTTTCCTTCTGCTTCAATTTTTTGAAACAGCTTCAGGAGAATAGGTATTATTTCTTCTTTGAAAGTTTGATAGAATTCCCCAGGGAATCCGTCAGGTCCTGGGCTCTTGTTTTTTGGGAGGTTTTTGATCACTGCTTCAATCTCATTACTAGATATCGGTCTATTCAGGTTGTCAATTTCTTCCTGGTTCAATTTTGGGAGTTTATAGTTTTCCAGGAATGCATCCATTTCATCTAGGTTGCTTAGCTTATTGGCATATAACTGTTGATAATAGCTTCTGATGATTGTTTCTACTTCCTTGGTGTTAGTTGTGATCTCTCCCTTTTCATTCATAATTTTATTAATTTGGGCTTTCTCTCTTTTCTTTTGGATTAGTGTGGCCAATGGTTTATCGATCTTATTGATTCTTTCAAAAAACCAGCTTCTAGTTTCGTTGATACGTTCTACTGTATCTCTGGTTTCTACCTCGTTGATCTCTGCTCTAATCTTGATTATTTCCCTTCTTACGTGTGGAGTTGGTTTGATTTGTTGTTGATTCTCCAGTTCTTTAAGGTGTAGAGACAGCTGGTGTATTCTGGATTTTTCAATTTTTTTGAGGGAGGCTTGGATGGCTATGAATTTCCCCCTTAGGACCGCCTTTGCTGTATCCCATAGGTTTTGGAGTGAAGTGTCTTCGTTCTCATTGGTTTCCATAAATTGTTTAAGTTCTTCTTTGATCTCCTGGTTGATCCAAGCATTCTTAAGCAAGGTGGTCTTTAGCTTCCAGGTATTTGAGTTCCTTCTGAACTTTTCCTTGTGATTGAGCTCCAGTTTCAAAGCATTGTGATCTGAGAATATGCAGGGAATCATCTCAGTCTTTTGGTATCGGTTGAGCCCTGATTTGTGACCCAGTATGTGGTCTATTCTGGAGAAGGTTCCATGTGCACTTGAGAAGAATGAGTATTCTGTTGTTTTAGGGTGGAATCTTCTGTATATATCTATGACGTCCATCTGGTCCAATGTGTCATTCAATGCTCTTATTTCTTTATTGATTTTCTGCTTCGATGATCTGTCTATTTCTGAGAGAGGCGTGTTAAGATCTCCTACTATTAATGTATTCATATCAATATGACTCTTTATCTTGATTAATAGTTTTCTTATGTAATTGGCTGCTCCTATATTGGGGGCATAGATATTTACAATTGTTAGATCATCTTGGTGGATAGTCCCTTTAAGAATGATGTAGTGTCCTTCTGTATCCCTGACTACTGTCTTTAGTTTAAAATCTAATTTATCTGATATGAGAATCGCTACCCCGGCCTTCTTTTGAGGCCCATTGGCGTGAAAGATGCTTCTCCATCCCTTCACTTTCAGTCTGGGTGTATCTTTAGGTTCAAAATGGGTCTCTTGTAGACAACATATGGATGGGTCCTGTCGTTTTATCCAATCTGCAACCCTGTGTCGTTTTATGGGTGCATTTAGGCCATTCACATTGAGAGTGATTATTGAGAGATACGTTTTTATTGACATTGTGTTATCTTTGAAGTCTTTCTTTCTGTCGATTGTCTCTATATTTCTGTTCAATGCTATTCTTAGGATTTTTCCTCTTTTATAGAACCCCCTTAATATTTCCTGCAGTGTCGGCTTGGTGGTTGCATAGTCTTTCAAGCCTTGCCGGTCTTGGAAACTCTTTATCTCTCCATCCATTTTGAATGTCAGTCTTGCTGGATAAAGTATTCTTGGCTGCATGTTCTTCTCATTTAGTGCCCTGAATATATCTTGCCAGCCCTTTCTGGCTTGCCAGGTCTCTGTGGACAGGTCTGACGTTATTCTGATGGGCTTTCCTCTGTATGTAAGGAGGTTCTTTGTCCTAGCAGCTTTCAAGAGATTGTATCTACAATTATGATTCCTCAATTTTACTATGAGGTGCCTGGATGTTTTTTTTGAATTTATAATCTTGGGGGGGGACCTTTCTACTTCTAGTACATGAACACTTGTTCCATTCGCAAGATTGGGAAAATTTTCATGAAAAATTTGTTCCACTATATCTTCTAGACTTCTTTCTTTCTCCTCCCCTTCAGGGATTCCAATAATTCTGACGTTGGAGCGTTTCATGGCATCATTTATTTCCCTGATTCTGTTTTCGTGGCTTCTAAGCTGTTTGTTCCAGGCTTCCTCCTGATCCTTTCTCTCTATTTGTTTGTCCTCCAGATCACTAATTCTATCTTCTGTCTCAGTTACCCTAGCTTTTAGAGAATTTAGATTAGATTGGAACTCATTGAGAGCGTTGTGAACCTCATCCCTGGTGGCCTTCAGCTCTGCCCTAACATTATGAACCTCCTCTCTGGTCGCTTTCAATTCTGCCCTAATCAATTCTGTTTGGTCATCCATGGCTTTCTCCAACCTAGCTATTGCCTGGATAATTGTTAGCCTGAATTCTCTTTCTGACATATTGTCTATGTTGATAGCCGTTAGCTCTGTTGCAGAAGGCCCATCCTCTGTATTTTTCTTCTGTTGGGGATTCCTCCTCCTAGTCATTTTGGTGAGAGATGACTGGACAGATGTAGCTGGATGTATTGACCGTGGTGCAGTCAAGGTGCACCCTGGAACGCTTCTGAGCACTCAGGATTCCCCACCCAAATGAGAGAAAAAAGAAAAGAAAAAGAAAAAAGAGGGAGAGAGAGAGACAGGAAAAAAAGGGAAGATAAAAGTGAAGGTTCAGCCCAAATGGGCCCCAGGGTAAGGTTTATGACGTATACAAACAAAAACAGACAAACAAAAAGACTGATAAAAGTATATGACGAGAGAAAAAAAATATATATATAAGCAAAAAAAAAGGAGGAGCCTCGTCAAGAAGAACCCCAAGTATAAGATTTATATACTATCCAGACAAACATAAATACACAGAGACACTGGCAGAAGAAAAAGATGGGAGCATGGTTATAGATTCTCGGTGTGGGCGAGGAAGGTTATTTTGATTCTTCCTGGATGTATCTTGATATCTTTGTTAAAGGACTCAACTTTCCTAAGAAAAAGGGGGATTAAAAATTGGTTCACCTATAGGGGTAGCATTGCTTGGAGAAAGGGGGTTACCTTGAAGTTTAACTCTATATGAATATTAGAAAATAAAAATAAAAAAGGAATAAACTGGACTAAACTAAATTAAAAATTTTTTTAAAAATTAAGAAAATAGAAAAGCAAAAGAAAAACACATGTGTATGTATCAAAAAATTCAGGTTAGAAGTTTATCATGGAATTTGATGTACTGGACATCTCACTGTGATGGTAAATAGGTTAAAAAATTATCTATATAAAAAAAGAAAAAAAATGAACCAGAATAGTGGGAAAGAATTAAAAATAAAAGTTGTATCTATGAAGTAGTGGTGGTTGTTCTCTTGTAGTCTTTTTTTTTTTTTTTTTCCTGATTTGTTTTCTGGGGGAGGGGGCTGCCACGTGGGTTTTCAGTCAATGATGTTCCCTGAGTTAAGTCCTCCCAACCCCCTCAAGGGGGTGGGCTCTGAGAAAAACGTTTTTTTCAGGTTTTTGTTCTCTGGAGGTTTTTATGTTTGTTCACTTCTTTTCTCTCGCCTTGACAGCTTTTGATGGTTTTTGGAGGTTTAGAGGAAAGAAAACTGCACCCCAACCTCCCTCTCAGAGAGAAGCCTCAGTCTGCTCCCCTGCAGGTGCTGCAGCCGCTGGGCCGCTGGCAGAGCAGGTTCTGAGTCACGGTCCCTGGGGACGCAGGATCTCCTGCTTGTATGCAAAACCAAGGCAGCTGTGGCTGTCTGGGCAGCTCCAGACCGCCAGAGACGTTCCAAGCAGCGGTCGCACACTGAGATTTTCCCGCTGGCTGGGGCTGAGAGCTCAGGGCTTGCGCGCACCTCTCCCAGGGGATGGTTTGGGGCGCGGCGCCTCCAGCTCTATCGGCTCTATCGCCGCGTGGGTCTATCACCGCGTGGGTCCCAGAACACCAGGCTGGGCGTTCGTGCACCTCTCTCAGGGGAGGTTGAGGCACGCGTGCATCTCCAGGAAGGTGCGCGTTCTGCCGTCTGGCGTGGCCCCAGCCCCTCACGGGAGCCGGACTCCACCCGTTCTCGGGCGCACTGGCGGCTCCGGGACAAAGACCAGGTTTCTCCGCCGCACTCTCCGGCTCAGCGCCAGGGGATGCTGCCCTGGGTCTGGGGACTTAAGCCCCTATCCCTATCCGCCCCGATTCCCACAATTTCCCCGCGCGAGTCTTTGCTCTTTTGAGTGCTTTCAACAAGACTCCAAGTTAATGCTGGTCCCCAGATGCCGGGCACTCTCGTATTGGGGTATTATTTTCCAGTCGGTCGCCTCTGGTGGCTCCCTCCCCCTTTTGTTTATCTTCCAATATCAGTCCGACGTTCCCACTCCACTTTACCTGCCCACTGGTGTCTTCTGGCCCCCGCAGAGATCCAGACGTGTATAATTCTGATCTCAGGCTGATTTCATGGGTGATCGGAGTTCTTTGGTAGGTAATCAGCTCACTTTAGGGTGCAGGTTGAAAAGGCGCCTCCTCCTACTTCCCCGCCATCTTGTCCAAGAACGCCAAATTACTTTTAGATGGAAGATGTTGAATTAAGCAGATTAACCACCATGAAATTGTATACAGGAGAATTCTTTACTCAAGTAAGAATTCTTTTACTCATTTATTCATTCATTCATTATGATTCTACTTGCTTCTCTTGTTGCTGGGTTGCTTGACAATCTAGAATTGTTCCAAAATTCTACCTTCCAAAAAGATTTTTTAAAACACAGAATAAAATATGAACTCTTCCATAGCTAAATCTTTTGTGACCTACAGATAATGGAAGAATGCATGCAGTAACCAAGATAATAAATATTTATTGAAAGTCTTCTGTGTACTAATTGCTGTTGCAGGCATATATGATACCAAATCAGACAGTCAGGGTGCTTGCTCTCAAAGACCTTATTATGGAAGGTAGAAATGATATTCAATGAATAAATAGAAAAAAATGAAAAAAAAAAATTTCGAATAAGGGAATGTATTGTAAAAACAATAAAATAGGATGATAAGGATACCTCATTGATAAACCACTTTGAATAAAGTGGTCCTTAAGAGCCTGTGTTGAAAAAAGCATTTAAACTGAGACCTAAAATATCGTAAGTCAGTTTCTGGGAAATAGTGTTCTAGATAGAGAAAACAGCAAAGTGGGAAAGTGCTTGATGTAGCTGAGAATTTTGTAGAAGGCTAGTGGCTCCAACTAAATGATCGAGGTACAGTGGCAGACAAATGTGCTCCTCTTGGGAGTCATAAAGTAGACCACTGAATTGGAAAAATCTATGGGGACACTTATATTTTTGACAATATGGGAGACTTAAAAACCCTGAGTAAAAATACAAGCATCCTTTTAAATGTAGAGCTAAGCTCATAAGAAAGAAAAAGAAATTCCCACAGGCCAGAAATGAATGAAGAACTAGAAATCAAAAATAAACAAAAAACAAAGCTTCGGCTTCCCTGTCGGGGGAGAATGGGAGCCAGGAATAGAGAGGTTAAGTAACCGGGAGGCTTATGTTCTAATGGCCCCATCAGTCCCAGGAGATATGGCAGGATTTCAGTCCACACATGGTAGAAAATTGACATGGGCAACCCATTACAAAGCCAGAACCTATGAAGGGTCCCACTCTCAATAAAAGGGTGGACTTGTAAAAAATCCGCCCACTGGTAAAGGAAAACAAACTAAGAATCCATCTTGGCTTGGGTAATAGGGATTAAATAAAAGCTCTGAGAATTTGTGACCACAAGTCTGCCTCTAGAAAGACTTGGTACATGATTTTACTCTAGTGTGACCTGGGAAAGCACAATTAAAAAATTAAAGTGTCCCAGATTTCCGGGAGTGGCCAGCAATCCCTGTACTGGCTGAAGAAAGATTACTCCAAACTTTGCTGAGAAAAAGAGGAGGAGGCAAGGGGATCAGCACTCAGAGGCAAAGACACTATGCTCTTCTTTGCTCCCACTTTTATTGGTCCTTCAGGATAATCACAAATCCTTATCACTGTTTCTCAAGCACGAGATGTGTTACAAGCGGTCTTACTGAAACTAAGAGGATCTGTTTACAGGAAAGATATGATATGTTAATGTGCGTGTTCTACTAAACATAGCCTAAGGGACAATGCATACATTTGTTAGATCACAGGGTGGCTGTTGGGCTGAGAAAGCTTCAGGAAGGCAACTCCCAGTAGCATTCCAACACAGAGTGGTCACACATGTCTCGGTATTCTAAAGTCCCATGCCCTTCTTCGAAACTTTCCTTCACCCGCAGTGGCCTCTGTGTTAGATTTTAGCAAGCCGGGTATTATGGCTGAGTTCATGCTCTACATTAACCCCAAGACCAAATTAGTTCTCTCTGACAGAGAGAAGTGTGATTAGGATGGACAGGAACCCAGAGAACTTCAACTGTATCCTTAAATGTTTTATTTCTTAAACAGAGTGATATTTAGGAGTTTATAATCTTTTTTAAAGATTTTTATTTATTTATTTGACAGAAAGAGAGAGTACAAGCAGGAGCAGCAGACAGAGGGAGAAGGAAAGGCAGATGCCCAGCTGAGCAAGGAGGCTGACATGGGGCTTGATCCCTAGACCCTGGGAAATGACCTGAGCTGAAGGCAGACTGAGCCGCCCAGGTGCCCCTGGAGTTTATAATCTTAATATTAAATATTATGTCTAAATTTAAAATAATTTTTAAAATATTAAAATATTAATATAAAATGTAATATTTTTTAAATGATGGAAAATGTTAAACTTCATAGAAAATAAATAACAAATGGCTTAACTAATATTTGACCAACAGATTTTCTTTATGTGAAATCCCAACCTGTGAAGATGACTCTATAGATCTACTACCAAGTACAATCTACTCCTAATTATCCATGTGCAAATATTCATGTAATAGGTTGTCTATCCAAGGCAACTTTCAATACTCCCCAACTTGACAGAACATAGTTCCTTCTCCATTTCCTTGATTTCTCTTGATATGGCCACCAATATCATCATCATCATCATCTTCATCATGCCTAAATTCTTAACTCTTATATTAGACCATGAGCTTCTGGAGCACATAATCAGATTAACCTTTGTATTCCCCACAATACCAAGCAAGGGATTTTGCATACAGTAGACATCTATCAGTCATCTATCAGCCTTAAGTGGCCTTAGGCTGTACTGAGAATTACAAATACAAAATTAGGAATTAAAGTGGTCTGGCCTAGAAGATCTGATAATGTAATTAGATAGGGGTGGGGTGTGGAGGTCACAGGTAGTGACACGGAATAACAGCTGGCCTGAAATTTCCTTTGGAAAGAAACTATCTTTGAGAAGAAAATATCTTGACATTCGGGGAGAGAAAGTAAGACTCTGGTGGCAGAAATATTCAGGAGACAACAAAAGTGTCGGCTTAGATACTCTGTGTGAAAAAGGGAGAGAAAGTTTGTTCTGCTGTGAAAAGGAAAGGGAGAAAAGAGTGGCAGGGGGACAAGAGGTCCAAGGAAGCGGGTATAAAGCTGGAGGCACAACCCAGTCAGTAAAAAGTTTCTAGTTCAGGGTGAGCTGCTGAGGAACTGGGATCTCCCACATGCTATTTGAAGCTGTTTGTGTTGCCATGAAATGGGCCCCCTCTCCATTATCCTCAATTTGTCAATAATGGCTAATGCTTATGAGTGCTTTCATTGAGTATGGAAAACTCTGTGGAAACTGAGAAGGAATTGAATTTTATATTTAGGTGCTCCCAAGACAGAACAAAAGACAGCACTCTGGGGCAATAAGATGATCTATAGCCTGAAATATTTCAAAAGGGGTATAAACCCATAGTCCATAAAAAATATAACCTCTAAAGGACTTTGAGAAAATCCTGAATTTCCACTAGGTGTTAAGTGGAGCTTAAAATTGATGCTATTTAGCTCTAAAACTACCAAGGAACACTTGTTAACATCTGGGATACATTTTCAAAAGGCAAATAGCAATATAAGGTGGAAAATATTAAAAACCAAATGAACAGCATTCAGTGTTAAAGCAACATGGAGATGGGAAATACTGAAGTCTGTGAGTCAGGGATGGGATTCTAGAAGAAATACTTGAGCTAGATCTCCAAGAAAGAATATGAGTGGGGGGAGGGGGAAAAGAGTGAGGAAAGTATCTGAAGCAAAGAAAATCGATTGAGCACAGACATGAAATGGGAAGGCTGGCCACCTGATGGCTAGTATGTGCTCAAGGAGAGCAAACAAACTTTAATAGTAGCCGAAGCAAAACATAAATTATTAAAAGAATCATGTAACATGAGGTGCCTGGGTGGCTCAGTCAGTTAAGCCACTGCCTTCAGCTCGGTTCATGATCCCAGGGTCCTGGAATCAAGCCCCACATCAGGCTCATTGCTGAGCAGGGATTCTGCTTCTCCCCCGTCTGCCATTCCCCCTGCTTGTGCTTGCTCTGTCTCTGTCTCTGTCTCTCTCTCCCCCTCTCTGTCAAATAAATACATAAATAAATCTTAAAAAAAAAAAAAAGAATTATGTAATACATCCCCAATCTAAATGTTAATAGTGTTACAGGTTCTGGCCTTTTGGATTAACTATTCTATGGCTTCCCTCATTAGTACATGTAACTACTTCTGTGAATTATAAGGTGCCAACTTGTACATACAAGTATTGCCAGGTGTGGGAAGTCTGTGTGTGTGTGTATGTGTGTGCGTGTCTGTACTGTATGCACAACAATCATGTATTTGGAAACAGGTAGCAAACCAGCCTATTCTGTGGTTATTATCTCAGAGAAGTGAAGGTGTCTAGGGATGGATACGAATGTTGATGATGTTCTAATGGGCTGTTCTCTGTGGCAGTCCTGGTCAGAGGCATTGTTGTGCTTTCTGACGGTAGGATAAGTTTGGAAGCATTAGCAAGAGGCCAGAGTCTCACAACATTGCTCCTAAGGCTTCAAGTAGTGGGGCCCTGTCCTGAGATTCTAACAAGAGGACACATGCAGCAACACCCAGCACACATCAGTAGCCTCCCATTGCAAAAATAGTAAGACTACTTAGCATTTATATAGAAATTTTCAATCATTAATTAGTTAATCCACATAACTCCCCAGTGAGTAGAATATTTTTAGTTCTTTTTTATTTCCAGATGAGGAACCGAACACACAGTGAGGTTAAATAACTTGCTCAAAGCTAAAAAATCAAGTCAATAAACAGCAGGCATGTGGTGGGAATACAATTCCTAAATTCTTATTTTGTCTGCTTAGTCCATAAATGCCACTTGGTCTTTGGGGAAAGATGGTCAAGTTGCTCCTTAGAGACAAGACCTTTCACTGGAGTAAATGGTACATTTTTCTGCTAACAAAACCCACCTGGGGAGATTTTCTGTTTCTGGATTTGATGCTTTTTGCCCACCCTGAAACAATTAAGCTGAAATAACATTCACTGTTGCAGGACATGTGGGGTTTGTGACCTGCGCGTAGGATCTGCTAATGTGTTCCAACTGCCCAGAATTGGAATCCATCAGTGGCGATGCATGGAGAGTCTCAGTATTGTGCTTCATAAAGGAGTGAGGGTGATGAGAAATACTAAGAGTCTGCAAGGAGAGGGGGAAACAAGGACAATGAATGGAGTCTGCTTTTTCTCCAGCCTTTCGGTCCGAGTCTGTGTCCTTGTGGTGTGAGGGAGCGATACCAGAAATTGATGGAGAGATTCTTGAGAGTTAAAGGAGTGTATCAAATCTGCTCATTTCCACAGACTTCTTAGATGTACAAATTCAACACTTGTACAAATAAAAAACCTTTAGTTTACCCTATGATTTTGCTCCATTTCATTCAACTCTCCACAGTCTTTTGTTGGAGTGAATCTTCTTAATGGCTTATTCTTATGGCAATAAGTGGTAACAAAGGCAATAAAATGGATGTTTTATGCCTTGGGTTATTTTAAAATGAAGTCCCCTGGAGGTGGGTGGTGGGTGGGTGAAAGAGGTGATGAGGATTAAGGAGGGCACTGTGTGATAAGCACCAGGTGTCGTATGGAAGTGTTGAATCGTTACATCGTACATCTGAAACAAATATTACACTGTATGTTAACTAACTGGAATTTAAATAAAAACTTAAGAAACAATATAAATAAATAAATAAATAAATATCCCCTGGTGATGAAAAGTTATGTCTTATATGATAATCCTTCTAAAAGATTCTGCTTCAGCCAGCCAGCTATAGATGACATAGGTCATACACCTCTCAGTGGGAAGCTGTGCTCTATTGAAGAATGTATACATTTAAATCAAGTACCATAAGACTGAGCCTACATGAAATTATTTTAGAAGCAACTGATCACCATCACTAGAAATAATTAACTGAGCACTTAATACTCTTTGCTCAGAGAGAATTATGCAAACACACAATGCCTACACTTTGGAAGCTTAAACTAATTTGGTCACATATGAACAGGATGCAGACATAAAAATAAGACCTAAGAAGATAACATTCATAACGTACTTAGGTTGGTATATATTATCTACATATTATATATATCTTATGTATTTATGTATATAAATGTGCATACATATATGTACGTGTATACATAAATAACTAGGTAGGTATATATTGTCCTTAGTTCCAGTCACACCTCCCTCAATATTTCATATATATATATATATAGAGAGAGAGAGAGAGAGAGAGAGAGAGAGACAAAGTGAGAAGGGAGGGAGGGAGGGAGGATGGTCATATTTATATGTATGTATATGTATTTATGAATTAATTTTAGAGGTGGTTAATAGGGTGTTTTATTTTTTTAATAGAAAAGAAATTGGAAACTTCTTAGAGAACCTATGCCATATTTCCAAAACATCTGTGCTTGGATGTTCCATGATCAGAGGGCTCAAAAGAACTGAAGACCAACTCTTCCTCTAGTCAGATCTCTTTCCCAAAAGAACTCCAGTATTTCAGAGTTAGAGGGATTCTTGCCCAAGGATCATCCAGCTTATGTGTGAACTCTCTAATTCTCAAACAGTCATTTCAACATTGACTCTTAGGCTCTACAGCTCCCTCCAAGACAAACCATCCTTGAACATGTTCATGGAGATCTTTGCTGGGCAAAGAGATAGAGAAAGAATTAGCTGACCTGAAGACTATGGAGTTTAAGGTGACCTCAGAGGTGGTTTTGGGTATTAAAATAAAATTGAAAGCCAGCCATACAGTCCAATAGACTGGCCAGTAAACTGTTATATGAGAAAGAGAAGCCAAGTCTGAGGCAATGAGGTCAATTCAGAAAATATAAAACTGAATTAATTGGGTTCAAACTGTGAGTCACAGGCAGCACATAGCTATTGGCTCCCTGTACACAATTTATGTAACTTCATCCAAGGGTCCAATAACCTTGTTACAAAAATAAATGAGCTTAGTCTAACAATGTCTGAAAAGAAAAAATAATACCTCAAGCTTGCTTTGATCGTATTCTTACCTATTTTTCCATCAGTTACCCCCACATCCCTTCTTCATCTTCAATCTCTCCTTTCTATTTTCTGCCCCTATACGTATGAAGTTATTCTGTGTTCTTCTTTCCAGTTCGATTGCCTCCACAAGTTAGCATGGTCTCCTTTCTCCTTTTCGGTGCTAAACACTTTAAAGAATAATTGAGCTCTCAATGACTTTCTGCTTTGCTTTCCAATTTTGTCACCTGGTACAACTTGATTTTCACCCTCACAAGTTTACTTAGGACTCTGCTACACTAATATCATCATGGGCTTCCTCATTGCTAAATCCAGCGATATTTCTCAGAATATATGACCAACCCCTTCATTTCAAAAGTCAACATCTGGCTTTAATAATACTACTACGCCATGTTCTCTGTTTAGTTCTTAACTCCTTCAATGGCCTCTCTTCTTTTTTGCCCATTAAATGCTATTATCCCATAGGCTAAGGTACAATCCTTAACCCACATCTTCTACATTCTCATTCTGAAGTAAACTCATTAAATGCCAGAGATAGAATGCTGACACTTTTGTCTGTGGATGTAACTCATTCTACAGGGGCATCTGGGTGGCTCTGTGGGTTAAGCCTCTGCTTTCAGCTCAGGTCGTGATCTCAGGGTCCTGGGATTGAGCCCTGCATCAGGCTCTCTGCTTGGCAGGGAGCCTGCTTCCCCCACATCCCCGCCCAACTTTCTGCCTGCTTGTGATCTCTCTCTCTGTCAAATAAATAAATAAAATCTTAAAAAAAAAAAAAAAAGAAAGAAAGAAAGAAAAGAAACTCATTCTACATCTATAGCTTTGACTTTTCCTCTATGTTCCAAGCAAGTATTTTATGTTCATTTTAGGCATTTCCATAACAATGACTTATCAGCACCTCAAACTCAGTATGTCCATAATAGAATATTCATTATCATACTTCCCAAAGCTGCTTTAATTCCATATTCCCCATTTCAGTTCAGTACGTTACCACTCTCTCACACAAACAAGAAATCTTAGATAAATGGTTGTCTCCTTGCCACTCAATTTTATGCCCAATTAATATTTAGTCTTTTAAGATTCTACCTCTGCAGGGATTCTTAAATGTTTTATTTTATTGTGACTATGTTTACAACCCCCAGTGAATCTTCAAGTGAAATCCTTATCACCAGTCTCTCCTCCAATTCCTTTCCACAATCCACCTTTAATGCATGCTCAGAGTTATTTTTGTCATGAATAGGTTTCATCAATTAATTTCTCTGTCCCCCTAAATTTCTCTGCTCAAAAAAACTTTTATGACTCCCCCGTTGTCTTCCTGATAAAGTCTACATGTTTTCCTACAATTTATATAATTTGTACCTCCCACATTTCTTACCTATATGCCCACCAATCCTCTTCCCTGAACCAATCTTACACCCTAAATTCCAATTCTGTCTCCATTTCTCAAGCATGCCATGCCCATTATGTTTCTAGCTTTTCTTGATCTTCATTTTTCATAGTCTTAGTGAGTCTTCATAAAACCCTGCCAAAATTCCCTTAGATAAGCACTTACCCTCTTTGAGTACCTTTAATAGTTTTTGGAGAAACATGTATGGAACTGTCTTACTTAGTACAATACTCATTGCTATGTACCTATAGCACCCATTCCAGATTTTAAATTCATAAAACATAACCTTGTTCATCTTAAGGTTTCCTCCAATGCTTTTTATAGTGTCTTTTACATAGATATATATAATAAATGTTTATCATATTTAATGAAAGTCTTATTGTTAGTGCCTTAAAGTATGTATTAGATTTTCTGATTCATAGATTTTCTATTCTTTTATTCCAGTGATCCTATCCCCAGTCAAGGCTCTAGTCACTACTCACTTTGTTTACTACCTTTATGAGTTTTACCTTTCAACCCCTCTTGTATAAGTTACCCTTTACTTATGTTTTTTTGCTCTCCTCCAATCCCCAAATGACCTTGATTGGCTTTGCACTAAATCCAAACTCCACTGTCCATCTCTCCTTGTCATCTGAGATCCCCATTCCCTCCTCTGTAACTCAAACTTATTTCCTACTACTCCATAAACTGTGTTCTTCATACCAATTAGATACGCTTCCCCACAAGTTCTGTATGTGCTATGCTATTGCCACCTTCCTGCTTTTGTTCACCTTGTATCCTCTACCTGGAATATCCAACTTTCATAGCACACAATGTCTAGTTCAAATTTCATTTCTCTCGGAAACAATTCTTCATTACCATTCTTCTATGCATGGCTGTTATATTTAAAATCTGTATCTCAGGTAAATAATCAATTGTTTTCTCAATTAATTGTTACAGGTTTGTTAGTTTTCTCTCTCCAACTGGCTCTGTGAGGCCAGATGCTGTCATGCATATACTTCTCTGTCTCTGCCAGCACCTTTAAGCACATTGCTGGTCACATTATGCTCACTAGTTGATTAGAAATAATCCATTCATTAGGGATCCATTCCCCTAATAAACTGGGAAATATAACACACATAATATTCCAGAAAATTGCATGTAGTATATGGCTTTCAGAGGGCTGCAATGCTCTGGATTGGGATCCCACCTCAAGGCCCAGGTGGACACGATGCCTGACCATAGAGGCAGCCGGCAGAGCCTGCCTAACTCAATGAGGTAGTTTATTGGGCCAACCTCATCTGCTGGTCCCATCAACCCTAATTATAATCAACTAATTCTATTAGCTTCTTAAACCTATTTCAAGAGAGTGCATTATACCGAGCAAACATCATCAAGTAATAGAGTTATGCTCTTTCTCCATCAGACTCCATTCTAGCCAGTCAAGCAGAAAGAACAGTTTGCATTAATGTTCTCAGAGAAGTGTGCAGTTTTCACTTTTTAAAACTTTGTTTCTTTGGTCAATTATTTTGGTCTGCAAAAGCCCAAAACAGGTATGATATTTACCTGCTGATTTCTAATAGGGGTGCACAGAACATAAAAGGACAATATTTATTTCAAGCTGTCAGGGAAGAACCAACCTTGATTTTGGAAAGCTTATTAGCTGGAGGTAATAGAGAAGGAAAGGTGTTGGAACACTGTAATTGCTGCCTTTATGCCACTATGCAGAACACATGCCTCTGGGCTAGTCAAACATATTTCCCCAATCCAGAAAGACACTGTTATTCTCCATTCCCCAGAGTTCTGAAATGGGTTAACACGAAATTTAATATAAATATTAGGATGAGATTAGACTGTAGAAATTTGTAAGACAAGCACCTTATTTATCTACATCTTGATAGGTGGCTCTGGTGACAGAGCTCCTGCTAGGAGTGACGCCTAATCTGTAAATTACAAAGTATAAAAGGGTAATTAAAAAAAAAAGATAAAATCAAAACTATTAAACAGATACAAAATGTCCATGTGTTAAGGATTTTAACTCTTTACTAAGGGAATTGGTCAGATATTATAACCAGTTCAAAGGAGAACCCAAAGGACACATGCATTTACAGATCAGACATAGTGAAAATAGTGTGCTAATGGGGGCAAAACCAGCTCTTCCTCAGTGGAGGAGAGAAGTCAGTTGTATCACCACTGCATGGAATTTGCTTGTCTCTAGACGATGTTCATTGCTATCAGCTATCTATAACTTAGGGAATTATAACAAAGCTATCCTAGAGGCAGAATCACAGAGCCCTAAAAGGTGTGATCTAGATAATGCACTGTTTTCCACTGAAGCACCAACTTTTCCCTCTGGAAAACTTCTAAGGCAATAAGTGGAATATAATGTTCTCTTTCTGAATTGAAGGAATGAGACTTTCTCTAAGAAACTTAGAAAGGAAAGGATGTTAAAAATGATCTTAGATGTACTTTGGATGCATACATAAATATGTCTGAATCTTGTCCTGAAGTATATCCCTAAGCATAAGCTCTGACACCAGGTCTGAAGAAAACTCAGTGGATGGAATGACTTAAAGTGCTTTCCTTCTCTCTAGTTATTTCCTTTTTTTTTTTTTTTTTAATTTTCTTCCACCTTAGAAAAAAAAAAAAAAAGAGTGACTGCTTTCATACAAGAACAATGATGAGGGGCATCTGGGTGGCTCAGTGGGTTAAGCCTCTGCCTTCAGCTCAGGTCATGATCCTAAGGTCCTAGGATCAAGCCCCACATTGGGCTCTCTGCTCAATAGGGAGCCTGATTCCTCCTCTGTCTCTCTCTCTCTCGTGATCTCTGTCTGTCAAATAAATAAATTTTAAAAATCTTAAAAAAAAAAAAAAAGAACATTGATGAAAACGGCCAGTCATTGAGTCAGTGGCAGACAGCAGGAGAACAAAGAAGTGGGTAGACAGGCTGCTACCAGTAGCTCCAACTACTCTTAACTTACAGAACAGGCATAATTCTGCCCTAAGAACTACAAGCTTCTCCATCTAGTCTCAGTCTTAATTTTAAACAAACACAGGACCCACTAGCAGAGTTTGAAACGTCTGTTCCAATCTGCATTAAGGGAAGGTTTAGAAAACATTTAGAAGAATTATTTTTTGTCTTTTTTGAGTATAGTTGACACACAATGTCACATTAGTTTTAGGCGCATAATAGTGATTTCACAAATTTATACATTATGCTATATTCAGAAGTGTAGCTACCATTGTCACAGTACAATGCTATTACAATACCACTAACTTTATTTCCTATGTTTGACTTTCATTTTCATGACTTATTCATTTCATAACTGGAAGCCTATACCTCCTACTCCCTTTCACCTACTTTTGCCAAACCCTGACCCTCATCCCCTCTGGCAACCATTAGTTTTCCCCCTGTATTTATGGGTCTAATTATGCTTTTGTTGTTGTGCTGTTCATTCATTTTTTTAAAGATTCTACTTATGAATGAAATTATGTGATATTTGTCTGTTCAATCTGACTTAATTGCACTTAACATAATACCCTCTAGGTCCATCCATGTTTTCTCAAATGGCATGATCTCATCCTTTTTTATAGCTGCGTGGTATTCCACTTTGCATGGGAGTGTGTCTGTGCATGTATCTCTGTGTCTGTGTATACATACGTGCACATATATACATATTTACATACATACAGTTTCATATATATATTTATATATGTGACACATACAGAATTCTTGAAGTTATGAGATTTTTGTGGACGAAGCTCTATTTATTATATAAACCCATCATAATGCTTAATGCCTGAGACAAAGACTTCATAAATACCTCTTTGATGATGAGCAGAATGTTTATGCTTGATAGCACATCAGTAAAATAAGAAAGGGATGAGCACACTTTACACTTTTCTATTTGTCTATTCTTTACTGCTGATAAGCTGCTTACTCATATCTAAAAGCTACCTATTATCTCCTTTCCTGCCTTGGCCCCTGCAACACATGGTAGACTAACTGTATTGCTTACCTTAGCTGAGAAAGCTTACTACCTCACAAAACTAGAGATAGCTTTAAATGGGCTTTCAGGCATCAATTTCTTCAGTTCCTTCCCATATTCCTTCAAAAGGGTGGTTCTTTCTGATTGTCTCTCTCCTAGGATCCAGGACTTTCCTAGAGCTCCTCTCTCAGAAGTAGGTTATTTCCCTCCCAGCATATTAGTCCTTCCTGCTCCCCCCAAAGCTTACTTCTGCACCTAGAAGGCCCTATGGGGATCAGGAGGAATCTTAATTTAGTTAGCAACACACCAATCCAAGGAGAACACTGTTACACAGAGTTAATTCTTCTCTAATTGAATTTATGCCTTACTTTTGCATAACCAACACATCTGTCAAAAGATCTCTCAAAGCCAAATAGCATCTCTATCCATAAAACGAGACTTTAGCTATCTGGGAACAACCCAGTTGCCCCTTATGACCCTTCCTATTATTGCAGATTTTGTAGTTAGACAGTCAACATGCTAAATTCTTTTAGATAAGGACAGGAGGTGTCCCTGCTCTGAGCTAGTTTGGTTAGAACAGAAAACAGCCAATTATTGCCTATGGGCCAAATCCATCCACTGACAACTTTCGTATGGCCTATAATCTGATGGTTGGGAAAAATATTCGAACAAAAATATTCGAACATGTATTCGAAAATATTCGAACAAAAATATTCGAACATGTATTTCATGACATGTGAAAATATATAAAATTCTAATTTCAGAGTTCATTAATAATGTTTTATGGGAACACCATCATATTCATTTGTTTTTTGTAATGTCCTTGGCTTCTTTCACAATACAAGGGCAGAATAGTATTGCTCTGGTAGAGATCCTCTGGCCCACAAACCTTAAAATGCTTACTATCTGATCCTTTAAAATGGAAGTTTGCTGACCCCTGGTTTAGAATCTTGTCTCTATTACTTTATCATCCCAGTGACTTTGTGCAAGTTACTTAGCCTCCTGACGCCTCAGTCTCTTCACTTGCAAAGGGAAGTTTCTCATTGTTTTCTTAGGAGGACAAAGAAGCTAAAATATATAAAGTGTTTTGTAGAATATCTGGCATGCAGTAAACTCTGTATGAGCATTAGTTACTATCATTATTATCATTTCTACTTTTAGTTTTACTGCTGCTGGTATTTCTGTTATTATTTATAGTTCCATTATTGGATTGCCTTCTTCGTGTGAGGTCCTGGGGTAATAATTTTACTTAGATTTCTCTAATTTACATGGGATTTCTATCCTCTCCATTTTTATAAGAAAGAACAAGGTTCTGATGAGCTTGAATAACATGTCAAAGTCATTCAACAAATAAATAGAAAAACCAAGATTTGAATACAGGCTTGACTTTAAAACCCAAGTCTATCCTACAACATCAGTGCTTTTTAAACTTTGCTTTTTGCAATGGCATTCTTAATTTTCCCTCAGCCAAATTTTACTCAACATCCTGATTTCTTTGATGGCTGAAACTGTTTTCCCCACTGCTTAATTCAGCCTATGTCTTTGTCTATTCCTTGCTCCCCATCTGGCTCCTGAATCAGTCCCAGGAAATGGTGGGTCTCTATGAAGGCAATGTAACAATGGCTGTATAAGCTGCCATGCTGTGTCTCCTTCAGTAACAAAGAAATCTTGGGTCTTCTTGAAGGACCATTGCTTGCAGGTGATAAGACATGAGGGTGAGGGGAATTGCCAATATTTCACCTGCAGATTCCTTAAACTCAGTACAATAATAGCATAGTGTGAAGACTCAGATTCTGGAACCAAATGTCCTGTATTCAAGTAACCGCTCTGCTTCCTTCTTACTCTGTGACATTGAACAAATCATTTGACTTTTCTGGGCTTCAATTTCTCCATGTATAGACCTACCTCTAATATTTGTGCTACATGGAGAAAGAGTAAAAATGGAAGCCCATATACCATGTGCCCTATAAATCAAGCTCGTACATTGCTGTATGTTCTATTAACCTCTGAAGAAAAAAATGAGTGTTTAGAATTCTCAGAACATGATGACACTGAGACAGCCAGTAACACACACTTCTTTTTTCCACCACACTCTTCCTTTACAATGAGGGTAAAACGTTTATATGACTCTGTTCCATGAATGTGAGTTCTTTCTGTGACTGCCACAAATGGCTATCTCTTGGCTATCCCTAAACCATCCAGTTAGACATCTCCCTTTGGCCCTATTTCTGTCCGGGAGGAGGGGCACAACTAGAGAATGGCCAGAGCAGGGCCCAACAAAGAACAGAGCCCAAGACAGAGACCTCTCTTTCTCTGGCCCAAGAATGGTACTGTTTATCAGTATATTGAAGATAATAATGGAATATTTATTGCTGTGAGAATTAATAAGTTGACACGTTTGAAGTACTTAGAACAGTGTTGAATGAATGGTAAGAACCACACATATAACTGTTATTACCATTAATTTTACCCCCACTGTTACTGAGTAGAAATCTGTGCTTTGCAAACAACTAATGAAGAATGTGACTGACCTGAGATGGATCTAGGAGTAAATAACAATTTGAAAAGAAATCATGAAAGATGGAATGACGGTATATAGATTCCTGGCCAAATCTTCTTTTCAAAATGACTTAAAAAAAAATGGCAGATCTTGTTTGAACAAGGGTTCAATACTATAGAACAGGTAATATATGCTATGGCAATAGGGAATTTAGAAATTAACCCCAGTGTAAGGGAACTGATGGCAATCAGATGAATTGCAAATCATACATCTCCAACCAAGTAACTACAAACTCTGGTATATTATGCCATTGTCTACTGGTATTTCTAGTGAAAGGAGGCCATGTCCTGATCTTGTTTTCTCTGTTATCAGTTATATTTAGAGCACATTTATAAGCAAACTGCCGAACTTTAGAAGTGTATGTAGAATAAGTGACCAGAGAAATAACTACTGAGAAAAACAAAAAAAATAATGCTAATACAATCAATACAGATTTTTTTTTTTTGGAGTTAAACAGTAGTGACAAAGATAGCTGCCATTTATCAAGGACTTTATATATTTACAAATAAGTACCATTATGTCCATTTTACAGGTGAAGAAACTAGGGCTCAGAAAGGTTAAATGACTCTTTCAAGACCACACAATCTGGAGTGGCAGAGCTGGCATTTGAATCCAGAATTATCTTGTGCCTAAGTCAACTTTTGGACCCCAAGACATACAGTCTCTTAATGTATAATACACTTGAAAAGAATATGTTGCTTTATGTGTGCCATCATGCCTAACTGTCATCCAATGCAATCATCCTCATGTTCTAGTGAACTTCAAATCAGGTTTCTTTTCCTCTCATGTGGTTGCTTCCCTTTTGATTTAGGTCGTGGATGGTCAAAATCTTCACTAATGTATTCATCATCGTCCCTAGCTTAAGCTATTCTACGAAATTTTTATTCAAGTGGCACTTTCATAAATACCAAGGTTGCCTATTGACAAGCATAAAAAAAATCCCTAGTGCAAACCACATTGCTGACTATGGATTTTATAGGGTTTCTTTCCCACAATCCTGGCAGGCCAAGTTGTATATTTTATTCTAGTTCTGGGAAAAGGTGGCGAGAATCATCCTCTGGACTTGACACTCTTCAGCCAGACCGTTTTTTTTTTTTTTTTTTTTTTTTTTTTCTACAAAGAAGTACTCTCCTTTATACCATGTCTGCAGTGTCCCTGCCACCTGGCCACTCACAGAAAAGGAACAGATTCTAGAACATCACTTCCCAAGGTGAGGTATATCCATTTCATTCTCTAAATGAGGAAACTGCTGGTGCAGAAAATCACTAAACAAAAAAGCATCTCCTTCAAATGCCCTCACGAAAGGACACATTTCCTGGCAGTGGAATGAGGAAGCAAGCAACCATTACAAAGGGGCACCACCACAAGAAAAATCTGCTCATTCCAAAGTTCTTGCCAGTCTCCCAGATCTTTTTGCCATTGGGTGCTATGCTACGCCAGCAGGGAGGCACTGACAGCAGGGGAAAGACCTCAGGCTTTATTGTAGGGTCTTGAAAGTGGTGCCAAGAAAAGCCTTCACTTCTAGCAACCACAGCCTCTGAGATCCAAAAATCAGTGCTTAACCAAAGCCAAAGCCACCTCAGCCGCTTCACAAGCACATCCCATTCTACACTGGCATGATTTCCCAGATAGGGTATTTCTAAATACAGTACTTGGTTTTCAAGAAGAAAATTTGAAAAAATATTCTAACTTGTGGCAATATTTGGTTTCAATTCCTAACTTTTGTCTCTTACTATCTTCATAAACTCCACCAGTGAGTCTGTTTCTCCACTGAGATAAGGGAATAATAGTATCTGATTCTTGTTCTTATGAGAATCAAATGGGATATTGTATATGAAACCTGTGTGAAACTAATAACATTATCCAGGGTTGTGGTGATATAGTCTAGTTACTTCTGTTCTGGAGTCTTCTCCATTTTAAGTTGGCCTTTCAGTTTAGAAAGGAAGCAATTACCAAAAGCTGCAAGGGTCATGAATCTCTTTCTTTTCTCCCAATTTTCTTGCAGTGTTTCAATATAAAGTGGTTGTCACCAACCCTTTCTTAAACAGCCAAGATCCCCACATTTGGGGTTGTGTTAGGTGACAATGAGAAATGAGCAGGGCTTGTTAAAGAGAAAGGGGAAGCTCCTTTCACATCTGGCTTCTGTGATTAAAACTATACTTTCCCTTGATTCTTAGCGTTGTCAAGGAGTTAAGCTGTCATCCATCCACTGTTTACTCCAGATTCTTTTTAAGACTGCCGGCATTATGATTACCAACCGACAAGTGAGTCTGAATATTGAGGCTGATAATGATTGGCATCCTTAAACATGGTAAACATGAAGACTTTTCATCCAGAAGACACTGATTTCATTTCTGGCAGTGATGAGGGATGGGCCATGTCAAAACCAAATGAGAATCTACAGTTCTGTGAAAAAAACAGACCTCACAGAAAGGAGAACCTGTGGCTGAATCTGACATAATCAGTCTTCTCCCAGAGTCCGCTTCTCTTTTCCTCTTCTTTTGTCTTTTTCTTTAGACACTGCCCTTTACCCGTTCTCCTTCTTGTCTCTCATTCCATAACAAAAGATATATATATATATAATCAACACATAGCATCAAACTGACTGACTTTTACAGTGTCTCCTTCAGACTTGTCATTACAGTCTCTTCACTGATCTAGCTGTGTGACCCTGAAAAGTGTATTTGACCACTCTCCAGTGTGGAGTTGGCAATGCCACAGTCTTTCCCTGCCTCGTCCTTTAGTTTAAGCAAACTAAAAACTGATTATAAGGATGGAATTAGAATCTCGTGTCTTCCAAACAGGAAATAGTTGATCAAATCTAATTAGCTTTCAGCCCAACCAAAGCAATAGAGCTACACAGATGGGCAAGGATGAATGACTTTGAAGAAAAGAAAATAGCTTGAACTCAGGAAATCTCTTTGCTATTTGTTTGTTTGTTTGTTTGTTTCCAAATTTGCAGTTGCCGCAAACCTTAAGCATATTTTATGCCAGGCACTTCCTTCCCTATTTAAATTCTTTGACACATATATAATAAGCTGGCCTACCAGGTTACTTTGTCAAATGTTGTATAAAAATTTTGTTAGGAGATACCTGGGGGGCTCAATCAGTTAAGTGTCTACCTTTAGCTCAAGTCATGATCTCAGGATCCTGGGAGTGAGCCCAGGTTTGGGCTCCCTCCTTAATGGGGAGTCTGTTTCTTTCACTCTCTCTCTCTTTCTCTCTCCCACTTTCACTCTCACTCTACCCCTCCCCCTGGTCATGCTCTCTCTCCCCCTCTCTCTTTCTCTTTCATATAAATAAATAAAATCTTTAAAAAATATATTGTTAAGAAGGCATTTAGACACCATCATATCCAATCTTTTGGTTTGACGAGTGAGTAAAATAAGGTCTAGAGATATAAACTGACCTGCAAAATGCCACATAGTCCATGATAGAAATGAGACTAGAAATTATTCTATGGAGCCCTAATTCATGATTCTTCCAACCGTAGTTAAGGCTGCCAGGCAAACCTCATATAAAGAAGTCAAACATTTTGGTAGGACTCAGACTGTTACATTTTTTTCCAAAGAATGAATAGAACATGGCCCCTCAGCAGAAAACGGCCAAAATTTAGTATTCCTAAATCCGTGTGTAGCCCTGCAACTTTGCAAGTATCTCCTCCTGAAACCTTGTGCTATTACCAACAGGATAAATGGTGGTTACTTAATTAAACCAACACTGGAAGAAAGAAACATAAAGTCTGACCACAGATGCCCTCTTGTTACACAGCAGATATTCTCCAGGGAGCTCATGGGGAAAACAGTCTTTAAGGAAGGGCCAGCGGAGCTAAAGTGGAGACCTAAAAGCTTGCATAAAATTCACAGCTTGCAATCCACTGTTGAGCTTTTGAATTTTAAATTCTGTGGTGTGACAATGACATAAAACAAATTTGTTTGTTTCCTTCTTTCTTAAAAGCCTAATAAAGACATTGTGCAGAATCCATTACCAAATCTTGGCTAGAGTCTTTAATTTGAGCTCCGATGTCCTAAAAGTTCAACCACGACCAAATGCCCATCCCAGCTGGTATGTTGACCTGAATGGCAAGTCACAGAGCTGGCAGCATTGGCAAAATGGCAATAGCTACACACAGACACACAGACACACACACACACACACACTATACATCCATGTGTGTGTGCATACATATATATACATATATATGCACACACACATATACATACACACACATACACACGCACTTATTCTCCATTCTCTTTCATAATGAGAATCTTTTATCCTCTGAAGAGCTGCAGAAATCTGAACTACTACAGTAGCCCTGTTAACAGCCAACTCTGTGACAAGGGCCTACTCAAAAGAGAGGAAAGTCAATAAAAGTAAAGTGTAAGTGTACTGTTAATGACAGGTTCTTGCAGGCACTTTCCCCCAAATTATGCCATTCCTATTCAAATACCATCTCAAGAGTCTCAGACAGTGTCAAGTGCAATCATTGTTATTGCAGTTGCCAAGGTAATCAATTGAAATCATAATGAAGGGAACAGAAGGAAATCAATAGAGTCTGAAATTACAAATAAAGAGAAGCTATCGTTTAAGAGCATTTGGCTGAAATCTTCCATATTAATGGAGTCAGAAATGGCTGTGTCATTCAGAAGCAGTGTGGTGCATAATTCAGCTGAGTGCATTAGAACACCTAAAAGCGATTGCAATAATTAGGGCTGCCTACCAAGAATCTGTCCACCTTAGAAGGCATATTGCTGAGTTGTTTATTATAGTTCCAGTGTGTTTTCATATCTTAATATTTTCAATCACCTCCCAGAGCACCCTTAGGCAGAAGACAGGATTAACTTGCTCAGAGACATTAAGAGTAGTTTGTTGGCCCAGTCTGATTCTGAGATTGGGAAGTAAGAGGGACTAATCATGCATTCTATTTAGAAGTATTTTCTTTTCCAAAACTCTATTTATTTGTGTGGAGTGAAACAGGTAGTTGGGAAAAGCAAGAGATAGTGTGAAAATAGATTATAGGAAAATTGATTATTGCCTAGTCTTTAATCACATGCCTGAAAAAGTTCATTGGGCTTGATTAGAGTGACATAAAATCTTTCAATTTTCACTGCTATTTGTAAAGACAAAATGCGTATTCCAGAACTGCTGACTACTCATGATCAACTATACCTAAGGAGAGAACAAGAGCCAAATGACAGTAAAGATTGAAAAGCTATCCAGTTCTTTTATCAGGAAATAGTCCATAAAAAGGATAAGGAATTATGAAAAAATCATGTAGACTTTTTTATATTGGCTTATCACTGGGAACTGAAAATGACAGGTTTATGGATTTCAGCAGAAATACGTTTATTACGTTATTCAATATTCTATGACAGACTTTCCATATTCACTCCACTGCTTTGCAGGCCTTGGCTTACAGGCTGTCTGTCTAAGAGATCCTGAACTTTTGATCTCAATCTATAGATGGCAGGAATACACAAAAAGTTTACATGTGTTTGGCACTGATATTATGAGATCCTTGGAACTGTATGTATATAAATATATATATTTATATATATATAAATATTTATATATATTATATAATATTTAGTATATAATATTCTATATATGTATAAATATAAATATATAAATATATATATATATATATATATATTTAACTATACCTTTTTCAGGCAAAAACAGAAAAAAAAAGGAATACAATTAACCCAGAGCGAGTTGTGTTTGCCATTCTACTCAGTGAACCTACATCCACAAATGGGCATGAAATGGGAAGTTTGAAGATATTTTTCCCACAGCAATCTTGGTTCCCATATGCCTCTCAGAGAGTGAGCATTGCAATTCTGGTGTTTAAACATATGTATTTATTTATTTGTTTACCTATTCATCAGTCATTTATTTTTGTACAACATGATTTCTACATGTAGACTGACTCTTTCACATGATGCTCAACCAAAGGATTATCAATTTTTTGCAGATAAGTCAGTATACTCCTCACTCCATATTGATTAGGAATCATTTTCCTAACTTTCAATATTAGCCAGACACAAAAGAAAGTTGGATTGCCAGGCCTGGGAGCACAGTCTTGATGGAACTAGTTAATTATGTGTATTTTGCTGATCTTTTGTCAGTTGTCATACACTGAAGGATCAAGTTGATATTATATGGAACTTACTGAGAAAATTGTGCCTTTCTTTCCCAGGGCAACTTCCTACAATACTTTCAAAGATAATTTTAACTGTTTACAGTGTTGGCTGATTTTAGAGGCCAAACCTCAGCCAATATATAAACTCCTCATGTATAAATTTTCTGTCAGGTCTTAGCACTCATTCAGTTCATAGCAATGGAAACATGTTTTCTAGAGCCTACGGATCAGTCACATTGGCATCTTTTGGGAGCTTTCTTAGAAATGCACTTTCAGGACTCCTCCCAGATCTACTCTATCTGTATTTGCATTTTAACAAAATGCCCAGATAGTTTACATGATGTTAATGTTTAAGATTCACTGTGCTAGACATCACATGAAAGGAAAATGCCTGGCATAACAGACCTTAAAATGTTATCCTAGTAACTAAGAAGAAAACAAAAGAGAGAGGGAGCATTATGCACATTTGTGCAAGTACACTAGTTGGGGCAGAGTACTATTACTGCGTATACTAGCATATCATAATCATCACCTTAGCTTTGGCATTATGGTTATTAGTAATCATAAATAGATTCAGAATGTGTTCATATTTTATAATATCGAATCTTCTCTCCTCCTACCTCTAGGCAAAGAGAAAACATGTAAACAAATAATTAAACGGCAACATGATAACTGCTATAATAGAGATATAAATAAAATGCTGGAGAAACTGAGAAAATGGAACCATTCATTCTGCCTGGAAGGATTGAGAAAAGGCTTCCTTAAGCAGATAGTGGCTGAATTGGATCTTAAGGAGACAGGCACTCCAGACAACAAGAATAAGAGAAGTATTGAGAGGCTTTGCGATTTTGGAGTTGCCAAGAACTTGAGTGTGCCTAGAGTTTGTAGTGTATACAGTTTTGAAATCTCTTTAGATTAGGGAAAGTAGGGGAGAAAGAAAAGGACAGATGGGAAGATATGAGGCTGGAAAGATGGAAGGGGATGGAGGGAGCTGGGCTCTAGTGTTGAGGCATCACTATAAGACCTAAGACTAATGTGTTAGTGCTTTCAAGCCCAAAAGTCAAGCTTATTAAAGTTGATGTAGTATGGTCAGATTTTTAACAGCCACTTACTAAAAAAAACAAAAACAAAAAACAAAAAAACAAAAAACAACATAAAATCACATTCACATATTACAACTGGGTTGTTGAAAAATAAATGATTGTTCTATCCAATAAAATTGAAAACCTGGTTTTCAGAATACAAAACAAATTGAAATGTTTGATATCTTTTTTTTTTTGCAAAAGAATATGCAATAGGCAGTGGAAAATGCCCAAATATATGCTTTGTCTTCCCATTGTTAGGGATGGCTGTTCCTTTGTTTTCAAGTACACAAAAAATCTCGGCTTTAAACCTCAAATTCTACCATCTATAGATATTTAGATCTTTCCCAAGATACACATCTATTAATATAGGGGATTTTGTCTTCATATCCTTCTCTGTGTCTGGACTCTTGCAGTCATGTGCTATCTAAGGGCTGTCCTGTGTGAATCTAGATAAGAAACTCAATTCCTACACTAGTTTTTCAGTAAAAAAAAAAAGCTGCTCAAAGCATTCCTAGATGTTCAGAAGTTCAAGAGAGAATACAATACCACGTACTACAGTTTTTCACTTTTCCTAGTTCTTTTCTCCCTTCTCATCACCACTGACCCATCCCCAAGTCTCAAGGGAAGTGTAAATACCTCCCCCTCTATTATAGAAGGCAGTTTCCTCCCCCCTGCCACCCAGGAGCTCACCTACTCCAAGCACTTACTGTAACAGTTTTCAAAACTAGAAGTTATCCTCTCCCTTAAACCTGTTAAGAGAAAAAAATGTTTATTTTGTTCTATAACATATACTATTCAGACATATAAAGTGTGTACATATACAGATACATACACACCCATACTTCTATATACATGTATACAGACACACACAAATATATGTGTATATCTGTACATATACTATATATAAGTATATGGCGTGTGTGTGTGTGCATAAACACACATGTATGGACAGAAGGTTGAAAAGTTATGTAAAGTGATGTTAATTATATCCAGTTCTTGGGATTATGAATAATTTCACCTTCTTACTCCCCCTATATGCATTTGTTACATACAAGAACACGTAATTTAAAAATTTGTAGTAAAAAGGTAAGTGTTCAATAGTTAATTTTATTTGAACGATCAGTTTCATTTGAATAATGAAAAAAGCTGAAGTGAAGGGCTCACTAACTGAACAAGGGCTGAAGGATGTGAGGCAATCTGTGCAAACTACGGTTTGGAGAAGTTGTGCCTTGAAAGGAAAGGATAATTGCGTAGGTAGTTCTAGAATAGTATTTACTAAACTAATTCCAGAGATGGTGCTTAGGCAAAGACGTCTAACAAATACTGCCATAAAGAAAATTTTTGAACTATGTTTAACCAAGCATTTCCAAATATATTTGACCTAGAATCCAGTTTTTGCATCAAATACTATACCTTGAAAGACTTTTTTCCATATGGTGCACTTTGGGAAATGCCGGTTTAAGGAATAGTGGAGTTAGTGAAGGGTCCTGTTTGCTAGACATGAGTATGCTTGTGGGTCTAGGGAAAGGAGATAGTGAAGACAAGATTGAAGAGTTAAGACAAAACAAAAGAAGGTTTTTTTTTTACCAAATTCTAGAGAAAGCAGAAGGGGAGGAAATCTAAGACCTTCCTACTCAATAGAAAGGTTAAAAACCTTTCTAAAAACCAGCTATCTCAGAATTTTAACAAGGTTTTCCAGGAAATCTGTTTGCGCATTAACATTTAGGAAACTTTGCTTTAAGGAGAAGTAAGATCAGTGGCTTGAAAAACATGGGAAAATGTTTGCAACAGCCGCTGTGGGAATGTGGTGGGATCCATTTCATACTGATTTATTTGGTTATTAAATTTAAGTTTCTTTAGTGAAGCTCTGAATCTAGGAGTAGGGAAACTGAATTATGATCATGACCCAAGGTGGGGGATTGACAAAGAGGACATAAATGAAGAGCAAGGGAATAAGAAGTTCTAAAGCAGTCAATGCAGTATTGTGGAAATAGCTGAATTGGAGTTCATTAGAGGATCCAAGAAAGCCAAAAGGAAGCTGAGGCATGAATGAATCAGGAAAAACCTCAGAGGTATTAAGTTGATAAGGAAGTTGGGTTGGAAGCATGGACTTCTGGAAAGCCAAGAGTGAAAGAAGAGTGCCTTTGGAGTGGTAAGTTTATTCAACTTTGTGTAGTTAAAATGGAATGGAAATGCAAATTTCAGAAACTAAAAGTCATAAAGCTGAGAGATTTAGAATTTAAGACTTTAAGTGTGTCCTCAACATGGAAGATGAAATAGTCAGAAATGAAGGCATGAACTGAGTGGGAAGAAGAAAGGTTGTTGGTTAGATGCTAAATTCAGGCAAACTCTATCTCAAGGATCATAAGTGATAAGTCATGGAGGAATGCTGGAAAGCAAACATAGAGTGTTATTATCATTGCTTCTGTGGACCCTCTGTTTTCCAATACAAAGAACAGTGCCCTCCTCTAGATGTTGAATATTTTCATTGAGTGAATGACTGACTGGGTTTTTACCTTTCCAGGAAAAGGTATTTGAATTTAACCTGGCAAAGCATATTTTACAGTGTCTATCTTCATTAATAGCAGGTGTCTAGTGGCCTTTCCAAAGCTGTACAATTCATCTTAGTCCATTTATGAAAATTTACCTCCACTCTGGTCAAAATGAAGAATAGCAGGTTTACATTATTTTGAATAATGAAATTTTATATTGGAAAAATACATCTGAAATTTCATAAAAAGTTAGGTATGCCCTTTGTTTACTTTTTGAAAACAAAATATATTTATTCTTTAGGTTATAGAAAGTAGTATTCACTACAAAAAGAAGATAAAGAAAAGTATAACTTACAAGTTTAAATCCCATATAATCCTATCACTCAGATGTAACTACTAATAAAATATTGGCACCTTTAAGGTTGTTGACTTTGAATATACATTAGTTTATATTCTATCCTACCCATATGAATGCATACACACTTATATAATTAAAACAGAATCATACTACACACATTGTTTATCAATGAGCTCTTTGGCTAATCAATTGGACTATATATATGTTCAAACTAGTAAATAAAAATCTGTATTATCATATTTTATGGTGATCTGGTAGTTCTTTATGTGGATAACAGATGATTAATTTAGCCAGTACTTTGTAAACAGAGTGCTTGTTTTTCTCCACAGAGTTTTTATTTTCTTCCCAAGGAAGACCATACTTATTGTCATTTTAAGAAGTGTGTTTTGGAGAAAGAGATGAGCTTCGGAAATCCTGCTTCTTCCCACCTGAGTGACAATGTCTGATGCTGTGGAGATCAGATGTTTGGGAAGCAGAAAGAAGAGTGGCATCTGACCAAATAACATCTGTGTAATGGCAATTTATTCCACGGCCATTATCTGAAGTGCTATTGTGGGTCTGAAGAGCAGCAGAGAAACAAACATGCATAATGCAGCCAGCCATCAGCCCATCAAGCAAAACATGCTTATTAGAGCACTACAGAAATTAAATCATTTCAGAGAGAGAAAAAAAAATCCCCTACTTCCCCTGCTTTTGGCACTTCTCTTTATACACAAAACTCATCACAGATAATTTTCAGACATGATGCTTTACTCAATGCACCATAATTTTAGCTACAGAGTAGGACATTGAATGGGGAAGTTCTCTAATCTATTAAATTCTTTTTGCCCCTGAACTTGGAGTGTGAGTTACCAGTTTCAGTGTGGGTAAGAACGTGTTTGCCTGAATAGTTCAATGGCTCTGTCACTCTCAATTGTTTTCATACCAGAGAGGGCTCTCTTCTTTTGTCACTAAAGGTCTCAAGGAAGCCATACATGCACCAAGTCACACAATAGGCACCTGGTCTCTTACCTATAATTCTCCAAAGACCTAATGTGCATGTTGTCATTTCTTGGACTCTCTTCTGTTTATTTCCTACCTAATTATATTCTCTGACTTCTTCCCTACCTCCTTTACCAGAAGATGACCAGCATCCTGTTCTCTTTACTCTCTTACTTACCAAAACTTTCCTTTAAATGAGGCCCTATTAATTTATACACAGTACTGTTTAACTATTGCAATGATGATGCTAATATACCCCAAACTCAGTAGCTTCTTTAAAAACCATTTATTCTGAGTCTGTGGATCAATTGATCTATGCTAAGTTAGGCACAGCTCTGCTTTAAGCTGCAGGTTGGGTTCAGATATACTCCACATTTCTCTCTTCTTTAGACCAGCAGATACCCAGGCATGTTCTTTTCAGTATGAAAGACAAGAGCATGACAGGACAAGCGGGGATATTCCATGCCTTTACTGTGGGCCTGGAGCTGACACATTAGCACTTCTTCCACATTTCATTGGCCAAAAAAAAAGTTTAATGGCCCAATTTAGCATCAAGGCCATGGGGGAAAAGAGGTAGAAACACAGGGTCACATGGCAAAGTGTATAAACATATAATTCTAACACCGGGAGAGCATGAAGAATAGAACAATGATATAATCTGCCATACATCCTGAGGCTGCTAACAGACTGTTAGCTTTTCTTGGGGAAATTTTTTTAAACAGAGGGAACCAGCTTTAAACCAAATTTCAAGGAAATTCTAAATGTGCAGTTGTAGGAAGCAACACAGTTGAAAGGAGAACAGTAAGAGGTCCCTTAAAGGGAAAATTGGACAACTCCTTACCTATGTGTAGAGTAGGAAAAAAAAAAAAAAAAAAAAAAGATAATGAGTCCATGAGTAGATGAAAAGTCATCTCATTGGGAACCCGAAAGTATCCCCAGAAATAATCTTGGGTTTGGTATTATAATGGAAAATTATGTTTAAATCCTACTATTGTTAGCTGCATGACTTAATATTCCTAAACCTTAGTTCTTTTACCTGTAAGATGAGAAATTAGTCATCACTCCCTCTTACAGTTGTCGAGAGGACAAGACAAAATACCGTATGCATATTGCTTTGTTTCTAATAAAGTGCCTGGGACACAGTAGGCACACCTGAATCTTTCCCTTCACTGATACTAAGAAATGCCATGTTTACTATATTTTGAAGGTGAACATTTCTTAAATAATTGATCCAAAAGCACACAGCAGGGTTTCCTTCACTTACTTTGTGCATCTCCTTTCAGCTCTGATGGCCTTTACATAGAAGATGGCTCTAACACAGCCCTCTAACCGGTATAAACATAGCTATTGGTAGATGGCCTTTAGGTACATGTTAGATCTTGAGGGCTAGAGAATGGGTTGAGAACACAGTGACATCTTATTGTATTCCTAGCAACTAAACTGTGACTCAATCCATGCACACCATTTTCTCCTTCATTTCCAAACTGCTATCCATGGCAGTTACTTAAAGTGGGGAGCTATACCAGGTTCCTCCTCCAAGCGGTAACCTACTCACCAATTGTTTTCACTTTCATTAAATTCTCATAAATTATTCTACATCAATTCAATCTTTAAACTGAATACAAAATTTAATGCAACCCTTATGGATTAAATGAGAGGTTCTTTGTAAGAATGCCTAGCATAATGCTTACCATGGAATAGGAGCTCAACAAAATTCCTTTTAAATCTGGAAAATGTCCAAGTGTTTATTTAAAATTGTAAAAATGATAACCTACACATGTATGATTAATTGCAGTATAGAAATCTGTAGATTATCTCATTTTTAATAATGTTGACATTCATGCCCTTTAAATTGGGCAAACAGAGAGGTAGACAACTTCCCCAGGTCAAAGCTAAAGAAAGGTGGAGTCAGGCTTTGAACACAGGTCTTCTCATTCTAAATCCAATAATCTCCTTCAATCTCAGTCATTTCTTTTCAGAAGTCAGGTTGCTGATTGGGTCTCGATCTATCACAAAACTACAGAATGGCACAAGATAACTCATGCCCTATTACCACCTGTTCTAGGAAGGATTAGCTCTTTTGTAAAAGCAACGTACTTTTTATATATCCACATATCTCATTGAGCAGTTACAGGAGCGTGACACCAATAGGAAGAGACAAGCTTGACAGTATGTTGAATTTGATAAAAATTGTTTTAGAAAATCTTGCAGAAATTTGGGGATCTGGGTAATACCAACTATGATTTGCCTATTTTAGTTTTTAAATATATGCATTTTCTGGGAAATAAGATTTTTATATTAGCATGCATGTACTTTATGCAATGAATGGACTTCTAAGACTTGTATAGAATAATTTTATAACATGAATTATTAGATGCATACTCTGGGGTTGCTTATCCCTTCATGGAAATGATGGATCTTAGAGCTAGAAAAAGTCCTCAAAACTTTAATTGAAGCCCCATTTTACAGATGAACACTGGGACCCTGTAAAAAAGTACCCCAGATATAGGTAGTTAATGCTAGACTGGGAACCAAGTCTTCTGCATTCCAGCCAAATGTTTGCTTTTTGTTTCCATCATGCTACTAAGAAAACAAATAAATGAATGAAAATCTTTATGGCACATCGTTTTGCAAAGAAAATGCTATCTTTGTACGTATTTGATCTTAATATATCTCTTATTCTGATTCTTGAGGTACATATGAATTGCTTTTATGTAGCATGCATATACATGTATATATAAATGCAGACATCTGTATTTATTTTGGTTTCCACAGTAGTTTTTTGTTTGCTTCAAATCATTAGATCCTCTGCAGCATGCGCTTATTTTTTTCTAATCCCCAACAGTGCCCGAAACATTTATGATATTGTCATATGCATACTGGGTACTTGATAAATATTTGGGGTTGCTGATGGAACTGCCCCTGCTGGTGAACTACTGTTGGAAAAGCCTGAGGTCTATATCAGAGAGAAGCTTTTCTCTTCTAAACTATCGATTGACTCTTGCATGACATTTAATAAAACCTTTCCATTACCAGTTGCATAACAGCAATTAAAACCCTCATCAAATCTATCTTAACTGCTTAGACTCTTCCACTGGGGAGCATTTTCCTTGGCAAACATCTGCAATAAAAGGCTATTTAATCTTCATAACTGAAACAGTCAGTTATGTTAATTCGTCTCTTTTATTGTCAGTTTACATTGGAATCACACACAGCTCTGGTCCTTTGGAAAGGTAGAAAAGAGCACAGCTCCTCTAGCAAAAACAGCTAGTATTCAGGTCCCTGTCAGTGGAAGGAGCCACACCTAGCTCAAAAGACTGTCTGTCAATAATGTTGTAGAAGGCATTTCTCATTGAGAATGAATTGGACTAATGAAGATCTATGATACCTTTCAATTAGTTCTTTATTTGCAGGCTTTCCTAGCCTAAGCTCTCAAACACTGAGAAAGCCATTCCATATTAAAATTCTGGGACCAGATTTCAGAGATGGGTAAAAGTCTTCATTTATACCTCATTTTCCTGTTTCAAATCCTTTAAATTTATTCTCCTTCATAGTAAGATGCAGAAGTACTCATTTTTGAGCCTTTAAGTAAAAATAAGGCAAGACATAAAACTGTAAATTCAATATAATCTTAAAACACTGACAATAGTAGTAGTTTATATGTATGGAACACAGGCATGAGACAAGCACTGTGTCAGGGTCTCTGGTTGCCTTGCTGCCTGTTCACACACAGTAAGTATGTCAGTGAGTTGGAATAAGTTACATTTAAGTGGAGTTTTAAATTCAAGTAAGAGCTGGGCTAATTTAACTGGTGATTGACTTGTTATAAATATGTGTGGTAAAATTTAGATTACTAAGTAGTATTTCCACTTAACATAGTAGAAAAGAGAGGTTTGAGGAAGTTCAACAGCTGTCATCCAAGATCCACAGCTAGTAGTATTTATGTTAGTAGGCAAACCAGATATCTCACTCCAAAATCCACAGGAAGCATCAAAAACAAAGAGGAAGAAAGGAACACATTAAAACAATGATAATGGTTAAATCTTTACAAAATTATTCAAGCACTCAAGCCATCATGTTTGACTGAATTTGGAATTCTAGTAAAAGCCATTTCCCGGGGTGCCTGGGTGGCTCAGTGGGTTAAGCCTCTGCCTTTGGCTCAGTGGGTTAAGCCTCTGCCTTCGGCTCAGGTCAGGATCCCAGGGTTCTTGGATCCAGCCCCCCCCCCCCATCGGGCTCTCTGCTCAGCAGGGAGCCTGCTTCCTCCTCTCTCTGCCTGCCTCTCTGCCTACTTGTGATTTCTGTCTGTCAAAAAAATAAATAAAATTAAAAATAAATAAATAAAAGCCATTTCCCTTCAGAACTCTAAATGGGTGTCTCCATTGTCTTCTGTCTTCTTTTAGAGTGCATTTTGAGAAGCCCAACACTATTCTCATTTTCATTCCTGTTTTATGAAATCTCATTCCTTCCTCTCCTCTCTTCCCCTCCTCTCTTCCCCTCCTCTGCCTCCACCACCTCCGACCTCTTTCTCCTCCTTTTTCTTCTTTTTCTCTCAACTTATGTGATGTTTTCTTGATCTCCAGTGTTGTCAAATTTCACGATGTGGTGGCCTTCAATCTGGAAATTTATTCATGCCTTCAATTCAGTTTTCTGGGGGTGTTGGATGGCTCAGTTGATGAAGTGGCCAACTCTTGATTTTGGCTCAGGTCATGATTTCAGGGTTATAAGATCAAGCCCTGCATGGGAGTTGGTTGGAAGCTTGCTTGAGCTTCTCTCTGTCTGCCCCCTCACCCCCCAAAAAATAAATAAATAAATCCTTTAAAAGGGAGAATTTCTACATGTAATAGTCTTTGAGTGACTATAGTCTTCTCCATGGGGTGATCTGGCTATGCTGTTACACTTATTTACTTATTTATTTTAAAGATTTAATTATTTGTTTTAGAGACAGCACATGTGAGTGGAAGTGGGGTGCAGAGGGAGAGTCCTGAAAGCAGACTCTGAGCTGAGCTTAGAGACCTATGTGTGGCTCATTTGTAGGACACCAAGATTGGACCTGAGCCCCTTAACCAACTGCACCACCCAGAGCGCCCCTGGCTGTACTGTTTTATAAGAGAACGTCCATGTGTGTATTGCAGGTCTTTTCTCTTGTGCTATTCAGATTCCTCAACAACTGATATTTTCAGTATCAGTCACTGAGCACCAAGTGGGCAAAAGAGTTGGTTGTTCTTAATATTAATTATATAAATATTTATATAATCTCCTATTTTTAGTACATGGTTCCTATTCTCAACTTTACTGACTCTTTTTCTCCAAAGTTCTCTGTTTTCCTCTCTCCAGGGAATAAATTTCCCTCTTACGTGCATATAGGGAAGAATAGTCACCTCTTTACTCAAGATCGGAGAAGAGATCTGAGGGTTTAATTACTTCTTTTTTTAATTTTTATTAACATATAATGTATTATTTATTTCAGGGGTACAGGTCTGTGAATCATCTGTGAATCATCAGTCTTACACAATTCACAACACTCTCCATAGCACATATCCTCCCAAATGTCCATCACCCAGCCACCCAGGCACCCTATGCCTCCCTGTCCCCTGTAAGCAGCTCTCAGTTTGTTTCCTGAGATTAAGAGTCTCTTATGGTTTGTCTACCTCTCCGGTCCCATCTTGTTTCACTTTTCCTTCCCTTCCCGCCCACAAACCCCCACCCTGCCTCTCAAATTTCTCATCAGAGAGATCATATGACAATTGTCTTTTTCTGATTGACTTATTTCACTGAGCATAATACCCTCTAGTTCCATCCCTGTCATTGCAAATGGCGAGATTTTGGGTTTTGTTTTTGTTTGTTTGTTTGTTTGTTTTTTAAGATGTTTATTTATTTATTTATTGACAGAGAGAGAGATCACAAGTAGGCAGAGAGGCAAGCAGAGAGGGAGGGGGAAGCAGGCTCTCTGCCGAGAAGAGAGCCCAATGTGGGGCTCGATCATAGAACCCTGAGATCATGACCTGAGCCAAAGGCAGAGGCTTAACCCACTGAGCCACCCAGGTGCCTGGTTTGGGGGTTTTTTTATGGCTGCATAGCATTCCATTATATATATATCACATCTTCTTTATCCATTCATCTGTTGATGGACATCTAGGTTCTTTCCATAGTTTGGCTATTGTGGGCATTGCTGCTATAAACATTCGGGTGCATGTGCCCCTTCAGATCACTACATTTGTATCTTTAGAGTAAATACCCAATAGTGCGATTGCTGGATCATATGGTAGCTCTATTTTCAACTTTTTGAGGAATCTCCATACTGTTTTCCAGAGTAGCACCAGCTTGTATTCCCACCAACAATGTAGGAGGGTTCTCCTTTCTCTGCATCCTCGCCAGCACTTGTCCTTTCCTGACTGGTTAATTTTTGCCATTCTGACTGGTGTGAAGTGGTTTCTCACTGTGGTTTTGATTTGTATTTCCCTGATGCTGAGTGATGTTTAGCACTTTTTCATGTGTCTATTGGCCATTGGTGTAATTGCTTCTTGAGTAGACTTTCATCTTTGTTTAGTTTAGTCTTTGTTTATTAACCCATCTCTGTCTCACACTTTCACTAATTTAACTAATATATTGCTTATTCCTGAGCTTTGGGTGATTTCTTTGATACAATTTGCTTCTCTGTTTTCCCAATTGTTGCCTTAAGACCTAGTTTTCCTATAACTGATAAATTAATTATCACTCACACATCATCTTCCAACACAATTATGTTCCTATGTCTTCTTCTTTCTTTGTCTTTATGTGCTGATGTCTTATTATTTTTTTTTTTCAGTAGTTCCATATTGGTGAAGTTTGGGAAGAGAAAAAGATCTAAAGATCAATTTCCAGAGTATCCGGCTGAAATTATAGATTTCATTCCATGCTGTTTAAATATTTCCAAAATTTATATTTCCCAAATTAAGCCAACTAACAAAAATCTTTAAAGATTTTGTTAAAATGCATATTCCTGGGTTTTATCTCAGATTTACTGAATTATAATCCTCAGGGGAAATGCAACAGAATTTGTATGGTCTTTTGTTGTTGTTGTTGTTAGATTTTATGTATTTATTTAGAGGGAGAGAGAACGCAAGTTGTGGAGGGGCAGAGGGAGAAGGAGAGGTGACTGACCACAGGCAGGGAGCCCAATGCAAGGGGGGGTTGTGATCCTCAGATTCCAGGATCATGACCCTAGCTGAAGGCAGAGTCTGAGCCACCCAGGTATGCCAAGGGAATTTGCATTCTTAACAAATGCAGAAAAGGATGACTATGATCAGTTAGCTTTGTGAAATACCATTTCAAGATACATGAAAAGAACATTTTCACAAATAATGTTAGCATAGACCTCATACCAAGAATAAATAAATATTTTCACACACACAAATGCACACACAAACTATAAGTCATTCTCAATTATAAACATAGATTAAAAAACTATAAATATTAGCAAATTAAATCTAACATCATAAAACATAATGAATTATTACCAAGTTATGAATCTTCTAAAGACGTTTCAGAATTAGAAAAGTTTTTGTTTTTGTTTTTGTTTTCACCACAATTCACATTAACCTTTTAAAGAAGATTATCTCAGTAAATGCTGAAGAACATCAAATAATAATTAATATGCATTTCAGATAATAAGCAAATAACATCCTTCCAGGAATGAAAAGAAAAGTCTTTGGCCAGATTAACTGCTACAGTAAATGTCTTACTTAATGAGCTAATATTAGGGTCATTTCAATAAAAGGCAAGAAAAAGGCAAGGATGTCACTATTATCTTTCCTATCAGATATAGTCCTGTAAGCCTTCCTCAATGCAATAAGAAAAAATAATAGAGTTAAAAATATTGCAAAGAAAACAACTAGTTTCTGATTTTCTACTTAGAAAACCAAGAGAATCATCTGAAAAACAATGAAATTTTATTTGTCGCCATATAAAATTAACATTTAAAAATTCAATAGAATTCTTATGTACTTATAATAATTTACTAGGAAATAGACAACAGATTAATGAACAAATAAAAATTAGAAATAGAATATGATGAAGGTAACATTTCAAATCAGTAGAGAGATGGTGGAATATTCATAAATTTACCTGGAAAATATGGTCCTTTAATTTAGGAAAATCACATCCAACAAAACAGAAAAATGTGCTAAGTGCGTGACTGGGAAATTATTGATAAAAGATGCATAAATGACTAATAAGTATATTTAAAAATTAAACATCAGTAAGCATATTTAAAAATTAAATTTTCCTCATTGAGAAAAACAAATTAAAATAGCAATCAAATTTTGTATCATTCGGGTGAGCAAAAGTCTTTTAAACTGATACTATCCTGTGTTGGTGAGAATGGTGTGAACAACACTCAATATTTTTGTGGTAGTGCAGAAATTTAACATCCACTTGGAGGAATTTGGCACCATCTTTCAAAATTTAAAATACATGAAGATTCCTGGGTGCCTCAGTTGGTTAAGCATCTGCTTAGGTCATGATCCCAGAGTTCCTGGATCAAGTCCCGCATCAGGCTCCCTGGTTCATGGGAAGTCTGCTTCTCCCTCTGATCCTCACCTGTCTCTCATGCTTTCTCTCTCTTTCTCTCTTTCAAATAAATAAACAAAATCTTTAAAAAACTGGGTGATGAGAATTAGAGGGCACATGATATGATGAGCACTGGGTGTTACATTCAATTAATGAATAATTGAACATTATATCAAAAACTAATGATGTAATATACCTCGGCTAATTGAATTTAAGTTAAAAATGATTAAAAAAATAAAAACTAAAAAAATATTTTAAAATACATGAAAACATTTACCCAGATGTTCTAAGAGGCTCTCACATAGAAACACTTTCATATAAGCACAGATATCCATATCCCCAAACATTAATTGAATAATTACTTTAATGCCAAAAATATGTTGAAAATAACTAGACATTAATCAGAAAGGAAACTTGAAATTGTCATGTGCACCCTATGAAACATTACGTAAGTCCTTAGAGAAATGTTCTGTATAACATGGAAAAAATCTCTAAGACGTCCTAAGTAAGAAAAGCAAATCACAAAGAAATATTAAATGGTATCATTTACGTGATATTTAGAACAGAACTAAAACGTTATATATGAAATGATTAGCAGAGCAGAGATCATAAAGAGATATTTACCTCTGCATCCCTTATATTTTACAAGATAAATTACCCTTTATATTATTTCAGAAATAGTTTAACTAGAAAAGCAACCTTAGTTTCCCAAATTCATTAGATGTTGTTCTGAGAGTTTTCTCTTAAAATATTAGTGTCTGTAGTTGTTTATCTTTATCTAAGTGGGAATGTGACATTCGAATTTTATCTCACTTGCTACTGACTTAACAGAATAGCTAGGAAATCACCTCCTGTGTCTTGTCTTCTCAGGTCAGCCAACTTGACCCTCTTTTCTATACTATCTGTCCTTAATCATATTCTTATATACTGAGAGATTCCTTACCCCAGTTTTCTCTCTTCACCAATTAAAGCTTTTACCAAGCAGAGATAATTATCATTTACATCCATGTGACCTGTGTGCTGTGTCTCTGAAGGTTTCCAGACAAATTGTTGTAAAGAAAGAGACTTCTACTCTATAATGGGAACGAGGCAGAGGGCAACAGTCTTCCCTGAAGAGGAGGTCTTTCTAGTCCTGGCTCTTCGGCATCAGCTTTGAAGAACTGAGTTTGCTTTACTTTTTATCACTTAATTATAAATTTAGTTGCATGTTCATTAGCCTTTCCTTTTCCTTTTATTTTTTTTCCTCCTTATCACTTTAATTTTTAAATATGGAATCTGAACAACATCATAGACCAGAACTGGGTACTGCTCGTGGCAAAATACAAGAAAGAAGGATTTGGGGAAGCCAAACAAAAGAGTAAAATTGTGTTACAAATGTTTGGATATAAGTAAAAAAAATACATTACATAGGTATTCACACTTTAAATAACGTGCTGAGTGTTTCGCTACTGCAAGCCCTTCATAGCAGATCAATACCATTTACACCACTCACTCACAGCAAGCAGTAAATGCCTTTTACCTCACCTGTTTCTAACCATTTAACATGGTTAAAAAGATGCCTAGAAACATCAATTGGGGTGATTTCTCTTAAACTGAAAATGGGCCAATTAGTCTTGGCACTACACTGCATGGAAAAAGGACCTAGAGAAAGACAGGGAGAGAGGAAATCACACAATGAGTGTAAATGCATTAGTTTTGCAAGTTCATGAAAGTTAAGTTCAACTTCAAGTTCAGCAAAACATGCTGGAGAGTGGAAAACAATCTGCTCTTGTACTGTACTGCTAAGTTGTTTGATACATATGCACTATGGATCGCCTAACATATTGATTATGCTGTAAGTATATCAAGTTAAACAATAACTCTGAACCCAGCCCTGGACATTTGTCATGTCACACCTCCTTGGCAGCAGTGGAAATTGGTGATCAATGCCATTTTAGAAGGAACAGATATTCATTATTAATAAACATGGTGAGGCTGAAATGAGGTAATTAAGTAGAAATAAATTAAGTTCTACTCTACTCCAAGGGAAAAACCTGCCAGGATTGATTGGTACATTCATTTAATTAATGTTTTAGTACAATTCAGAAATAGTGGAAAGATTGAGGAGTGGCACATGCTATATAAGGTTCTAAAAAGGAAACGGGGATATTTTAGGATGAAAAAATTGCTTCTTTCTCAGGCCTCACATTGCCTACATTAATTGTTTAATTCTGGCAATATCATGTTTGTTTGAGTGGATTTTATTCTCTGGGGCCCCAAATCCATTTCTGCTATGTAATTTGACTAAAGGGAGGAATAAAACTTTAACTTTTGGCCTGGGTGAATTATGGCTAAGTTGATGCCTCTTTTAGTTTGTAAATGTGTTCAGTTTTCCTGAGGCCAAGTGGGAAATGTGCCCAATAGGCAACTTGACATCACCACCAGCTACTTCTAATTCACCACTGCATTGCAATTGAGGAGCCATAAACTACATTTCCTGGAATCCCCTTCCCCTAATTGTTATAGGTTCCAGTTGGCCGATATGAAGTACTTACGTAAGAGTTGGAAGGTGTTAGAAAAGAAGCAGCCAGTATTCTCTAGGCAGATTTCTGGTGTTAAAGCAGATTTCCAGCTAATCCTTAAAAACCACCTAATACTCTTGTAGACTACATAGCAAATTTCTCAGAGATTCTTTCTTTTTTCTAAATTTTTTTAATTTAAATTCAATTTAGTTAACATATAGTGTATTATTAGTTTCAGGGGTAGAATTCAATGATTGATCAATTGAATATAACACTCAGTGTTCATTACATCAAAATGCCTTGCTTAATGCCAATTACCCTATTACCCAATTGCCTTATCCCACCACTCACCTCCATTCCAGCAACCCTTAGTATGTTCTCTATAGTTAAGAGTCTCTTATGGTTGGCCTCCTCTCTTTTTATCTTGTTTTTTCTTCCCCTCCATATGTTCATCTGTTTCATTTCTTAAATTCCACATATGAGTGAAATTATATATTTTTCTTTCACTGACTGACTTATTTTGCTTATGTAATACCCTCTAGTTCCATCCATGTTGTTGCAAATGACAAGATTTCATTCTTTTTGATGGCTGAATAATATTCCATTGCATATATATACCACTTCTTTATCTATTCATCTATAGATAGATAGCTGGGCTCTTTCTATATTTTAGCTATTATGGACATTACTGCTATAAACATTGGGGTTTGTGTGCCCCTTCAAGTCATTATTTTTGTATCCTTTGGATAAATACCTAGTAGTGTAATTGCTGGGTTGTAGGGTAGTTTTATTTTTAATTTTTTAAGGAAACGCTGAACTGTCTTCCAGAGTGGCTTCACTGGTTTGCATTCCCACCAACAGTAGAAGATGGTTCCCTTTCTCCACATCCTCACCAAGATCTGTAGTTTCTTGAGTTGTTAATTTTAGCCATTCTGACTAGTGGGAGGTGGTACCTCATTGTGGTTTTGATTTCTATTTCCCTGATGCTGAGTGATGTTGATGTGTCTGTTAGCCATTTGTATGTCTTCTTTGGAGAAATATCTGTTCATGTCTTCTGCACATTTCTTGACTAGAATTTTTTGGGGTTATTCAGTTTGATAAGTTCTTTGTAGATTTTTGGAAAGTAGCCCATTATCTACTATATCATTTGCAAATATCTTCTCCCATTTCATAGGTTGTCTTTTAGTTTTGTTGATTGTTCCCTTTGCTGTGCAAAAGTTTTCATCCTGATGAAGCCTTAATAGTTCATTTTTTCTTTTGTTTCCCTTGCCTCTGGATACCGCTCTAGCAAGAAACTGCTGTAGCCAATGTTGAAGAGGTTGCTTCCTGAGTTCTCTTCGAGGATTTTGATGGATTCCTGTCTCATATTTAGGTCTTTCATCCATTTTGAATTTATTTTTGTGTACTGTGTAAGAAAGTGATCTAGTTTCAGTCTTTCACATGTGGCTGTCCAATTTTCCCGACACCATTTGTTGAAAAGACTATCTTTTTCCATTGGATATTTTTTCCCCGATTTTCAGAGATTAGTTGACCACAGAGTTGAGGGTCCATTTCTGGGTAACTATTTTTCTCCATTGATTTATGTGCTTGTTTTTGTGCCAGTATCATAATCTCTTGATGATTACAGCTTTGTAATACCTTTTAAAGTCTGGAATTGGGATACCTCCAGCTTTGGTTTTATTTCTCAACATTATCTTGGCTATTTGGAGTCTTTTCTGGTTCCATATATCTCAGAGATTCTTGATATCTGCAATGGCTGCTAGGTGAGCTGTTGAGAATCTTCTGCTTCAGGGCTAAGACACTCTCTGGTACTTCCTGACCTTTATTCTTCTTCTTCCCTTGATTGATAGCCTAATTTCCTTTGTTAAAATCCTTCACACTTAGAATGCATAGAGTTGCTTGTATATTACTTTCATTGTCAGAATTATCTTTGTATCATTGGAATTATTTGATATATGTTGATATATAACTCATCCAGATCTGAGCACTCTCTTGCATGTAAAGCTAGAATTTCAAATAATAGAAATTTTCTAAATATTTTGCCTCGGTTACTCTGAACATGATATGACATGTCTTATGATTAATAAAGATCACATGATATCAACCAACACGAATATCTTTGCTTCATATCAGAGTTGCCTCTATCTTGACAGGCAAGGTAAGGGTCAAAGAGCTGTAAGAGGCATGACATCATGCCAGGGGAGGGTGAAGGCAGGGGAGTATTCAGGAAGAAGACTAGGAGACTGAAGTTATGAAGATTGTGTTTGCAATGCAACAAAGGCACTAGGAGTGGCAGAGGAACAATAAGAGAGAAGAAGAACAATGAACATATGGATCAGAGGAAAGGAGCAGGATGGAAAGAATGGGGTAAGAGCTGGCAACAGGGGAGTGAGTTAGCTGGCACAAATGTTATCAATAAAAATCAGTATAGTTGACATTCTTCTGTTAAAACAGTCTGACTAAATGAAATAGTAGTCAGATTTTGTACATTTATTCAAGAAACGTTTACTAAGCATTTTCTATAACCAGTAACTGTGTTACATGGAAGGTTTATAAAGATAACAGTTACTATTCTTCATGAAAATGTTCTTCAAAGACTAAGGGATTATAAAGAAAAGCTAATGTAATTCCAACTGGATTGTACAAATTCAATTGAATTTAAAAATCATCTCCTGTTCTAAGGGAAAAATTAAAGATCTTTTAGCATCCACATAGTCTGGATGTTCTCAAAGTTCTTACACATCCCTACTGATCATCCATGCTGTTCACTATATGAATATTGAATGTCTTAACACCCTTGGTTGCAAGCAAAAGACCACTCAGTTTAGTTTAAGAATAAAAAGGGAATTATATGTTATCTACTGAGTGTTTTGTGTTGGATTGCCCAGAAGCAGATGGAGTTTGCGATGGAATTTGACATTTGGGAATTGATTAGGCATCCAAACCTATCGAAGCAGAAATAGAGTGAAAAGTTGAACTGTGGGTTAGACCTGGCAAAACCTTGGTCAAATTCATAAGGAGTTTGGAACCTACATAGCCTATATGGATTTTCCTATAGTAGACCTAAATGCCTGAGACTTTATCCCTTGCTCAGTGATCAGAAACAGATATGGGCAAGCTTTGGAATAAGGCAGCTCTTCATAACCCAGGCAAATCCTGAGAGAACTGACAGAATTCTCAAAAGTTAGGATGCCAAGTCCTTTCTTGAAGAGGGCACATCTTCACATATACCACAAGTTATTTTATGTTGTCCAAGAAAAAGGAGAATAACCAAGTCTTCTGGAAGGTTGAAGAACTAGGGCAACTCTGGACTAAAAAGGAGCATTTTGTAGACTTTGTTTCTGCAACTCTTTAACTTTATTAACCTTCCAATCTCTAATCCTTTTGTGTTCCAACTCCAGTTCCCAAAAAGATAATTTAATTGTCACAGATCTGATCAGATAATCAACCCCGGACCCAGTCCCTTGCAGTCAAGCTCCTGCAGTGTGAACACAGCTTCCAGGAAACTCTAAGTAGATAAGTGGCAGTGTTGGTGGTGAATTAGTTCTTAGGAAAGAGCAAATGGCTCATGGATGGTGAAGACACCTCAAAAGGCAATCATGTAATCAGTAGCCATTACAAGTATTCTGTGATTAAGTCTCTTAAGGATCATTTCTGTCTGGGGACTAGAATCAATCAATGCACTTGGATTTTTGCTGAAAGGAAAATATTTGCAAAACTTGCTCTTGCCCAAGCTTGTCAAATGTGTTGATAATATCTCTCACCCAACAGTATCGAGCATGGTTAGTTTACAATTTCTGTTAACCAGCAGATATTTCCTGGTATAAATTCAAGGAGAACATGCTAAGATTCCAGGCATGACAACACATTTCTACGGTGAATCACTGAGAGCAGCCTCTAGGAAACAAGGTGTCCATGATGAAGGTATCTAAGTAAGGTTGGAGAGAGGGAGAGAATGTAAGCTATGAACTTAGAGTATTATATTGTTTCATTATTTCTTCAGACATTCATCACAGAAATATAAGATGTGATTACTCCAAAAACAAAGGAAAAGCTATAAGTCCTCTTAGAGATACTCTGTTTCTAGTATGTTTTATGTAAGAAAAGGCTGCAGTTACATGAAAAATTTACTGGCCTACCAGGATAAAGACAAGAGGCTGTTCGGCAGAAATAGAAAAGAGTAAAGGTTAAGTAGTCCTTGAAGTCTGAATCTGTACTGGTACCTTGGGATGAATAGAAATCACTGATTTTTATTAAAGAAAAAAAAATGGATACTTCACTTTCTAGTGTTAAAGCTATGCTTTCCCATGAAAGTTCAGATGACAAAAATACAGCAATTATTTGCTTCTCAAAAATGACATCATTTATAGAATGACAAAACACAAAAAGCCCATCCATCTGTCAAGAAGTATCACCTCTAGATAGTAATGTAGTCTAAATACAATTATGGTCCCTTCATTATAAAACAATTAGAGTTGGATAAAGTAAAATTTTTAATGCATCGCTAGAGCTAAATAAATTACCAATTGACCCCCAAAAATAGTTAAACAGAGCCAGTGATATTCTTTACAAGCATGTAAAAAAGAAAAACAAAAGTGAGATTTACCCTAAAGTCAACTATAAATATCAGCACTGCAATCAGGGTTAAGATTGGGCGCATGGTACAGAGAAGACTATGTCTTTGGACAGCAAAGATGGAAAGATAAATCTGAAATTCCTGTCTTAAATCAGGATATAAGGGGGCTAACATGGTTCCATGGTCTTAATAGCTGGGACTGGCAGGGTTTACCATCAACATAAGACCAGCTTTCTACAAGACAACTGGTCACTTGGCCATACCCGTAAGTGACAAAGGCACCTTAACTTCTATTTGTCGTCTTTTCTGCACCCAGAGGAATAAAAGCAAACTTTATGGCTATCACTTTACATAGCTTCAGGAAAAAAAAGGCAGAATGCAAATACAGTGAGTGTAAGCAATGAAGTACCTATGATGGAAGGGTGGCTTATATTTTTTAAGAGCAAGAAAGAGCTAAGAAAGTAAGAGAGAATGTGAATTCTAAGTTTTAGTCATTTCAATCTCTTTCCTTTTCGCCACCATCTCTAAGGTATAGTAGCTGCTTCCTGCAGTTGACACCCTCATGACACCTTATTATTCCATTTTTATCTTTTCAAAATTTCGATACGTAATTACCAATTCTTTATATTAAATTATCTTGGGTGAAATAACTGGTGTGATTTCTGTCTTCTGACTAGATCCTGATAGATACATATGTGGAACTCCTTATTTTTTAAACCTACTATTTTCACCCTTATTCTAGTGTTAGGAAAAAGTGGCCAAGCACCCCAAAGAACAAGTCAACTTGGGAACAGAAATGGTAGAGTGGGGAACATAGAAGGAAGAGAATGGAGTTCCCGGTTCTTTTGCTCTCTGGGCTGTGAGATATGAAAAACCAAAATATCATTGCCCTCAGCCCTTGCTTTCCCAGCAACCTGAAATAACAATTGCAATCTTGATTTTAATGAGCTCACCACTAAAACTCAGTCAGCAGTTGGTATCAAATGTTGAAACTAGAAAAAAAAAATACAAGCTATCACCACTTACATAAAAATTCTGTCTTTTTTAGAACCGATGTTCCCATTTTCCAACTATTTAAAAATGAGACTGCAGTGAGCAGGAACAATTGCTTTATATTCAGTGCACTTAGATGAATGTTTGATATAAAGGGAAATTAACTTCATATAGTCTTTTTCTGTGCACCATATTAAGCATGAGATTTTCAGTTCTGCACCATGTAGTAAAAGAAATGCACACAGAGAACATTAGGACTGAAGCAATGACTATTCCATTTCTGAGAACTGGTGACTCCATTCTGCTCTATACAGAGAAAGAGCTATGTGTTTATGGGGAGGAGCTAGTATAGGACAGGGTGTCAATTCAATCTCCCTTGAAAAAGTCCGAGGTATTGAACTAGTCATTGCTGCAGTATAGTACAAATGCTAGGTAAGGCAGACTGCACACCCAGATAAGAGGTTACAAGGACATTTGACATATTTTCAGAGCCTAATTGATGGCATAGCTGGGAGTGCCTCAGGGTAATTCTTGTGCTGAAGTAGGCTTTCCAAGTTGAAGAAATACATATATATTTTTAAAGTATACCACTAGTTGGTTTGTTTCACTGATAAGGGTTACTTTCTCCTGTATTTTTATCTTCATGTTCTTTTTTTTTTTTAACATTTTATTTATTTATTTGCAAAAGAGAGGGAGACAGCAAGAGAGAGAACACAAGCAGGGGAAGCAGGAAAGGGAGAGCAGCAGGCTTCCTGCCCAGGAGGGAGCCTGATGCTGGTCTGGATCCCAGGACCCTGGGATCATGACCTGAGCCAAGGCACACACTTAATGACTGAGCCACCCAGGTGCTCCTTGTCTTCATGTTCTGACAATTTCCACCTAAAATGTAGAATGCACCCAACTTGGGAAAAGAGGAAAGAGTTTTAGTTCATAGTTGAGAAGAGAAAAAGAGAACAAAGTAACTCTAATAATAAGAAAAGTAAATATGTTTTGCTACAGATGCCGTTGAGATGTTAAGAAATATTATTTAATAAAATGTATTTTGAACATTAGAAATATGAAGCAGAAAATGCAAACGTTAGTGCACTACTCATTGCTATCCAGATAGTTTTTAAGGAACTTCAGGATGAGAGTCCAAGCTACAGCAGCAGAAGGTCCATACTGACCTCTATCCATTTATCACACAGGCATAGTAATGGTAATGTCCTAACACCAGTGATACATTGCTGACTCTGGAGAAAATCACTTGCATCTTAATGTGCAAGTATAACTGTCTTTCCAAATAGTAAATCTACAGGGAAGGAAAGTCACCACCCATTCAATTTATAAAGAAGGAAAAGAAGGTCATATTTGCTTTGATATAAACATCTATAATGAATGAAAGAGAAAGAAAAAATAAGTTAATAGATATTTAAATAAGTTTGCAGATTTATGATGGCCATATTTTTCCATATGTTGGTCTTCAATGGCCTAAATGTTTATGTCCCCTTAAAAGTCACATGTTGAAATCCCAATATGATGATTTTAGAAGATGGAGTTTGGGATCAGTGATTAGGTCATGAGGATGGAGATATTAGTGCTCTTATCAGAAAGATCTCACCAAATTCCATAGCTGCTTCTGGCATGTGAAGATATAAAAAGTCTACAAAAGAGGGCACTCATCCAAACATGCTGGCACTCTGATCTCAGATTTCCAGCCTCCAGAACTGTGAGAAACAAATTTCTGTTGTTCATATGATACCCAGTCTGTGACATTTTGTCATAGCAGCCCAAATAGACTAAGACATGTCTCTCTCAATTTTTGTTCTTTGCAGTAACTTTGACCAATTTTAATAGAAGACTGTTAAGTATTTTCTGGTTTAATATATTAGAAAATAATTGTAATTAATGTAATACATCAGTGTCTTGGGTAAGGATACTCTCTGATGTCAAGATAATGTTAAAAATCTATTAGTAATAATCTGTTAGTAATCTAATAATGTAATAGATCATCAAGCTTTCATTCATCTCTTTGACATATAGTGAGTACCTACCACATACCAGGCTTTGCTTGGTGTGCTGAGGATGTAGAAATAAAAGATTGTCTTAAAGAATTTTAGTTTATTATTGTAATTTTAAAAAGTCAAACAATGGTCTGAAATGATAATTGTTGTGGTAGAGGAAAGCACAGCATGCTGCAAGTACCTAAAATTGTACATTTGGATATCAGGATGTGTGGAGGGAGAGATGAGTTAATAAAGAAAGAGTTTCTAGGAAAAAAAAAGTTTGAACAAAGGATAGGAAATGAGAGATGAGACAGAAAAGTGAGTAATTGGTAAGCAGGATTAAGAAGTTACTCTGTTTTGCTCTGTCTGGTTTCCTGGTTCTACACTTTGCTAAAATTGATTCCATTCATAGCTTTCTTATGCTCCTCTCCGCTTTACTGTCAGACTCTTCCCTGAACTAAGACATCAATTTTGAGTTCACTGGAGAGCAACATCCATACCCTACTCTCCTCCCAGACAAGTAAATTCCTTGAGGAATGTCAAGATGCTGTGTGATGTTTATAAGGGCAGTTCACAACAAAGTATCTTATGGGAGATTCTTGGGTTTCTTTGAAGAAAGTTATAATAAAAATAGAGGCATATCAAATGAGATCTGATGCATTCAGGATGGTATGACTGTAGACAATGACAATTACCATATGGTTTCACTCATACGTGGAATATAAGAAACAGCATAGAGGATCATGGGTTAAAGGAAGGAAAACTGAAGGGGAAGTCATCAGAGAAGGAAACAAACCTTGAAAGAACAAACCGAGGGCAACTAGAGGGGAGGTGGGTGGAGAGATGGGGTAATTGAGTGATGGGTATTAAGGAGGGCACATGATGTGATGAGCACTGGATGTTATACGAAACTGAAAAGTAATTGGACACTACATCTGAAACTAATGATGTACTATATGTTGACAAATTGAATTTAAATAAAAAATTAAAAAATAAATAAAAATAGAAGCATATCCTTAGACACAGTGATTCCATGTTATATCTTGTATAAATTACCATATACAAACTTTACAAATATAGATGATATAGATATATGGATACACATACACAACACATATATATGGCATATACCTACTGAAGAAGATTATTGTCTTGGCTTCTCTGCATCTTCCCCATTCCACCTTCCATTGGAATAATCCTTTTTCAGAAGGGTTCTTTGATTTTCAGTGGTACAGAATATAAAGGTTAAGAGGAATGAAAAAGAAGAACAAGAAACACTTAGGACAGAGGAAATCGTCAGAGGGAAGTTTTGAAGAACTCTTATTTTTATCAACGAAAAGAAGCTATACATGTCTGTTTATGTAGATTTAAAAGTATGTCTACTATCAGACATATATATAGTTTCTTTTGAATATATAGATATAGTCATAAAATGCATTCATACATATATGGAAAAACTGCTGGAAGGGTGCCTTCCAAACTGCTAACCTTTATCTGAGGAGTGAATTGGATTGGGGTCAGGGGCAAATTTTCACATTCTTTTTGAAGTGAGCATAACTTTGTAATTTAATAAAAACTGATGAAGATTTTTAAGAAAAAAAAAAAAAAAAACAGATTCACTGGGGTGCCCATGTGGCTCAGTGGGTTAAGCCTCTGCCTTTGGCTCAGGTCATGATCTCAGGGTCCTGGATTGGAGCCCTGTATCAGGCACTCTGCTCAGCAGGGAGCCTGCTTCCCCCTCTCTCTCTGCCTGCTTCTCTGCCTACTTGTGATCTTTGTCAAATAAATAAACAAACTCTTAAAACAAAAAAAAAAACAGGTTCACAGTATTTAAAAAAAAATAATAATAATCATGCCATTCGTTTTTCCTCTACAAAAAAATCATAGATACCTAGAGCTGAAAGGGAGCCCAAGAGACCACCCAGTCCAGACAGGGCTATGTCTAGCCCATCTAGCAGATGGTTGCATTTTCTTTTCTTTATGTTCCCCAGGAATAGAGAGATTCCCATGGTAGTCTATTCTTGGGTTCAATTATCCTTCCTCTCTTGAAATTTCCGCTTCTGAAGAAATAAATTCCCATAGCAGGGAGACATTGTTAGTAAAGTATTATTTTTAGTTATTATTCTGAAGCATATGAGTTGAATGATGAAAGGTAAAAAATTCAAATACCTGATATGTGTGCTAAGCAGAAATTATCTGTTGAAGGACTTTCCAAGTGACTTAGTATAAGTCATAACATCTGAAACATTAGCAAGTCTAGCAGGACAAATCTGGTAAAGTAGACAGTTTTCTAACTATGACTTAAACACAAAAGTCTCCTGAGTATTGACTTAGTTCTCTCATATTTTGGATGCCTGAGTACTCTAGCATCTACCATTTTACAATGGGATTAAATCCAGCCACTAATTCTAATCTAGGAAAAATTCACAGGTAAATTAAAAAAAAAAAAAATCAGAATTCTACAAAGCAGGAAAGAAAGCAGAGCACTGTTCAAATTTCCTAAATGTATTCCTTAAGACTAGCTGCCAGGTCTTTTTCTACTTTCTTATATATCTAGAAAATATTCTGGGGGCATTTTCTGTATCCAAGAAAGTCATTTTTAGTGGAGGTGTCACTATGTTCAAGGAAGAAATGATGGTTTAAGATGAAGGCAGATCTTAAACCATTGGGGTTAGTTAAGAGTTGATCTTGATTAGGGTTATATCTATTCAGATGTTAGTCCTCTTTTTGGTTATTCTTGTAAAAATGATTTAAAGATGTCTTGTTAAATTATTCATTTTTCAGCAAATAAAAACACCTCTTAATTATGAGGCCAGACGAGTTGTAAGTCACATATACTCTAAATAATACATTTGCTAATATTATATAAAGATTGGGAAGCATTTCAGGAGGGTTTCTATTGATATCCTTTGTTAATAGCTTCCCCTTCCCTTATAACCTAACTTATACCTGCAAATTTCAGATAAATACGCCAAATCAAAGCTGTACGCAAATGCTTCATCATTGAGAACTCAAAAGAAACAACTATTTTCAGTTCAGTTTTCACATACAATAAATATAATGCTTACTTAATGAAATACATCATGTGTTAGCATTTTTAGTTTACAGAAACGTGGTTTTACTTTCATTTCAAATACTTATCCTACTAGGAATACCTACCATTCGATATTACACATCTTACATGGTGACATGAAAACTACATAAAAATTGCTTCATTTTCTGAGTAGAAAAATAGAGATACAGGCCTCAGGGCTCAGAAGAGGAATCATAAGTGACACTTGAGATGGGTGGCCTAAGAAGTTTCACCCTCATTATTCACATGTCCAGACATTATATTCTGGCCGGGAGGTGGGTGGCAAGTTCATCTGATTAGCCTGTAATGCCTTAGAAGTGTTGCTTAAGCAAAACTATCAAGATCTCCCCTAACATTTTTTTTATTTCACATAAAACTACTGTCCTCCTTGTCCATTCACTAGTCCAGTGATTCCCAGCAGGAGATGGGAGAGGAGGATTTTAGCCTCCAGGGAGACACTCTACAGTGTCTGGAGGCATATTTTGTTGTCACAATTTTGTTGTCAAACAGAGGCCGGGAGGATGCTGAGCATCCTTTAATGTGCAGGAGAGTCCCCAGAAGAAAGGTTTAATTGTCCCACCAACAATATCAGTGGTGCTGAGGTATAAACTAGCTGCTGCTTCTCTTCTGTGCTCAAATATTGCCCCTCAAAGGGTCCCCTCTGCACCCCTACACCAGACTCCACACCCCAACTCCTGTTCAAGTCGTTCTTTACCACATCTCTCTTTCATTTTGTTTGTGGCCTATGCTATTTATCATTTGTCTTGTTCATCTGTTTCTGTTATGAAAACAGCTATGCTTGCCCCGTAATAAACATCTGTAGTGAGAGTGAATATATGCACTTTTATATTTATTCGCATTCACATTTGAAATTGGTTTGCTAAGCCTTTATCTGGGACTAACACTTATAACCAATATTTATTGCACAATTGCTATTGGATAGATAGTCTTCCAAAAGTTTTGCACGGATTATCTCATTTAATCATTTCAACTCATTCAGGTAAGCACTCTAAAGATTTCTATTTTCCTGGTGAAGAAACTGAGGGAGAAATAAGTTACCAAGTTCAAGCAGTTAGTACGTGCATATAGGCAGGGTACCAGTAGGCAATGACTGTAATCTGACCAAGGAAGGCTGTGCAAGCTTCTTTGTTATTAAATAGGAGCCAAAGGCTGCTTAAGAGACACAGTTGGTTCTCCGTGTTACCAAAGTCGTAATCAGATGGAATTTATTTGGTTTATGTCCATTCAAGAACAAGGCATCAACTATCTTTCAGGTGTGAATGTTGTGCTCGGTGCTACTGAGCACTCAAAGAAAACTAATTTCTTTTGATAATAAACAGACAGCCCCAATTGTTCTCTGGTAAATGAGAATCCATAATGCTGGGTGGTCTCACAGTCCTTTTGCAACATGAAAAGTTGACCAAACAGAACTCTTCTGCTCCTTCATTTTATCTTAATGCCATTAAAACACACATAATGCAGATATTGTATATGGACTAGTAAAACAGTTTATATATAATGGACCAATCTAAAGTGCTGAAAGAGCAAAGTTTGCACTAAAAAATGCTGCCCATGTCTTGGGTCCCTTACGTACTTTTTAACTTAAGAAACTTCTCTCTCTTAACCTCTTATAAATACAGTTCACAATTATATTGAATAAACCCACAGGCTGTTATTTAGAAACATAAAACAGGCACAAAAATAAATTCACAGCAGGGTAACAATTTTCTTTTTCTTTTAACCTCTTGCAAATGCCAACTTTCATTCCCCAAATTGTTCTTTGGAGAAAAGAAAGGCAATACAATTAATACACATTGTCTCTGAGCCCCTAAGTGTGTTGTCAGGTCTGAGCACTACAACATGGAAACATCTCGGCTCTCTGGCTTCTTTTCTTTTCCCATTACAGAATAAACTGTTTTAAGGGTCTTCGCCTTCACCCAGAGAACCCAGTTGTGCAGGAAAGATGAAATTATTTTCCTGACCAAATGGAAAATCTTCAAAAAAAAAAAAAAATCCATGTGATCACCATATCTACACAATCTACACAAGGACTGTTGGCAGTTCTAAATATTTGAAACAAGTGTTACCATGTTTTTATCCCCCTCTTTCTTATTTAAAACAAAAGAAATTGATAAAACACAGTCTTAGAATCTTACAAAAACACTTTGTTACTATGGATATTCCTTATCAGAGATCATCTATTCTTTCTTCCTGCTTCAAGGAACAAACTACACACTTAAATTCCTCAAATTCCTCTGACAAAATATTGCTTTAACATACCTTATTGTCCGCACTCCCTGCCAACATCTCAAAGCTCTTATTATCAAGAAAGGTGATTCTTTTGTCAAAATGAAATTCTTCTACTATTTAATACAGTTTCATTGTCTTAGAAGACGGAGAAATATAACAACCTCCCTTAGTTAACCTTCAGTTAATAGCAGCAAATATGTTTGAGTGCTTTAGATGTTTACAGAGGACTTTTACATACGTTGTCTCATTTGAGAGTAAAAACATCTCATTTTGGATATGAGAAAATTGATACTTACAGAGAAATAGGCCACATAGCTGGTATACAGCAAAATGGGAATTCAACTTCAGTTATTCTGGCTTTTTTCTCTTGAAAAAATGGAATTTTCATTTGTTTTAATGGATAATATTATGACACCATTTTCTCATTTCCTGGAGTTCTTTTTGAAATTTTGTCAAATACTCCACATTTCTTAAATTAGGCAGAGTTTATTCTAGACATTGCTGAGGATGATAGGTGATGAATTCCCACAATTTACAGTCCTTAATGTGTGTGTGTGTGTGGGAGGGAAGGGTTAGCTCATAGTATGTTACTGATAAGAAATGATAGTTTGTTTTCTGCTATTAATTAGTTATGTAATTATGGCAAAGCACTCCCGCCCCCACCCCGCCCCCGCCCAGGGACCCTAGGTCCACATGTTACAATTGAAGAGTTTGATATCACTGGTTGGGAGGTATAAGAGCCAACTTGGAGATCATTCGAAAAACTTCTTGGGCCTGATTACCAATCAAAGACCTGTTGAATTTCACTGGATTTAATTGTGCCTCTGAGAAAACAGAAGCCTGGAGAAACTGAAAAATTTGACACAGCAAGAAGACTACAGGATTCTGGCTCCTGGTTCCTGGTTTGTATCTTGCAATCATAATATCTGAACTCTGAGAACAGAGTTTAAATCCTTCCTTTAAAATCTTTGATTATTAAATGACTTCTGTTTAGGTTTCCATTTATTTAAATGTCTTGCCCATTGTTTATCTGAAATAAGTTTTTAATACTCGCTCCAAATAACAACTTTATGTTCAGATAAATACATTTTTTTTTCTTTCCAGGATGTAAGTCATTTATCACTACTTACAACTCACAAAAAACCCTAAACTGATTGCTACTTGCCCAGAGATAAGACAGACACACATTAGAGCCCTACTTAATTTTCAAAGTTTATTATGAGAAGAGATTTAACAAAACAATTAAGAGAGTAATTTTATCCCAATTTCTTGTGTAACCAGAGATTTAATCAACAGGAACATACTTTTTCCAATTAATTAATTCATTCACTCATTCATTCATTCACGTATGCAAGCATTCATTCATTCATCCAACAATATACTGCAGTGATTCAGATAAGTTCAAATATCCCACTTTTCTTTGATTTAACTTTGGATAGATTATGTACCAAATCTAAGCCTCAGGTTCCTATCTTATAAAATATTTGTACTGCCTAATCAAGAGATAAATTATAAGGAAAAACAGAAATAATGCATGGAAAGCACTGAGCATAACAGAAATTTACCCAGTAAGTGCTCAGTAAATACTGGCTGCTTTTATGAATAAATGATAAATACGTGTACAGTATTGTCTACAAACCTACATTTAGGCTAAGCACTCAGGATACACTTGTGGACAATGTGGACAGTATTTTCTGCCTCAGAGGAACTCACAGTGAAGCAGTGAAGACATATGTGGAGTCCAGAGATTATAGCAAAGAGACCTAAGTCCTATGATAAAGGTGGTACCAGATCCCATGGTGACATAAAGAAGGATGTGACCATCTTGGCTCTAGGGGGGTCAGGAGAGTCTTGAAGGGAGAATGTGTTAGTCAGACAGAAAGGAGTCATGGTCAAGAAGCAATGAAGAGTCAACGCATGGTGCATATGGAAAGAAACACCAGGTTGTGAAGGATCTTCAGGACTATGTTAATAAGGAGTTTGGGCTTTTATTTTGGGTAATAGTAAGCTCATTAAACAGAGGAGCAAGACAATTACATGTTTTGTTGTTTTGTTTTACTTTGTTTTGTTTTGTTTAAAGATGGCCCTTCTGGGTAGAAAATATACCAGAAAAGAATAAAAGACAGATGACAGGGAAACCACTTCAGGCGTTTTCGTCATGGCTCGGGCAGGAGATGTGGTGGCCCAGACAGTGGTGTTGACTCTGAGTATGGACTAGAGATTGTAATAAGGGATATAGAGATTGCAGTGATCACAGTGCATGCTCAGATTGGATACCTCCTCAAGTATATCCAAAGTACTAAAGCTCCCCCAAACTTTCACTAGCTACTTCAATTGAAGACTGCCTTCATGGTGGTAAAATTAAAAAGATGAAATTATGTGAATATTTCTTTTTCTTTTCAATGAAAAGACTAAATTAGATGCTCTAGCCCTCAACCACTCCCAGGAATAGTTTAAAAGGTAATATTGTGTGGACCTATTCTTTCATAATGACTGATTCCCTCCTCTTTGCAAGGTGGTTAGGTTCTTCTTTAAAATAACCTATGGTGCCCTGAATTTATCTCAATTTATCCATTATTGCACTTATATTAGAATTGCTTTTTCACTGGCTCCCATTCATGTCCCAGCCACATGAGGGTGAGGGCAGGAATTGCCTCTTGCACATCATTGTATTCCTGTGTCTGGCACACAGAGGTTCTCTCTAAATGAACATTGAAGGAAGGAGGAAAGAAGAAAGGAAGGAAAGGAGGGAGGGAGGAATTAGAAAGATATGAGAAGAATCATGCCTAATATAGGCCCTGAGTACAATAAAACATTTTCTCCTTTTTTGCATAAATATATCCATTTTCTGTCACTATGTTAGTGGCAGAGACATACTGGATTTAGACAGACTCAAAATGTCTCAAATTACATTTTATTACAGTGAAAGAATATGGTTTCTGGAGTTGATTATGTCTGTGTTGAGATTCTACCTCGGCCAGATATTATTAGTTAATTAACTCTGAGTCTCTGTTTTCTCATCCATAATGTATAGAAAAATAGTAATCATTAAGAGGATTGATAAAGGATTGAATCATATAATATGTTAGATAATATGATATGTGATAGGTGATCTATATTTGATAATTCTTATTATTAGGCACTTCTTAATAGTTCCTAAACAAGATGACTAACAAATACCTTGTGAAGAAGTAAGAGGTCACAATTGATAACAATTCCTTCTGAGCAATAAAGAAACCTCACCAGTGAGAACAAAGGTTTCCATAAATGAGATAATGTTTCTTTCTATTAAAATTGCTCAGTGTAGCCACCTAATAAGACAGATACTGTAAAAAAAAGAAAATATTTCTCAGTTAGGCACTAACCACCTGAAACTTACAAGTTGGAAATATTCAGAATATAATTCTGTACTTGAGACGAAACTTTAAGAAAATGACAAATGAATGTCAAATGATCAGAATCTGGGTTAAATTTACTATTTCATATATAGAAGTTGTAAAATTAGTTCCATTGACTTAAAAAAGAAGTCATAAAATGATGAAGAACTACTATGGGTTCAACAACTCCCCTTAAGGGTTGGCAACTAATTGAGTATATCAGCATCACAAAATATTTGAAAAATAATAAGGTACTTATTCTGTCTATCAGCAATATGGAATGGAGATTCTTTAATATGCAATTGCAGATTCTATAACACCTAAGAATTTCTTAGACTCTTCTACTGATAAATTGGGAACCACTGATACGCATTACATAAATAGTGGAAGAATCTGGGACACATTTCAACTATAAATGTCTATGCTTTCTACATGCTTCAAATTTTTTAAACAAGGGAACTTTTATTAGACAAACAGGAGGAGGACAAAATAGTAATAAGTCCATTTGAGTATTTTTCCTCTCATGAAATGGTCTTGTTCTTTGTCTACTCTGTATATTAGATAATATTCTAAATTTATGCAATTTGCTCCATGTAATTTTACATATATGCATATATTTTTTCATACCTCTGTATATAATAACATCTTATTCATTATGGACTCACTTCACCAATTAGGTTGAAAGCTCTTTGTGGGCAATGTTTTTTACTTCCCTTATTTCCCTAGCACCTTTGGTAGAAAGTGGGAATAATAAATAATTGTTAGTTAATAGGCTAGTTGGCTTTTTAATGTTGTTAAAGATCCTATGAGAGTTTTAGATCAAAATACAGTTCTATTTTGGAATAAAGGTGAGTGGTGGATAAAGACAGAGATTTTATTCACAAGTTGTGGCTGAGCTTTGAAGTGAGAGAACCAGTGAATAGGTGTACGGCCTTGGGTTCACATGGCGTGCACTCAGTCCGGTATCTCTGTCCTCTGTGCTGACAGCTGCCAAATTAGTCTCCCTCTGGTAATGATCCCCAAGTTAGCTTTAGTTAATGAACTGAAAGGAGCTGCAGGTACTTCTGGCCATTAACTGCCTTTCTTTGTGGGTCTGTGAGCTTGCAAGCTTTCTCTCATCCCAGAATCCAATGGCAGCCATCTAAGGGGCCTGCTGTGAGGCAGATTGCAGTGAGACAAATCTGTGTGAGGCAGGTTCTCATCTGAGAGCCTTTGCCAGAGCCAAGAAGCTCATGCTTTAAGTTTTAATTAAAGACAAACTGAACCATTTTTGGGAAAAGTTTAGGCACTCCTGGCCGGGAAGACAGCCATAGACTCTGTGTAGCTGGGGTTATCATGGGCTTGTTTCCATCTGCATAGTGGGATGCTAAGGGCAATACAACTACCATGCATTAGAAAATGAGATGTCACTCTAGTCCTCAAAGAAATTTAATAACAAAAAATGGACAAAGGAATAGAAAAAAAACATAGAAAAGTGCAGGTATATTTTCCATAGAGATACAGATAAATACAAAAATGAAACCTTCAGAAAGGAAAAAAGTTACCATTAAAAATACCAGTTGAGAGTTTTACTTTTAAATAAAACTTAATGTATGGCCTTAAGAGGCAAGTTGGAACTCAGCATAAAATAAGAAGAGCATTGTGAGGTCTTACTCTCCCAGACTATATACTTATCAAAATTAACTCTGAAAAAATGAGATGTTCCTATGGTATTTACATTACTGCAACACTTATATCCATGAGGACCCCAACACCTGGAGTCCAGGTTATTTTACAGGCATGACTCACTTCTTTGAGTCTATGCTATTTCCCCAAACCTGGAGAACTCTGGTTTCCAGATGATCTACTGGACTGATACCGACTTATAAGCAAATCAGAAATGATGTGAAATTTATATAGAAAGAAAAAGAGAAGTCAAGCATGATATCTCACAGTAGCCAAATATTATTCCCCTGAAATTGCACTATGTGTCCCCTGTCCTTCTCAATGTTTCTAGATGTGAATTCTTTTCGGAGTAGGCCCTATAATCATCCTAAATACATTTATTTTCTGCTTTTTGTACTCTGCAGCACATAGCTTTTGGTCCATTGCCATGACTGACTTAGCCTCTTTTGATTGATGACTGTTTTCTGAGCTAGAGTCTTCTCCTACCTGGAGTTGCATTTCTTCATTAACATCCTCAGGTCTTTGTGGTCACTTAAGGAATTCATAGAAGTGATATGGTTGCAGGCCACAGGTCTTTCAGAAGAGTTCGCAGATTTTTCAATAAAGCACGTAGTCTAGAGTTTCCCTCCTACAGGCTGCAGTCATAGATCAGCTGCCTCCAAATGGCAGAAGCTGACTCTAAGTAGAATTGCTGTTTGCTGGCAGAGTAACAGTAACAGTAACATATCTCTAAGCTCTTACTTCCTTCTTTTGTCACTTATCTTCATCACTTCCACTTGCAGATGGAATGATATAGCTGTTCTTGACTCTAATGTACTTCCTAAATCCCAATAAAAGAATTGGCCATCTTTTTTCCAAAAAAATACTTGCCTTTGGCAAGGTACTTCTGATGTTCTGCTGAAGAAGCATACAAATACATAATTAGGCCCCAGATCAGAAGGTATGGACCCTACCCTTACTACATGTATTGTATACCTCAGGTAAGAATATAGGTTGCTAGAGACTGCCTAGTTGTTCACCAAACATTTTCATTTTTTCTTATTTTCACTAGACTATATCCCTCCCCTTCCCTTTCTTGTATTTAGGTATGGTCATATGGCAATTTTCTGGCCAATGGAATTTGGAAAAAGTGATGTGTAACACATGTAATTCTACATTCTATTTCCCTACTAACCAGCTGGAGAGATTTCCAAGTTACTTCCACCCTGAACCCTCAAGTTGTTGTCTGAAGGATTACTTGACCAGGAACACCATGTTGCACTATTGTTTAAGAAAAGAAAAGAAGAGTGCCTGGGTGGCTCAGTTCGTTGAGTGACTGCCTTCAGCTCAGGTCATGATCCAGCAGTCCTGGGATTGAGTTCTGCATCAGGCTCCCAGTTCCACAGGGAGTCTGCTTCTCTCTCTGACCTCTCCCTCTCATGCTCTCTCTCTCAACTTAATGAATAAAAACTTAAAAAAAAAAAAAGAAAAGAGATAATCTTATACTTTGTCAAGATGCTGAAATTTGGAGGTTAAATGTTAGCAGGTAGCCCCACTGAGATTTTCTGAGTCGCAGTTCCTCATCAGTAGTATAAAGATAATACTTTCCATGGTGGTTGCAAAGATTAACAGTAGGTTTAAGAGGCATCTGGTACATAGGCGTTAAAAGGATGAAGGCAAACATAAAACTGCAGAGTTATAAATCCCTTAGGATCTCAGTGGTGACGTTGACCTTCACTCTCCTTTCAGGGATGTTATATCAGGGAAATGGGATGTGAGGGTCAGCACTTACCTTTGGGAATGTGCATAATGACCAAGCCCCACGTACCTCTGACTATCTGTCCCACTTCTAATCTTCTCCTGCTAGTAAGATAGAGGAAAGGAGATGATAAAATATGCATCTGTTATGACCTTAGGGATCAGACTCTCTATCCAGACAATCTCCACTAGAGGGAAGGATCTGGGCACTCAGACATATAGATGAGTATAAGAAGAATATAGGATCAGAATTTAGAGTTGGGTTTTTGATAGCTACAGTGGTTATAGGAATACAGGGAATTTGAGGTTTTTTTCCCCATGTTAGAAGGTACATGGGATTCATTTGGTTGATCTTCAGAGATTGTGCAGCTCATTAAGATTTGGCAGGTTGGGGAACTATTTAGGTCACTAGAGTGCACCAGTCACCAGAGTCTCACCATCAGAGATTATCCTCCTCTCTTTACAGTTATGCAGTCAATATCTAGTGCCTGTGGCATAGTAAGCCTTCAATATACATTAACTGAAAAAATGAGTGAGTAAAAATGGAATAATGTTGGTGAATCCTGGTAGAGGATTCCTAGAAGTTCACCCCCGAGAATAGAGGATGGAAAGATCCAAACTGAGACAAGGGCAATGATATTTTACAACCAGAATTATTTGCCCTTTGCTAATGAAGGGGTAAACAGTACAGCTGAATTAATCCAAATTATAGAAAAACATTTACTTCAAAATTTAGGCACTTATATTGAGGCAAAATTGCTTCTAAACCAGTCTGGACACACAGTTTTATGCTCTACTTAAAATATTTTCAAAGAAGACAATTCAACAAGCTCCCTCAATAAGTGACTCTAATGTCTGGCCAACTTATCTCATTATCTATTTTCCCTTGAAGCTATTTCTCCTTGTTCTGTCCTTTGTGGTAATAGCAAATGGCTAATAACCACCGTCTACACATCCAAAGACCTTTTGAGGTAAATTATAGAAGACACAATTCCCACTTCCAAGGAGCATAAAATCTACCAAAGGAAAAGAACAAACGTATTAGCTATGCTTGAGTGAAAGAGAGCTATTTGGGGTAAGGCAGTTTAAGTGACTTTATATATAGGAGTGCACTATGGTACACTCTGAAAGGTTCATTGTTTGTCAGTAAACCAACACTGTGTCTTAGGGTCTTACAGGATAGAGGATCCTACAAGTGTTCCAGTTAATAACTGACAAAGACAGGAAATGTATACAATTTTAAGGTCTAATTTTAAAAGAGGAAAATCCTTTATTTAAGCCACTGTTATTTGGTCTCTGTTAGAACAGCTAAAGCTATATTCAAACTATATGAATGTATAAATGTGCTCATCTCATATTTGTATATTTGTGTGTAAACATATGAAATTAAGAGAAGAAAGGAATGAATGACTTGGATCAGGAATATGCATGTAGAAAAATACCTAACAATAAGTTTTGTACACAGCTGATACTTTTATTAAGTCTCTTTTGAGGTTGCCATTTTCAACTCACAAAAATGACACATGGGGTGGGTGGAGCTGCTGGTTTCGTTTCTAAGCCTGCAAGTATGAGCTATGGCCACTAGTTCTAATTTGGTAGCAGCAAAATCAGGAACTCTGGTAAAATGAGGCATGATGAAGTTCTCATTAGGCTTATAGGGGAGGCAGTGGGTAGCCATGCTCTAGGATCAGCCAGGAACCCAGAGGTCATTTCCTCAATGTAAAACATGTCAGTCCCAGAGAGCTGAATCCAGAAACTGGCAATGGAGATCAAGTTGTGATAGAAAGCCAAAACCAAGCAAAAGAAAACCAACCAATCAAAACAAAATAAAACAAAAACACAGTCCCCCACACACTTCAACAGAAAGGCCAGTTTGCATCACAGTTCAGAAAGACCAGCTAGACAGCAGGAAGGCTGAAACCATCAAAATTTCTAACCAAGAGGAGAGAGAACCTAGATGGAGCTTGGTGTCAGCTAGAGTCTCAATCTAAGTAAGACTGAGTTTGATACTGAAATTAGCTGCTTTGGGCAATAAACTTAATCCTAAATTTCACGTTTGGTCAGGAGGCAAGTCTGGCTAACATTGGGGTGAGGAGAAACACATGCCTATAAGAAGAAGTATTGAAACAGATGAGGAACAGAGCTGACAGCACTCCAGACCCAGCCAGAACAGACACACAATCTTGCCATGTTCATTAGTTCAATCTTTCTTCATCTAGATAAGATCTGATAAGGGATTTGAGTTTTCCATCTTCTTTTCGTTTTACTGGATCACTGCTGGAACTATTAATGAATGTGAAATAGCCACAGGGCAGGCAGCCTTAGAGAAGAAGAGATGAAACAGATGGCAAGACTAATCCACAAACTGGATGAGGCCATTAAGAATCCACTCATCATCACTATTAAACATTCAAGAGGTGGTTTTTCTGCGTGTTAACTTGACAGTATAATATGAGTCACAGTCTTTCTGGGGCTTAGTTTCAATATCTGTAGCATGTGGAGCTTGGACCAGCTCAACAGTTATTAAAACTGCTCTGAGGAACCCTAGGGTTCTAATGTAGTCCTTCGGGTCACCCGAAGAAACAAGAAGAATTCTCCAGACCTCTATTTGAACTAAAGTCATGCTGAATTTATATGCTTTACGCAGCAACACTACAGTCAAATTTCTTCTGGGGAAAAAATGGTCCCATTGCTAAAATAAAGTTTGTGAATCACTGGGCAAGGCAAATCTAAAGGACATCCCTGGCTCTAACAATCTGGGACTCTATGCTGAACAAGTATCACACCTTTTGTCTATTGCTTCTTGTCTGTCCAGGTAATGCTGATAAGGTTAAGGGGGAAGAAAATATTTTCAGCCCATTGAAAGGCAATACTGTATCTTATAGCCAGTGTTCATCACAAAAAACATAAATCTGCTGCCTAAATTCCCACTTCCCAAGTAGATAAGATATAAATAATATCTTAACATTTCAAAAGTAATCCATCTTTACATTAAGCAGAAATAGACCATGTTTATATTTTTCACTGATGCCTCATTGTCAGAGCTGTAATTTAGAATAAAATAAGCAGCAGTGGGTAGTCCACGTGGACAGAGAGCAATGGATATTTTAGGAAGTTAGAAGTTAGCATAAACTTGTATTTTGGGAAAAAGATGCAGAAAGACCATTGAGAATGTCTTTGTCCTCAGGACACCAGAATTTCACTCAGTCTGTTAAACATCTGCCTTCTGGTCAGGTCATGATCCCAGAGTCCTGGGATCAAGTCCTGCATTGGGCTCAGTGGAGAGCCTAATTTTCCCTTTGCCTGCCACTCCCTTGCTTGTGCTCTCTCTCTCCATCTCTTTCTGACAAATAAGTAAATCTTTAAAAAAGAGAGAGAGAGAGAATGATTATGTCTTGCTCCACCTTCACCTCTCACTCCCTCATGCACTTAAATATAAAGAAGTTTTTGTTTAAAACTTGTTTGTTTGTTCCATTCATTCATTTTATATATATTCATCTGGCACCTACAATGTGTCAGGTGTCAGGTTCTCTCTCTCTCTCTCTGTCTCTCTTTCATATAAATGGTTAAGAACACAACTTGTTTCTGTCTGGGAGTGCCTAATATGTAAAAATATTCTGGATTCTACAAATAAGTTCATATTTTAAAAATTACATTCCATATTGACAGCAATACAGAGTTCAACCATGCGTAGATTCTGCCCTTCAATGGTAAATACAATAACATTAGGTATATCCTTCCAGACCGCTGGATCTATCTATTAAGATATCTATATAGATGTATTATTTAAAATGAGATTCTATTGCATGTTGCTCTTTTGTAATCTGATTTTCTCATGTAAGTGGAAGTGGTAGATACTACTAAAATATGTAACTGAATCCAATGAGGGCAGTTTTATCAGTGACACCCAAGTCAAAAAGGGCAGCTAAAACTAGATGCCTGGCTTAATACCCAAGTCAAACTTAGTTTAGATAAAGTTGAGATAGCAGAGAGCAGAGACACACTCCTAAGGTAAGATCAAGTGGCGATGATCTACCGTTGTGTCAGGCTTATGGAGAACATAGAATAGGCCTTCCTCTATGTCCATATTTGTTCCTCTTGAAGCTGCCATACTTTTTCGCACCTGGATGTGCTTATATTTGGGGTAATCTGTGGATTCATTCCATTAAGTCAGAAATTGCAAATTCATAGCCAATAGACTAGATTTGTCTCAGAGATAGTTTTCACTGGCTTTTCAGATAAAAAAAGAAAAAGAAAAAATAAAAAAAGACTTATATTTACAAATTAAAAGGTTAAAAACAAAAACAAAAAAATAAAACCTGGCTTGCTGACCATACTTGGAAAGGTCAGAAGCATGTGGGCTACAATCCTGCAATTCTGCATGGGGAGGTTTTGAGACACTTGAGGTTCAGGTTATTTCATGAGCCCAACCTAACTAAATCAGAATGTTTGGGAGTAGGAGCCAGTCATTTTTTGGATACCCATTTAAGTCCAATGTCCAGCAAAATCTGAGAACCACTACCTGAGGGCATTTTGAATTATTTTCTCTGCCTGAAAGATCTGTTCTTTCCTTCCAAATAGCCACATGGGTGATGGCTCACATCCCACTGGTAATTCATCCCATGTCACTTTCCACCCTGACTGCAAAATCCTCTTCCCCAGCATCTGGATATAACTTCGCTTAATTCCTCAGCACTGGTCTTCATTCAACTTATTATGTATTCACTTATTTGTTATCTATCTCTTACTACTGAAGTATAAAACCCAAATAAGACAGGAATTTTGTCTGTTCACTGGTGTATTCCCGGCATTTAGAGCAGGTATACAGCTGGAGTAATTTGTTGCCTAAGGCAAAATTATGCTGAGAAGCAGTTGCTTTCTTGAGCTGGGGCATGTATCTTGTTTACTACAGCCTGCTTCACTTCTTCAAGTCTTCCGTCTTATGAATTGGTGACTCTGGTTTAACTATCACCTTTCAGTTCAAATGGAAATACAAGTCAAAGGAAAAACTAAGCTAAGCTGGTTTAAGATGAGATGCTAGAAAGTTAAGAAAAAAAATAAATGGGTAAAGAAGAGCCTTCACAGTCATGATGTATTTGAGTGTTTCTTTATTTCTGAGTTAAAAGATGAATCATGACATTATCACACTCTGATCTCAGCTCAGTTTGGTACTCAACAAACAACAAATGTGTTGTAATCCGTTTAATAAGGTTTTTTTTTCTTTTCTCAGCCAGGGTCTGAACCAGTTGTTCTATAGCAGAGCATTGATCAAAAGTAGCAAACGTCATTATCCTTGGCAGATTACCAGGAGTTCTGCAATTAACAGCAACATGAATAAAACTATTTTATGGACTTTAAAGTAAATGTAGCTTGGTGAAGGGAAAACATATTCATTTTGCCACAAATTAACCTAGTGTTGGAACTCTTCACATTGAATACATTTCTAAGGTTACCGAGAACTGCTGGGGAAAGAAAAGCAAATGGAAACAAGAAATAAAATAAACTGTCACCTTGCAAGCTCTACTTCCATGAATTCATTAGCAAACAGTATTTATTCAGTAACCTCCTGCACAGAGCCCTGTGCTGGGTGCTCAGGGTGTAAGTAAAGAAAGAGAGAGATTTGTCCTTCAGCACTTACATAATACAGGAAATGAGTCCATATATAACAATTTAGACTAAGAGAATTATGATGATAAAAACTAGATGAAGAAAATAAAGTAATTGCTAACTAACTCACAAGGGTCATTGTATACAATATTTTGAATTTTGAAAATCTGCTCCTCTTCTGAATTTATGTAGTAGATAAATAAAGTAAATATTAATAAAACATTTATACATGCATGGCAGCATCTGGAAAAGAAAAATATATTGTCTATATCTGAAATCATATAATCTATATGTCTTTCATGTATATTATTTTACCTAAAAGTAAATAAACACACATACATATATGTGCCAGTTAGTTATCTATTGCTTCTGAGATGTATCTCTTGACCTCTTTTCTAAGCTGTATACAGGAGGGTGTTTACTGTAAATTACAGTTCCTACCTTTCCTAACCAATCAGTTCCAAGGTAGAGTGAGAAGTAGGCCTTGGCAGAAAATGAGAAGCTAAAACAAAGAGAGTATCCAGGATATCTCTTCTGTTTTGGGTGGCACCATCAGCAGTGGCTTAATGTCCGCTCTTATGCCAACTCCAGACTGGCTCTCTATTCCTTGGTAGGGCAACTCTCCATCACAGCAAACTCCAAGTAAGAAGTCTAGACCCTTTGCCCTGTTCCTTCACCCTTACAACTAGCAATGACATTTTGCTATTGATAATGTTTTCTTCGATCATACGACACCTGTGTAATTAGTTCTGTCTACTGACATAATGAATTTTCTGGTTGTTTTCCCCAGTGACCCTAACTGACACAAATATATGGAGAAGTTTATATACACTTATTATAAGGTTATCCTGGCACTACCAAAATTGGCATTTAGTGGAAATGGGGAATTATATACTTTTCTACCTCCTGGGAGGGAGTGGAGAAATGTTAAACTAGAAGGTAGGATTCAAGATGAAATGGAGAAAACCACACATAAGCCCTCTTAGAAAAAGATAGTTTGGGAGATATATCTAGAAGTTGGTTCTCTAGGTTTTTCTGAGTTAAAAAGAAGATGAGTCATTCTAAACCTCTCTCTATTCTTCAAACTTTCCCCTCCATATAATTGGTCCTTACCTCCTATCTATTCCACCTCTCAAGTGTTTCTTGAATCCGATCTTTTATTTATTTCCTCTGATACTCTATTGTTTCAAGTAGACTCATACTTGTCTCCTCAATGTGATTTCTTCAATCAGTTCTCCACAAGACTGTCAGTGAGTACTTTCTGAAAGTTAACTCTGCTCACATAAATACCTTACTTAAAATCCCCTAATGAAGTTCATTTTCTATGCAATAAAATTTAAATTCCTTTGTATATCATATGCAGTTCTTCAAGATTTGGTTCCTACCCATTTCTTATCCTACTTCTCTCTTCAAACCATCTCTCTTTTCTGTCACTTCAGTTGTCCTGAACTACTTCCTCAAACAAGCCATGGAATATCTTCTTCTGCATGTATGCAAGGTTGTGGCAGGGGTATATGCAATGTCCTCTCTTTCTTCTTGGCCTTTTTTGTTCTCAATTGGCCTATCAACCTTGCTATGGAGTTTTACCTGGCCTTCATAAGCAGGATGGAACACTCTTTGGGCCTGTAGAGTGCCTTGCCTTTTAACCATTGCTCTTACTCACTATTGTTGTTATTGATTCACATAACTTCTTCCCTAACTTGACTCTAGTCTCTATTTACCATTTGTCCCCATCTTTGAGCCCAATGGGTGGTACTCCAGAGAGCATTGTTGGATTTTTACCAACTGACAGTATTGCAGGGTTGACTTAGTCACATCTACTTTGGTGTGTGTCTCCCCAGAACTTCTGCAGGGCTCCCCTCAAAGAGGGAAGTGTTCCTCAAAGAGGAAGCCCATTGGTTCAGCTATTTCTCATGTTTTTCTCTCTGGAATACATTGTGGCCCTGCTTATGAGCCCATTCTAGGTCACTCTTAGCCACCTTCCCTCTTTCCTCTTTTTTTTTTTTTTCTACTTATATAAGTTCAAAAGATGAAGAGAGATATCTATTGTGCTAGAGAAAGTTGTAAGAAGACAGTGCTGTAGTGAGGGGTGTATGTATGGATGTGTGTGTGTATGTGTGTATCTATTGCTTATAACTTACTTTTTACGTATATTATTTTGTATATGTGTTGTTTCATGGCCAAATGCCATAAACATATGAATAAAAACATCGAAGTATTATTGATTGAATGAATGATCTCTCCTACCACATCATTCCGTATACTCAGAACTGAAGCCATACTAGATAATAGCTCATTCTTAGAAAAGCAATAGGCTTTTAAACTTCCAGTCCTTACCTTCATGGTATTGCCTCAGCCTAGAATAGTCTTTCTCCCATTCCCTCTCTACTCATGAATCAGAGCTGAAATCAAATGCCATCACTTCTGTTGAGTGTCTTTCTGGTCTGTCAAAGAGAATAAACAAAATTTTTCCCCTTCCCCATAGCTTGCTGTCACTATCTTTATTTGGCATTCACTTTGGTCTGCCTTGAATGTTAATATTAGGTTTTTTTGAATGTCTGTCTCTTCTACTTGTGACTTCCTTGGGGGCAGGGCACATATTTTCCTTATCTTCTCAGAACTTGGCAAGCTTATTGGCACATTAAAATATACCAAACAAATATTTGAAGAATTAAATTAAATTGAAATCAATTAATTGATCAAAGAATTCACATACAGATTATTTTTGAACCCATAAATAAACTAGATTGTGTGAAGATACTGAGAAGTTGATTGGGCTCTCAATAATTCGTGAGGTGTCCAAACTTGAAAATGTTGCCTTCGAAACTTGAATGTGGCACCTCCAAACTTCTGTTTCTGTCGCTTCTCTGCTGTTTACTCTTAGCCACATGTAACAGTGTTAGGTCTCAAGTTCTCAAGGCCTTGTTAAGGTGTCCAATAATAAAAGTTTAATGTCTAATTCTCCCAAGAGCAGTTACATTTTAATTGGAAACTCCTGAAGGACATTTAGCCCAAAAAAAAGGAACCAAGCAACAAATTGTGGTAGAACTTCAGACACCTTGTTGTTTGGTAGGAAAAAGATAGTGAGTCAATGATGAGCTTTCATATTCTCTCTAAAAACGCAAAATTCCAACAGTTGTTTTTGTTTTTGTTTTTTTAATCTGAGATGACTGTATTTGGACCTGGGTATAAATAAACAGATTTCTAAAAACAAAATTTTAAGGGGACTATGCAATAGTTAGAATTTAAACCTGGCCAAAATCACTAGCTTTTTCTCCTGAATAGAAACCAATTCTTAGAATAGTGTAAACATTTAAAGTAGACTCCTATTATTTTAAACTGCACAATTGATGGGGAAATGAAAAGAAGCCAGGAAGTATCCTCAACATGGGGAAAAAAAAAAAAAAAAGGTGAACAGGTGAACATTATTAGTTTCTTCCTGACTTTGGTCCATTACACAGCTGTTTTGCTGGTCTCCCAAAGGAGTACTAAAACTGAAGGCATGAGTAGGGAATTGCTGATATTTATCAGGAAGAAGCAAGTTAAAATGGAAAGAAAGCAAAGTCAAAGAAGTAAAACATGCCTAGCTTTTACCAGATATCTTTCTTCCAGGGAATATAATACACTTTAAAAAACCTCATCTCATTAACTTCTATTGGATTTTTTTTTTTGGTGTTTTTATAAATATCTGTAGTTTTAAACAGACATGTGTGTCAGGATGTATCAGTGACCTTATTGAGCAATTAGTGTTATAGACTCAATTTCTTTAGTACTCATCTTAGAAAACAGCCATTGGCCAAGTCAAGGCTAAGTGAAGATTGTGAAAAGCAGATAAAGTAGATGAACCAAGCAGGGGAGAGGTTCAATTATTCTGGTTCTATGGGTTGTCAGGTAAGATTAAATCCTCTGATCTTTTATGTTCAGCAAGCAGTTTCTCCTTAGATGTTTGCTTTATAGTGTTGCCTTGTCAGGCTTTTCCTTTGTATCCCATGTATACAAATTGGAGAGATCAGACAGTAGATTTACAAGTCTATTACCACAATCAACATCTGATTTAGGCAAAATAATGAAGAAATAAAAATTCACTTTTGTGGTATCCAATCTTCCCATCATGTTTCACCTCCCACCCCCAAGATCCCTCCAAAGACTTGGGTTGCATGTTTTCCTACTATCACAGATAACCTGAAGAAAACACTAGAAACATTGCCAATATCATCCCCTCTTAAAGCAATGAGGCTAAAAGTCTCTGAAGGGAGAAATGAATGTATGAGGGTAAGATTTCAGACAATAGAAAGAAGCAGGCAGATATTTTAGGAACCACATAATCCACGGCCAAGTCTGCAAGTGAGTGAGACAGTCTAGCTGCCTAGAATGGAGCAATCAAAATACAAATCTGAGAAACCATTACAACTCACAAACCACAGTGAGTGTGACACCAAAAACATTTGCTTTGGCGCTGGCTCTGTGTTCAGCAAGCCTTAGAGCTCTTGTCCTTTGATGTATTTGCATCTAAAGCTTTGGGAAAAAACCCACTCCCACAAAGTTTGTTAGCAATCTAACTGAACTCTGCCTAAAACAACAAAATAAATGAAAAAACAAAACAAAACAAAATCACAAGTAATCATTCACACTGCTAAAGGGAAAAATAAAAGAATGAATAAGACTATCCCCGTGTGACTAAGCATCAAATCCAGCATCTTTGAACATGAGAAAAGCATTTATCCATCTTGTCTTCTAAGCAAATGGTTGCATGGCCTGGATAAGATTTAGATTTCATGATCAGTACTTGTTTTACATAACAGAAAGAATAAAGCTTTCCTAAATTCTAAAGATGTTCCTGCTACTTTCCTTTGATTTCTTATTTAACAATATAAAACATATTCATATTTATGATTAGAGTTTCTGGATGTTGTTGATAATATATTTTTTTAACTCTCAATGAATTACAATCTCTTGATGGGCAGTAAGCATTTATCCAATATTGTACCTCCACAACAGTTCAAAACGAGTTTGAAAGTGGTCAAAATTGAGAAAAAGTGCTTTCCAAGTTACTGTGATGGCTCAAGTACTCAGTTTCAGTCTTAACTGAATCCACTTTTTTTTTTTCTTTTTAATAGGGGGGAAAAGATTGCTTCTCGTTGTCTGAGTTCTTGCGTTTGCTGTCTGACTAATTTATGAATAAAATAATTGACTAGTGCAAGTGAGAAAAATGTAAGTGAGCACAAAATTGTTGCCCACTAAACCTCAGACAGGCTGAAAGAGGCATAATTTTCATTCTACCCAAGAGTTGCATGGAAGTCATGTGTGAGAGAGAAGGGAACCAAGCAAATAAATCACTAAAAATAAATAAATCAAGAAAGAAGTTAAGGTTAGAGAGGTTTCTAGGCTGCATGCACCCTGAAATATATTCTTAGAGTACTTAAAGACAAGGAGGTCTACAAATACCCTTTCTACTGAGGCTGCAGTAGGCATATCTCAGAAGACTTTTCACAGCTGACATTAAAAAGGCATGTTTGCAAAGAAGTAGTGTGCTATGGGTTCATGATATAGCTGTAGGAGAAGGGCTTACAGTTAGTTAATCCTCTCTCTAAAAAGCATGAATATGATCCACACTCGAAACTGAATATTCAGTCAACTGAAGACAAGCAGAGTGAGAATTTTTTAATTTTAATTAGCAGTTCATCTCTGATATAAGAAAAAATGGCAATAGAATGTGGAGCAGTGTTGGTGATGAAAGCAGAGAAATGAGCACAATCCTAATACAGAAGATATGTATAATATACTCTGAATACTTATTATGGTATTAAATACCAAGTGTCAGAACTGGGAACTAAGGCACACAGCTGAAAACAGAACCACTGAATTGTATACATTATAAGTTTAAAGACCATCTCCTTCATGGGGCCAGCCTTCTCTTGACAATTTGCTGACAGATGCCAGTTCAGAGCTGCCACCGCCTACCCCTCTTTCTCCTACTTTGGTAGATATAAAAAGGGGACTGAGAGAGAATTATGCAAGTAGAGAGAAGATAGTATAATATTCATGAAGAAAGGATATGCTTTTCCCTAACTTCCTTCTGGGGGATGGAACCAAGTGAAAAAGACCCCAGGAAAATTGCTCACACAAAGCAAAGAGACTCATGTTTAATCAGAAGCCTGAATGTCCATTTAGCCTGTGGAGTTTGCTTATCATAACCCCGCTTTCCATGAGAGCACGGGAGAGATGGTATGGTTGTAAGATCACTATGTGTAGAGAGGGGCTTTAGTTCTAGATGCTCCAGAGGCACAGAAAGTGGGATCTGTGATGCTTGGGAGGTCACGGAAGGTGCATATGATGAGGGAACTATCACATGAAATGGCAGAGGCACAGACAATTGAGGAATGAAGCATGATGCCATTTGCTGGAAATTAGCTGGCAGGTATGGACAAACTCCTTAAGGGGCTACCAATACTCATGGAAACTTCTAAGAAGTAAGGCGGCTGCAGGGCTGATTGGTGATGCCTCCTTTCTGTACAAAACCATGGATGGGCAGGTGGATCAAGGTTCTGGACAAAGAGAAAACTGCAACATATCCATGGACAACATACCAGTTAGAAATGTATTTGGCTGCAAGTAATACAAAGCCTATATTTCAATAGCCTTAACAAATAGAGATGTGTGTTTCTTGTTTGACAAGATATCCAATGGGAAGTTTATACTGGACTTGGTTCCTTATCTCAGTGGTTCTGAAATTTTCTCAGCTTCCCCCTCATGGCTGCAAGATGGCTGTCTCAACCTCAGGCCTCTAGTCCACATTTAAGAAAGGAAGAATTCTAGGAATGAAAGAAGACCACCAAATCTATTACTTTTATTAGGGAAAAGAAGTGTTCTCAGAAGTCGCATCACAGGGGGCACCTAAGTGGCTCAGTTGGTTAAGTGTTTGCCTTTGCCTGAGGTCATGATCTCAGGGTCCTGGGATCCACCCCTGCAGCAGGGAACCTGCTTCTCCCTCCCCTCTGCCGCACCCCCAGCTTGTGCTCTCTCTTTCTCTCTCAAATAAATAAATAAAATCTTTTAAAAAGTCCCATCACAAGCTTATATCTCATCAACAAGAACTGGATTACTTTGTTACTCCAGCTGCAAAGGAAGTAGGAAAGTTTTTAGCTTCTTCAACCTTTAGAGTGCAGGAGTAGCTTTCCAATAGTATCTGACACTGGTAGTCATGTTGAAAGAGGTCCTACCTCCCAGCTCCCTCATTCTGTACACCTGCCTCAAGCAGAACATGCAGAAGAGGGAGAGGTGAATGTGAGTAGACAGAGGTGGGAGTTCAAGGTGAACCCAGCAGCTTACACACCCACCAAGACCCCAAAGGCATGTATTTGGCCTATGCAGATGGAGAGATGATGGGGAAGAAAATGTAAAGGTTGTTAAACTCCACATAATAAATTATGAAATATAGTATAGAATAGTATGTTAGGATAAAATATGGAAAGTATAAAAACAAATAATACACAATCTTAAAAATCCAAAAAGAGGTTATTCTACTAATTAAATGAGGCAAAAAAAGAAACAGAATTGAGTGAGAAGTTGTCAAGGGAATCCTTTACCAGCTGAAAGGAGACTGTGACTGAGGATAGTTAGTGGCCATTATTAGCAGAATGAAGTCATTTTATTCCTATGCAGCAACAAATTCAGACTCCTCACTAAATTAATTACACCAAAGTTAACTATTTATTTATTAGAGGATCCCAGTGGGTAGATTCAAGCCTTTTTAGTTAAACCTCTTTTGTTTTATAAAGTTCTGAATTGAAAAGAACCTTAAGAAGACATACCTCATTGGGGTGCCTGGGTGGCTCAGTGGGTTAAAGCCTCTGCCTTCGGCTCAGGTCATGATCTCAGGGTCCTGGGATGAAGCCCCGCATCAGGCTTTCTGCTCAGCGGGGAGCCTGCTTCTGCCTCTCTCTCTCTCTGCCTGCCTCTCTGCCTACTTATGATCTCCCTGTCAAATAAATAAATAAATAAATAAATAAATAAATAAATAAAATCTTAAAAAAAAAAAGACATACCTCATTAAAATAAATGTAATTAATTTTTGTGAGATCCTCAGATGGGTTGCTGTGTAACCGAGTACATTCTTCACAAAGTTGTATCTTTATGTCTTGAATAGAACCTCTCTGGGAGTAATATTGGTTTTATTTGGGAATAAAATGTGGTGTACGTGTGATAGATTAATTATTGCCAGTTCTTCTGTTTCCCAAGCTAATGTTGGGAGATCTCCCTCCTCACTCCCACAAACACATACTAGTCCAGCATACTATTTAACTGTATTCTATCATTTCAAACTGTGATCCTAACACATCATTGTATATTCCTCCTCAAAGAAATAGATATATATACTCTTTCAGGTCTAAAATCAAACCCAATAAGAAATCATTTTCCAACTTTTAAATGTGCTCCATTTTTATTAAGGGAAGCCATTGGAACACTGTGTTTGTTATTGTAGTCCATAAAAACTTTAGATACTTATAATATTCTAACGAAGAAGAAACTGCTTTCATCTAGTATAGTTGAGATTTCTGATATCTCACTCCACAACCACTTATAGAGTTTCAGCTATGTGCAGTCACCATGTTACGTGCTGAAAGCAGACAAAGGAAGTAGATATTCCCTGTTCTTGAGAAACTCAAAATTCAGTCGTTGGATATACTAGTAGCAGCATAAGCTAATACCCATAACACATTGTGATAATTACCACGACAAAAAAATTAATATAGGGCTGAGGAAGCACAATGGAGGAAATAATTATACTTATGTAAAATTTATTATTAATTTATAAAGGAAAAATTAATTAAATGAGTTAATCAAGGTCTCAAAGTCAGCTAAATTCTTGCCTGTATTTGAGAGAGCAGCATGTTCTTCCAGGCATGAAAGGAAAAATTTCTCACCCAACTCAAAAAGAGATTCACAACCTTAGTCCTGGCTGCCTCTGCAGAAACCTGCAGAGAAATTTTCTTATACTGCATCAGGTGTAGCAGAAGGAAACAGCTGGAAACTGAGGGGCAAATATCAGCAGTTCCTATGTGATTAAAAAGAATTGCCAAGTGCAGTAGGTACATCCCAGCTCCCAGCAGTAGCTTTTTTCATGGTTGTGTGCTAAGTCTCAAAAAAATAAATAGTAACAGTTAATCATTTATTGAGTGTCCACATGTCACTTATATAGGCCTGGTATTGTAAAATGGAATTTGCATATGTTATTTCTGAATTTCTTAACAGTTCCAATATAAAGTAGACCCATTTTATGGGCAAGGAAATCATGAATTAGAAAATTATCCATAAGTGGAGGACACAGGAATTGACTTCAGTTTTTTTCTGACTTCTGTGCCTATGCATTTCTCCCTGTGCATGGAAAAGAATAGATCATTATTGATGCCTAAATTTAAGAAAAAGGGGAAGCATTCTTTCCTGTGCCTCTTTTTAGCCATCCTTTAGAAATGAACACAAGATGGTCCCTCTCTTCTTGAAGTATGAATTTAGATCTCCTTGGCCAAGGGTAAATAAGTATCAGAGTTCAAAAACTTTTCTACATTAGAAAATCTTCTTCTTTCCCTTGCTGCCAATTGATATTTTTTTCTTCTCAAGTCTGATCTTGGTTTTGCTAGTAAATATTGTTTCTGTCTCCACCCTCACTAGCAAACACAGCTGGTTTTGGCTGTCAGAGATTCAAAAAAACTTCTGCAAAGATTTAAACTATATGAAAACAATAAAATGAAAAGGCAAAAGAATGTTTAGATGAAAGATAACATCTTAAAATACAGGTTTGGCTTTGTTTCTATTTTTTGGAAGCCAGTGAGAGTTGAGGAAGAATTGATATTTTTATTGTGGTTCTAGTCATGTGGTTCTTCTGAACAGAAATGTCCCAAACAAATGATAAAGTCAGCAAAGTCAATATTTAATTCCTGTATTTTCCATTATCTTACAACAAAGAAACCTGTCTTTGAGTCCTCAGTTGGCTGCCTATTGACCTCAACCAGGTCCCTTCATCTCTGAGTGCAGTTTTCTTGAGTGTAATATGAAAGCTTAGACTATGTGGTCCAGCTTTAGTTCTTTTTTTTTTTTTTCTTTTTTCAGTGTTCCAAGATTCATTGATTATGCACCACAGCCAGTGCTCCATGCAATATATGCCCTCCTTAATATCTACCACCAAGTTCACCCATCCCCCAACCCCCTCCCTTCCAAAACCCTCAGTTCGTTTTTCAGAATCCAAAGTCTCTTATGGTTCCCTCCCTCTCCGATTTCCCCCAATTCACTTTTCCTTTCCTTCTCCTAATGTCTTCCATGTTATTCCTTATGTTCCACAAGAAAGTGAAACCATATGATAATTGACTTTCTCTACTTGACTTATTTCACTCAGCATATTCTCCACATACAATGGAATATTAAACCTCCATCGGAAAGGATGAATACCCAACTTTTGTATCAAGCTCTAGTTCTAATGCTCTATTTTTACATTTATAAATCATGGAATCACTATTTCTTTGGTACAATGATTCTGTTTCCTCTAAATTCATGTTTCTTGTAGAATTTTGTATGTATTGGGACTTAAAGTTATGTATCAATGGTGAATGGAGCCATACGACATACATAGAATATGTCTTTAGAAAGCTGATGTAACTCAACAATTTTGGGATAAGACAAATTTTAAGACATCTGTGTTAATGTACAAATGCCATACAATTAACTTCACATATTTTAAGTCCATAATTTCTTAAGTTTTGGCAAAGGTATTCACCTGTGGAACCATCACCATAAGATAGTGAACAAAAATTTTCTCATGTCCCTTGTAATCAATCCCTCCCTTCCCCTTCTGTACTCCCATCTCTACTGAATTGTTTTGTCATGACATTTTTTTGATATCATAGAATTTTACGTAAATATGATACACAGTATGCACAATTTTTTCTGTCTTCTCTCACTTAACACAATAATTTTGAGGTCCAGCCATGTTGCCACATGTGTCAGTAGATCATTTTTTATAGCTAAATAATAATCCCCCATATGGAAATACCACCATGTATTTGTCTATTTATCTATTAGTAGGCACTTGGGCTGTTTCTGGGGCTTGGCATTTGTCACATTTAGCTTCAAGTGATGACAACTTCCTCTAACAATGAAGTCGTTGATTCTCATGGATTTGTCAGTCATAATAGAACTCTGATGGCTGTGAAGCTAGAAGTGGTGGTATTAGTTAAGGAATGAGAGCAGCCTTATACCATGGATTCTCATTGTCCTTGCCTGGGATTTAGTAACTTTTCTCAAATAAATGCTGCTTAGTTTGTTGTATGCCTAAAGTCCTGAAATCATTGTTTATAACAATGTTTTCTAGTTTGTTTGTTTGTTTGAGAGAGAACAAGTAGGGGAGGGAGAGAGGCAAGCAGACTCTTTACCAAGTGTGGAACCCCACACACAGGGTTCAATCCCAGGACCTTGAGATCAGGACCTGAGCTGAAATCAAGAGTTGGGTGCTCAACCGACTGAGCTGCCCAGGTGCCCCTACTATCTTTTCTGGTTTTATGGAGAGGGGATATTATTTGGAGGACGGATTTACCAAGTTATTCACTCTGTCATTCCAGAAATCCCCTGATTTCTATTTGGTATAATTTTTTTGATAAGTTACCTGAAATACAGGATAGTTTCTACTTTTCAGAAAAGTTCCATCTAATAAAGGAATATTAGACAAATACAAAGGCACTGAATAAATAAGCAACCACCTAGTTCTTTAGGTATTCAGAGGAAAGAAATAGCATTCCCTTTAGGAGGGATAAGGAAGATCATCAAAGCAGTGGGCAGCATTTGAATGGGCCATGAAAGTTGATAGGATTTCAATAGGTATTGAAAGACTGAGTATAGCAGTTGCATGAGTAGTTACGCTGACCTGGAAATTTTTAAATTTCTGTTTGTAAAGTTTTGCATGAATATATTTTCATTGTAAAACTATTCAAATAATATAGTTGGTCACATTCAAGCATCTCTGTTCCCTCGACCCCATCTCAACCTCTTCGCATTTCTTTCCCCACCAACACTTCTAGGTCTTTTTATATGGGTTTCTGAAAAATTTGAATGGGGTGAGTTCACCTACAGTTACATGGAGAACAACAACAAAAAGGGAATATTTCTAAGGTTATGTCTATATTGACATAGACGGACTTTTGTAAAGATCACTGACTCAACTGGGGGCACCTGGCTAATATCACCACCAGCAGCAAGTAGTTTACTATCTGAATAGGCATATGAAAACTACTCAGTAGAGAAGTTGGTTTATTTGTTAGTCAAGATAAGTTAGGTCATACTATCCATGATTCCAAAGGTTTCATGTAATTTCTCATCCATATTTCCAGCTTTCCTGAAGTGGAGGATAACTTCCCTTCCAGCTAGCTGCACAGCCTTGGGACATAGAGTAGAAGATTGCATAAGACATGCTATGGTTAGGAATGTACAGAATTTATGCCTACATTCAATTGGACAGAATTCAGTAGCAGGTAGTTTCAAGGTGGACTGGCAAATTAGTCTTCTTGTATGCCTCAGTTTGTGAGGAAAATTTTAAATAGGTTAGTGGATTCATATCATTTTCTCTGCCTCAAGTTTCCTCATCCTGAGGTGTACGTCAATTAGATGATGATTACAGCCTTCCCAACTCCATCCTTTTATGAATATTACTTTCAGTGAAATAATCTGAGTTCACTTTGACATTCAAATGAATTGAGTTTATCTTTAACTTCATTAAATCCTGTTTTCTTTAATCTACTTGTCATTATATTGTGTTTTATATCAAGATAAGAGATTAATGGATATGTGGGTGATGTATCTGTATCTGATGGCTGCAGTATCTGTCACTCCATTGAGTGCAAGTGTTGATTAGGCTTAGCTGGCTAGTTAGGCAGGGTCCCCTTCTTCCTTGGTCACTCTGTGTATTCCTCTGGAACATGTGAACTAGCTTGGTTGAATATGAGGACCTTCCCTGATAAAAGAGGAATGTATATGAGTAACTGTACTTCTCTGCAGAACCTCCAAACAGGCTCCCAGTGTCCATTTGTAGAATATAAGGCAGTCAAGTTTTCAAGACTCCAGACACACTGAAATGAGATGTTGCGTGTGGTAGTCTGCTTTTAAAATAAGAAAAAAAAAGTTGTGACTATCTGAGTAACTTTTTTCTTGTAAAATTCCTCCCAAATTTCAAAAAGTAATGGGATATGGAGAAGAAACAAAATCTTAATTAACTCTGAGGAAATGTGATATAATTGAAAGTCAAGATTTTTGAATTGAAGTCCTGACTTGTTGATGATGAATGATGTTGAGCCAATCACTTACATCATTTATTCTCTCTGAACCTCCATTATTTCCATTTCCATTTATTTATAATTATGACCACATTTAAAGGTTGGGAAGATAGCAGAGTAGGAGGGCCCTAAGCTCACTTCATCCCTCAGAAATAGAAAACACTCACATCAGTATAAATAACCCAGAAAATGCCCGAAGACTTGCAGAACAAATTCCACAACTAAGTGTAGAGAAGGGCCACATTAAAGAGTGTTGGAGTATGGAAACTCAGAGGAAAACTAGCCAGACCTCAATGTCTGTGTTGGGAAAGGAGCCACAGGTGCAGAGAAGGGAGAGAAACAGACTATCATAAAGGGAAGCTCCCACAGGGAAGATGAATCCCCATAACATTTGTCCTTGAAAACGAGAGGGGCTGAATTTTGTGATTTCTTAAAACCATCAGTGCTTAAAGCCTGGAACTTTAAAAATCAGTAGGCTCAGTTCTGGGAGAGCCTAGAGGGCAATAAGAAGTAGAGTCCTCATAGTTAAAGAGACTGGATAACAACCAACCTGTGGAGATATAGTTTAGAAGTAGCAGTTTGAAAAATGCCTGGGATATATGGGAAGAAGAGTTATTCACTCCACTCAGGGCATGTCCCAGGTAGCAACGTTCACAGAGACACACTTCCAGGAACAAAGGAGCTTGCAGGTGCCATTTCCCTCTCCTGCTCCCTAGCATAAACACAGGGCCATCTGTAGGGGCTAGCTCAGTATGAACACTTACTACCTAACTCACTTACACAAAGCCTCCCTCTCATCCTATCCCCACTTTGGCAGATATGCTCTTTCCAGTCATGCTTGTCTCAGTCCACTCCACCAGAAGACCAGCACAAACCTTGCCAAAACCTTGTCTCCCTACCCATTGACTTTGTGGGTCTTCATACCAGACCAGTGGGAATCTTGTTAAAATTGCATACCACACCTTTGCTGGCCCAGTCCTGGAAGCAGCTGCTCATCCCTTCTTGATAGCACACAGACCTTGAAGGCCCTGCACCCTGCCCTTTTCCAATATGCTCTTGGCTGAGCTCATTCAAACAGAAGTCATAGCACTAGCAGTATGCAAACTGGTCTGACTGCAGACACTGCCCACCAAGGAGAGCTTCTCAAGGGACAACAGAAGGAAAGCACCCTGCAATTGTTTGTTGTTGTTGTTGTTGTTTTGTTTTATTTTGTTTTTTTCCTACTGTATCTCTGGCAAACACATGGTCTGACTAAACTCAAATCTGAGGTGTCCCTGGATTGGTCTATGAGCACACAAGATCCAAACACTGCACAAACCAGAAAAAGAGAACCACTGCAGATGACTGAATTGAAAGGAAAAAAATATCCAAGATATAACAGTAGGGTGTGGCAAATACACATAGGAAATGCCCTGTGAAGCACCACATTCTGGCAAATAGGGGACTTTGTGCTGCAGGGCACTATAGGACCTCTTTTTCATAAGGCCATTACTTCTAAGAGCAAGGGACATAGCTGACTTTCCTAACACAGAGAAACAGACACAAAGAGTCAGACAAAATGAAGAGGCAGAGGAATATGTCCCAAATGAAAGAACAGGACTCAATATAGCAAGAGATCTAAGTGGAAGAGATAAGTAATATGCCTGATAGTGAATTTAAAGTAATAATCATAAAGATCATTGGACTTGAAAGAAAAGTAGAAGACATCAGTAATACCCTAAAAGAGATTTTTAAAAAAAGAACTAATCAAAGATGAAGAACACAGTACCTGAAATTGAGTTTATTTTTAACTTCATTGAATTATATTGAATCAATTGTGTTGAATCAAGCTGAGTAAGTGAAAGGAAAAAGAAAATATGCAAAACGAGAATAAGGGAACTCAGAGACTTCTCAAACATAACAACATCTATATTATAGGGACCCCAGAAGTAGAGACAGAAATTTTATTTGAATAAATAGTATCTGTAAACTTCCCTAATCTGGGGAAAGAAAAAAGAAACATGCAGATCCAAAAGGCATAAAAGGGAAATCTCATAAGGTTATTAGATGATTTTTTAGCAGATAAGAAGGAAGTGGCATGATATATTTAAAGTGCTGAAGAGAAAAAAATCTATAACAAAGAATATTCTATCCTGCAAGTCTATCTTTCAGAACAGAAGGAGAGATAAAGAGTTTCCCAGACATGACCATGAGACCAACCCTAAAATAAATGTTAAAAGGGACTCTTTGAATGGAAAGGAAAGACCATAAATAGTACAAAAAGTAGGAAACACAGAAGCAGTAAAATTAAGTATATTTGCAAAAATCAGTCAAGGAACTCACAAAGTAAAAGGATACAAAATATGACACCGTATGCCTAAAACATGGAGGGGAGAGAGAAAAATTGCATTCAAATTTAAGTGACCATCAACTTTATATAGACTTCTATATGCAGAAAATATTATATACAAACCAAATGGTAAGCACAAATCAGAAACCAGTAATAGATTAAAAAAAATAATAATAAGGAGAAGTGAATCCAAGTATATCACTAAAGAAAGTCAGCAAACCATGAGAGAAGAGAGCAAGAGAAGAAAGGATCAGAGATGAACTACAAAAACAACCACAGAACAGGTAATGGCAATAAATGCATACCTATCATTAATTAGTTTAAATGTAAATGGCTAAATGCTCCAATCAAAAGACATAGGGTGATAGAATGGATTAAAACAAAACAAAACATAACGTAACAACTTATCTGTATGCTGCTTACAAGGGACTCATTTTACCTCTAAAGACACCTGCAGATTGAAAGTGAGAGGATGGAGAAATATTTATCATGCAAATAGATGTGAAAAGAAACTCAGGGTAGCAATACTTATATTGAACAAAAAAGACTTTAAAACACAGACTGTAACAAGTGGCAAAGAAGGACACAATTTAGAAATAAAAGGAAAAATCCAACAAGAAGATATAACAACTGCAAATACTTATGCACCCAACATGGGAATACCCAAATACATGAAAGAGTTAATAACAAACATAAAGGAATGAATATCATAACACAATAGTAGTAAGGGACTTTAAGACCCCAATTATATCAATGAACAAAACATCTGAACAGAAAATCAATAAGGAAACAGTAGCTTTCAATGACATACTGGACTGGATGGATTTAATAGACATTCAGAACATTCCACCCTAAAACAACAGAATACACACATTCTTTTCAAGTCTATATGGAGATCCTCTAGAATCAATCATATATTAAACCACAAAACAAGTCTCAAAACATTTTTTTTAAATTGAACTCACACCATGCATCTTTTCTAATGACAATGCTATGAAACTGGAAATCAACCACAAGAAAACATTCAGAAAAAGCACAAGTACATGGAAGCTAAATAAGGTGTTACTAACCAATGAATTGGCCAACCAAAAAATCAAACAAGAAATCAAAAATTACATGAACAATAATGAAAATAAAAATACAATTGTCCAAAATTTGGGGGATGCTGAACTAAAAAAACAAACAAAATAGATGAATGAAACCGGGAGTTGGTATTTTGAAAACATCAACAAAATTGATAAAACTCTAGCCAGACTCATTAAAAAAAAAAAAAAAAAGGACTCAAATGAACAAAATTACAAATGATAGAGAAGAAATAACAATCAGCACTACAAAAATACAAACACATGTAAGAGAATATTATGAAAAACTATGTGCCAACAAATTGGACAACTGAGAAGAAATGAATAAGTTCCCAGAAACAAATAACCTACCAAAAAACCAAACAAACAAAAAACAAAAACAAAACCCAACCCAAACAATCAACAAACAAAAAAATCTATCAAAACGAAATAGGAAGAAAGAAAATTTGAGCCGTGATTACCAACAAAGAAATTGAATCAGTAATCAAAAAAGACTCAACAAATAAAAGTCCAGGACTAGACAGCTTTACAGGTGAATTCTATCAAACATTTAAAGATTCTTCTCAAACTATTCTAAAAAATAGAAGAGAAAGGAAAACTTCTAAATTCATTCTATGAGGCCAGTATCACCCTGATAACCAAACCAGATAAAGACAGTACAACAAAATAGAATTATAGGCCAATATCTGTGATGAACATACATGCAAAACTCCTCAATAAAATATTAGCAACACAAATCCAGTGATACATTTAAAAAAGCATTCACCACAATCAAGTGGAATTATTCCTGGGATGCTACAGTGCCCTAATAATTGCAAACCAATTAACATAATACATTGCATCAATAAGAGAAAGGATAAAAACATATGATTGATTATTTCAACAGCTGTAGAAAAAGCATTTGGCAAAGTACAACATCCATTCATGATAAAAATGCTCAACAAAGTATGTTTAGCAGGAATATGCCTCAATGTAATAAAGGCCATGTATGAAAAATCCACAGTTAACATCATACTCAAAGGGAAAATACTGAGACTTTTTTTCCTCAGGTCAGGAGCAAGACAAAGATGTCCACTCTCACTGTTTTTATTCAACATAGTACTGGTAGGCTTAGCCACAGCAATCAGACAACAAAAAGAAATTAAAGGTTTCCACATTGGTAAGGAAGAAGTGAAAATTTATTTGCAGATGACATGATACTATATATAGAAAATCCTAAAAACTTCACTAAGATAGTACTAGAATAAATAAATCAGTCTCTTCTACAAATAGTGTTAGGAAAACTGGACGGCTACATAGGAAGAATAAAACTGGACCACTTTCTTATACCATATACAAAAATGGATGTATACATATACAAAAAAACCCAAAATGGATTAAGGACCTAAATGTGAAACCTAAACCATAATAGGCATAGGCAGTATTTTCTCTGGTATTGATGGTAACATCTTTCTAGATATGTATCTGGAAGCAAGGGAAACAAAAGCAAAAATAAACTATTGGGACTATATCAAAATAAAAAGCTTCACACAGCAAACAATCAACAAAACTAATGGGAGAAGAATGGGAGAAGAAATTTGCAAATAACATATCTGATAACTAAAGCTAGTAATCAAAAAATATAAAGAATTTATACAACTCAACACCAAAAAAACAAATCACCCAATTAAAAAATGGACAGAAGACATGAACAGACATAATCTCCAAAGAAGACATGCAGATGATCAAGAGACACATGAAAACATGCTCAACATCACTCACCATAGGGAAATGAAAATCAAAACCACAATGAGATATCGCCTTATGTCTTTCAGATCAGCTAATACAAAAAATTCTCAAGAAATAATAATTATTGGCAAGGATGTAGAGAAAAAGGAACCCTCGGGCACTGTTGGAGGAATTGCAAATGGTTGAGACCACTGTAGAACACCATATAATCAAAAAATTAAAAATAGAACCAGTCTACAATCCAACAATCATGCTACTGTGTATTCACCCAAAAAATGTGGAAACACTAAATTGAGGGGATGTATGGATCCCTATGTTAATTGCAAAATTATTTATAATAACCAAATTATGGAAGCAGCCCAAGTGTCCATCAATAGATGAATTGATTTTTTTTAATGGTATACATATACAATGGAATATTATTCAGTCATAAAACAAAATGGATTATTGCCATTTGCAACCACATGGGTGAAGCTAAAGAGTATAATACTAAGTGAAATAAGCCTGTCAGAGAAAGATATATACCATATGATTTCACTCCTACATGAAATTTAAGCAACAAAACAAAAGAACAAAGGAAAAAAAAGAGAAAGAGAGAGAGAGAAAGTGATGGGTTACCAGAGGAGAGGTAGGTGAGAGGATGGGTGAAATAGGTGAAGAGATTAAGAGTACACTTACCATGATGAGCACTGAGTAATGTATTTAACTGTTGATTCACTGTATTATATCCCTGAAACCAATGTTAACACTGTATGTCAACTACACCAGAATTAAAACTTTAAAAAATATGGAAGAATAATCATAATTAGGACCAACTTACCTGGATATTATGAGGATCAAAAAACAAAGTACATGGGAAGTTGCTCTGTAAGCTATAAAGATCTACACAATTTAAAAAGTTAACAAGGAGAGAAAACACAAAAAGGAAAAAAAGCAAGAGAGAGCACAGGGCTAGAAGTGTAGTGTTCATGAGAAACTGGCACTCAGAAGGGAATGGGTTGGGTTTTGAGCATCTGCAGCAAACTGAGATGGAAAATAGGTAGAGCTGGAAGTCTAGAGAGGGAAGAAGAAAGTGGGGAGCAAGGTAGGTGGGGAGAAGAAAGAATGGGAAGAAAAAGAAGGCATTACAATTTAAAAGGAATGAGTTTAGAGGGAAATTTAAATATATCTATATCTGTATCTATCTACCTATAAATAGATATAGTTTTTTTTTTTTGGAACAAATTTAGATTTATAAAAAAGTTGCAAAGATAGCACACAGATTTCTTCTATACCCCTCACTCAGTTTTTCCCACTGTTAACATCTTGTGTAACCATAGTATATTTGCCAAAAGTGTGACATATAGCACAGCATACTAAACACAGTGTCTCAGAAATTACACTGTACCGATTTGTATACCACTAGCACTAGTGAGAAGATAACATTGGTACATTATTATTAACCAAAGGCCAGAATTTTATTTGAAACCCTTATCTTCTGACAGCTGTCAATTCATTTTACTGAGCTCAGATGAACTTAAACTGATCCCTGTCTTCATGTGTTCCCCCTTCCCTGGCTAATTTTTTTTAATTTAATTTAATTTTTTCAGTGTTCCAAGATTCATTGTTTATGCACCATGCCCAGTTCTCTATGCAATACATGCCCTCCTTAATACCCACCACCAGCCTGACCCATGCCTACACTCCCCTCCCCTCCCAAATCCTCAGTTTGTTTTTCAGAGTCCACCATCTCTCATGCTTTGTCTCCCCCTCCAATTTGCCCCAATCCACTTTTCCTTTCTTTCTCCTAATGTCCTCAATGTTATTCCTTATGCTCCACAAGTAAGTGAAACCATATGATAATTAACTTTTTCTGCATGACTTATTTCACTCAGCATAATCTCTTCCAGTTCCGTCCATGTTGATACAAAAGTTGGTTATTCATCCTGTCTGATGGAGGCATAATACTCCATTGTATATATGGACCAAATCTTCTTTATCTATTCATCTGTTGAAGGACATCTTGGCTGTTTCCACAGTTTGGTGATTGTGGCCATTGCTGCTATGAACATTGGGATATAGATGGCCCTTCTTTTCACTACATCTGTATCTTTGGAGTTAATACCCAGTAGTGCAATTGCAGAGTCATAGGGTCGCCCTATTTTTAATTTCTTAAGGAATCTCCACACTGTTTTCCAAAGTGGCTACACCGACTTGCATTCCTACCAACATGTAAGAGGGTTCCCCTTTCTCCACATCCTCTCCAACACTTGTTGTTTCTTGTCTTGTTAACTTTGGCCATTCTAACTGGTGTAAGGTGATATTTCAATGTGGTTTTGATTTTAATTTCCCTGATGGCTAATGATGAGGAACAATTTTTCATGTGTCTCTTAGCCATTCGTATGTCTTCTTTGGAGAAGTGCCTGTTCATGTCTTCTGCCCGTTTTCTGACATGATGATATGTTTTTTGGATGTTGAGTTTGAGGAGTCCTTTACACTGGCACAAAAACAGACACATAGGCCAATGGAACAGAGTAAAGAGTCCAGATATGGACCCTCAATTCTATGGTCAAATAATTTTCGACAAAGCAGGAAAAAATATACAGTGGTGGGGGGGGCAGTCTTTTCAATAAATATTGGACAGCTATGTATAGAAGAATGAAACTCAGCCATTCTCTTACCTCATACACAAAGATAAACTTGAAATGGATGAAAGACCTCAACGTGGGCAGGAATCTATCAAAATCCTAGAGGAGAATATAGGTAATAATTTCTTTGACATCAGCCACAGCAACTTCTTTCAAGACATGTCTCTAAAGGCAAAGGAAACAAGTGAAAATGAACGTTTGGGACTTCATCAAGATAAAAACCTTCTGTACAGCAAAGGAAACAGTCAGCAAAACAAAGAGGCAACCCATGGAATGGGAGAAGATATTTGCAAATGACACAAACAAAGGGCTGATACTCTGGTTAATTTCTGGCTTAATGATTCATTTTCCAAAAATGTATGGTGAAGTAGGATTATCACAGGAGTCTTTGTTGTACATCAGGACAACACATATCTGTATCTTGATGGAGACAAGATATTCTGGAAATAACTATGATATTACCCTTTCTAGGTAGCAGAATGAGATGGTTCAGCCAGCTGAGCAGTAAAGAAAGTGCCATTGCTTTGTTTTTGTTTTTGTTTTTAACTTACTCACAAACAACCAGGCAAAGAGCAATTATTTTTAACAATATGAAACCTTAGGAAGGGCCCCAGGGAGACGAGGCATTTAAAATTTCCCACACTCTACAATATTACTAGAAGCATCTTAAGAGAAAACTTAGCATAGCAGCACTCCCAGGATAATTTAAAGATCATTCCTGAAGATTCATTTATTTGCCGTGGTCTTCAAACAGAGATTTCTAAGAAAAGTTCAGATACGGTGTGTGTTGGGTAGTCATTATGACTCTTGGCATTTAGTGCATCTGGAGTAAGACATGGGAAGCATCTGCAATGCTCAGGTCACTCTCACACAATTAAGAATTACCCTGCTTAGCTATCAAGCAAATAATGATGAATACTGCCAAGAAAGAACTAATCTTTGGGATACCCATAAAGCAGTTGCTAAGGAATCATTAACAGGTTTCTTAGGAATTAGCATCTCCTGTTTAGTCAGGGCTGGCTCCTCAGGGGAATACCAATTGTCAGAAATGCAATGTCATGTGTGTATACTTCCTTCTTCAGCATGGAGGACGAAAGGAGGCAAATTTATGGGAATTGTAAATCACAACAATATAAATAAGAATAGCCATAAATCCATATACACATTCCATGAATGGTTTCCTTTCTTTTGTATGTGTCAGTGCTGTAGCAGGAGTAATTATACTCCAGGACTTGCCAAGTTTCTTAATGCAGTAACAGTTGCGAGTCATTCTCTTAAATTAATAGAATTCTGAGAGCAAATATCACTAAATATTATGAAAATGCTTCTCATTATTTTACATGTTTTCTCTCTGTTTCTGCGTGTCTCAAAAGGGCCCTAAGAGCTCTACCAGGGACAGAAGTTCAGCACTTCAACATGTGTCCTTTTAAAAATGTTGGAAAATTCTTGAATTAATTTGCCAATTAAACTATGTAATTAGATCCTGATTCATTCTCTGAATTCAGTTAATATGTTGCTTTTCTCTTTTCTTTTTTGAAGGAGGCAAAAAGATTTGCCATGAGTCCAAGAAGAGTTTCGCCAGTATCTAGAGTTTGCTTACGGTAGAAATTTTAGTCCTCATTGTCTTAAATTCATGGTATATGAGGGTATGGAATCCACCAGAAATGGTCATTGAAAGTCTCATTTAAAAATGTATACATGGGGCGCCTGGGTGGCTCAGTGGGTTAAAGCCTCTGCCTTCGGCTCAGGTCACGATCCCAGGGTCCTGGGTTAGAGCCCCGCATCAGGCTCTCTGCTCCACGGGGAGCCTGCTTCCTCCTCTCTCTCTGCCTGCCTCTCTGCCTACTTGTGATCTCTGTCAAATAAATAAATAAAATATTTTAAAAAAATAAAAAATAAATAAAAATGTATACATTTTCTTTCCCCCATAAGCTTTGCAGATGCAACCTTGCTTGCAACTTCAAGAAATCTAGCTGCTTATCTTCTACCAGTATACCATTCAGTTACACTAGACTTATTTCTTATAGCACACACACAATATTTATCTTACACCTTACCTAACTTCATTTTGGCTTTGAAGGGGAAGGATAGGTCTGGTATCCCTTATATTCCCATGAAGACATGCTAAATGTGCTACAGGAATCAGGGACAATTTAAAAGCTTTACAGAATTTCAATAAAAAGAGGAATTCATGCAGTGAAATAGAAATTAGACTCTGCTGAAATCTTTGCACATTCTCAGCATGATTTCATATGCACTTAATATATTGATAAGTATTCCAAATACAGAGTAATCTGAATTTTAATTCAGGATATTAAGTACCACTGAAATAAAACCATCTTTTAGTTTAGCCTATGGATTCCAAACCAGTTCCTAGACCATTGGCTTTTCACTAACAGATTTCATACCTACTTTGACAACTAATAAGTACCTATGTCACTATCTGCTTTATTTACCAAGGATAAATACTTAAGAGATGTCCCTTAAAGATTCCAATTTTATATCACAGGAAGTAGCAACTAATAGGTTATTTTTTTAAATGATACACAAACAGAATGCTGTGTATCCACTGTAAGAGCAGAGGCAATGGCCTAGGTAATGGTCACAAGGAGATAAAGCATTAGTCTTATTTTAATATCCTAACTGAGCTTATTGTTATCTTTGTAATATGATACTGTCTTGGAATCAAGGCTGTCTGTGTTAAAAAGGAACTCAGAGACCAACTGGATGATTTCCTTTGCTTTATAAATATGGAAGTTGAGGTCCAGTGAGGCAAGTGATTCCATTGAGTTCTAGGAGATCTCCATCATAACTTTGCCACTTTTAAGAAAGACCTTTTTATTTTTTTTCAGGAAATAAATAAACTTTAACTTTAGAAGTTATAATGTTTCTTGCCATTAAGGACAGGTTCTCTTTTGCTGGACTTTAGCATAGGCCCTAAAGATAATGTAGAAGATGAATATCAGCTACTTACCTTGTTCCTATTGTATGTGTTGCAACTGACCCAATTTTGCTGGTTAGTCTCATATGAGAAGCCGCAAATGTTTTCATATTTTGATCAGATTTCAAGATCTTTTCTCTTATTATTATGTTCTGAAATTTCATACATAAGATTTGAGATAAAAAAAGACCTCTTTCTGGGGCACCTGGGTGGCTCAGTCCTTAAGCATCTGCCTTTGGCTCTGGTCATGATCCCAGGGTCCTGGGATAGAGCCCTGCATCAGGCTCCCTGCTCAGTGGGATGCCTGCTTCTCCCTCTCCCACTCCCCCTGCTTTGTTCCCTCTTTCGCTAACTCTCTCTGTCATAAATAAATAAAATCTTTTTTTAAAAAAGGCCTCTTCCTGACCACAATACAAGTTAAAATAAACACTTCCAATCTGATCTTCCTTAATATTTTGCCCCATTTACCACATATCATAAAGAAATGATCATATAAATTATACAGTGTTGAATCAGAGAAAAATTGTTTGCTCTAATTTGATCAGGTATCTCATCTAAGCTTCTATAATCTGTTGTTTATGTCATAGACTTAAATATACAAAATTCTAGGAATTATAGCAAATGAGTCTTTTCAGGTAGTTAATGCTACTTGCAAATTAAGAGAGATCATATTTGTTAAGCTAGTGACTGGCAGCATAACAAGTCTGTTGTAGGAGGGTGTTTATTTTAAGGGTCTACTAATAACTCTTTAATGAGAAGGTAGTTATTGTTTTGAGATGAGTTCAGAGATAGGAACCCTTTCCACTGGCAGCCCAATGAAATTTCATGACTTTTTTGACCTTGGCCATCAATATTATGGCTTCTAGCCATCCCCTCTGTTTTGGTCTGAGTGCACAGGTGGCAATATGACAAATAAAACAGTTGGGGCACAGGTTAAAATGCCAGTGGCAGAATTTGAGCCACTGTGACCTAGGGAGTTGAGTAATCATAACAGTACCATAGCATCTGTGAATTCAGACCCATGGCGCTATTCCAGAAAGTGAGAATTCAAGTTACCTTCCCAGAACAACAGTTCTGTCTTTCCCTTATGGATTTCCCACTTGTAGGAGAGGTTCAGGTTGATCCACCCAAACTTTAGTAATGACAGAATATAGGAGTCACATTCTGAGAACAGTCGACCTAAGAAAGTTAGACAGTCAATACTACTTTGATGACTGCCATTTTCTCAATTTATACTAACTCAGTGAACCCATTATCTCAATATTTTTTTTAACCTACCTTTAAATAAATAATATCTCTGGAGCTCATGCTGAATAACCATAATGGCTTGTAGATGAAAAACTAGTTGAATGTAATTCTAACACCACCAAGTTTCCTATTAGGAATCTGTTATTGAAATAGGTTTTACCATAGGATAAGTCCACTATCCTACCATTTATAAAAGTAAAACTACCAATGGTAGTAAAACTACCATTTATAAAAGTAACTTTATTTATCTTCAGAGTTTTATTTTGTCAGTCCATAAAAGGACACTTGACTTAGTACCACAATTTTAAAAGGAAGTAACAATTGGTGCGGTCTTTAAAAAGCAGGAGTACCTATATTCCTTTTGCTTTGTATCATATCCTACCATGCTGCCACAGACCCAGGGTGGGAATACTGTTAGAGAATGATGATTTTTATGCTGTTCTTTTGGGTGCTTTGCATTGAAATGTTTTGAAATCTGAAATTCTACTTTGCCATTTTCATGAGTTATTTAAAGCATTCCTTCTGCACACTTGAGAATGATGAGGGTTTGAGGGTGCCAAGAACTAGCTTAAACTGACTAGGAGTGAATTCATATTTTGAAGTCCTTATATTTCCCTGCTCATATCATACTCTTTTGAGGAATGCTAAGAAATTGCTTGGACTTCAGAAATTTTTCACATTGCCTTTTTATTTTCTTAAATATTGCTTTATTTCATTTTTCTCTCATTTTATAAAATATTGTACAAATAAAATTCCTGCTTTTGTATTCTGTGGAATCAATGAAAGATTTTTTTTCTCTCTCTCTCTCACTCACTCTCTCTCTCTTTCCACTCCATCTTTTTGGGACTTGATGTGACAATACAGAAAAAAGTATGACCTCAAGCCAATAAGCTAAGAAGCTGCTATTTGTAACCAAATTCTGAAAATATTTCCAGCTAGGTATATTTCTTAATGAAAATCTTTCCATTTGCATTGTTCCTTTGATGGTTGTTCCTAATGTTATCCCTTTACCTACTTAAAAGAAATACTACTCTAAGGAATTGTTATGAAATCCTTCATGGGGTGGGAAAAGAATTCCTGACATTTTTAGTCTCGAATACCCAACACTTTCTCTTCTTTTGAAATATACCACTGCATATGCATTTTAATTAAACCCAAACAGCATTCACAGAGAGGTTTACATGTCACCAATTATTCTAAATGAGGGCTTTCTCTTCTTTTTGGATGTTAAATCATCATCTGTCTTTCAACACATGCGGAAAATGCAGCTAAAATTGTTGTAAATAACATCTTTCCCTAAGCATAAATTTGGGATGTGGTCAGTTTTTCTTTTTCCTCCAGAAGCTCAAAAACTTCAATTGTCTCACTCTGGGTGTTTTCAAAAGTACCAGTCACAAAAGAGATTGTGAAAATGACAATGTTGTGTTTGATATTTATTCTCTCGTGCTGACTTCCATATCAAAACTGCTAAGTTGGGAAGACAAAGGATGCTTATCCAACTGCTGGCAACACAAAGCTCCTTTGTATTCTGACTCTTCTCTTTCCCTTACATCAACATCAATAAGTATTTTGTGGGAGAGACCAAAATGTCAGTCTTTCCAAGGAGCAATCAAGTCCAGTTTATTCTTTGCTCTGTAATTAAAGCCTGTTTCTGTGAGAAAAGTAAACCAATACCCCAGCAGCCAAAGATAAACTGCTGCGCTATTTTTAATCTACAGCAACCCATTCAACAGTAGGAAACCTTTGAGACTTGCTGCAATTTTTGCATTCTTGAGCCAATAGAAAAAAGATTTGTGACAATAGTGGATAATAGTTTTATAGCATTCCAATTTATGGCATTAAAATTGTAAGTCTTCTTTTAAATGCCTGTTTTTGAACAAACACACTACAAAGGACATGGATGAAAGGGGAGGATTTGATGAATATGCTTTGTCCACCCAAAATGTGTATGCAGTCTGAAGGAGAGTGGAATAAACCACTCCAAGATACACTTCTTTGGCATAAGGATTATTTTGAGCTAGTTATTAAAACAACAACAACAACAATAACAACAAACTCAGCAGACAAGGGAGAACCTCTGAGAACTAAGTAGAAAAACTTTTTGCAAGATTATTTGAATTTATAAGGGAAATCTTCACTTGTAATTGTGTCTTTCTTTCTGTCCCAAGAAGAACTCTAGAAACTCAATGGGGCGTCAAGAACTTAAATCTGCATAACAACCGTACCCTTATTTACTGTGATTTGCCTGATAAACTTCTGTAACTAGCTCTCCCACCCCCAACATCTTCTTTTGTCTTTAGCTGGAAATGATGATGGCTTGTGCTATTTCAGAGTTAGTTTTCATAGGTTTCTCCCTTGCAAACAGAGGAATTATACATATTATTAAACTTCTGTGTATTTCTTTTTCTGTTAATCTGTCTTTTATTACAGAGAAGGGGGAGAGTCTCAGCACAGAACCAAAAGGGGAGAGGAAAAATAATTTTTCCTCCCCTACAAGTCTTTTCTTTCATTATTGGAATATGTGCCAATCCCAACCTCAATGTCTTGATTTGCTAGATTTGCTACAGATTTGACCATAATAAACGAGGAATTCCAAAGCAAAATTGGAAAAGAGTTTAAAACTGGTTATTAAACTTAACCCCACCATAAGTGTTCCCCTAGAAATAGCCCCAGTTGACTGCCATTCAGAAATATGGACACTGTGCCATGTCCTTCTTGAATCCCACGGCCCTCTTCTCATGTTTGGCTGCTTGCTTCTTTCTCTACAGAAGAGAAAAAAAAAATCAATACCACAATAATCTCATCAATTCAGTAAGCAACCTTTTTAGTTTTTAATGCCAGCTAAAAATTCCTTCATTCAATCTCTCTCTTCTATTATTTGGTATCTATGTAATCAAAGGGTAAATTAAAAGGAGACCCTAAACTAATGTGTAACCTCTTCTCAAAGATATATAGAGCCAATCCTATGGCTCTCTATATATAAATAGAGAGAGCCAAGTCTATGAAATTTTTAAATAGCAATATTTTGAATAGATAAGTCTTTTTTCTTCATCTCCTGAGTCCAAAAAAGGGCCTTCTCACTATGAGCTGCTCTGCTGTAGTTATGGAATATGTATAATACGTGAGGATTTGTAAAGGATTTTCCAGTGAAAACATCACTCTCACACTCAAGTTCATGGAGACTTTAATATGTCAATGCAAGCCACAGACGTGACCTAATTATGAAATTTAAAATTATTTCCTGGCCAAATTAAAAAAAAAAAAAAGCAAAAAGAAAGAGGTGAAATTAATCTTAATAATATATTCTATTTAACTAAATATATCCCCAATATTATAATTTTAACATGCACTTAATATTAAAAACATCATAATTGAGCTCTTTTTTTCTTTTTTTTTATATGAAGGCTCTGAAATTCAGTGGGTATTGTACATTTACAGCACATCACATTGCATTTCAGATTAACTACATTTCAAATACTCAATAGCCACAGAAGTCCAGTGGCTACCATATAGGATGAAGCTGTTCTAAACTTTCCTTAGTAGATGAGTCTTTCCTTTACATAGACCCACAGACTGAATACATAAATAGATAATAACCAGACCATGTATGACAATAAACTGTGTTCCAGGAAATCAACCTATAACATCTGTAACAATTGTTTTGGATTGGTCAGGGCTTGGTCAATGACTGTATACTTCCCTATCCCTCCTCTACTCCATCCTTTCACGAAGGACAAACCAGAGAAAGTCAAATATACTCCCCAATCTACCACATAAGGTGCCTGTTTCTAGCTGGCATCTGCCAACAAACTCCAACCAGAGCATACCCAAAGACTCCTCCCACTTTTTTTTTTTTTTTCCACTATTAAGCCTTCTCACTTCCCTGCCTGCCTTTGATTCCTTACCAAACAAAGCTGACTACTTGCCTGAGAGTTCTGAATTAATAGCCTCTGTTTTCATTTGAATGCCCTTAGGTTATTTCTGTAAGCCTTGAACTTCACTTTCCATTGTGTAGAAATGCTCCTATATTTGAAAACACAGTTTGTAAACTTCATGAGGAAAGTATGGAATGTGGTACAGAAAGAGTGTTCTTGGCCCAAGGTAACATGAAATAGAGCAGTTACATTTTGCTGGAAACATTAGAAACACACACATTCAGAGGTTTTGTTTGTTTGTCTCTACACTTGGGTAGTGACAGACAAAAGTTTACCAATTAAGGCTTAATGTGCCATGATGCTGATAGCAGGCTGAGAAAAGAGACCTTCCTCATCTGTGCTTAGAGGACATGCACTTTCCAACATGGAGAGGAAAACAGCCCTTGGTATTCCTGGATTTTTCACAATCCATTTCCCACTACATAGCCTGTGCCTGTAGAAACATCTTAAAAGCTCTCTGATAATGCTAGCTGGTGGCTGAGGTTTTTAGAAACAGGCAAGATGTCTGCCCAAAATGTGGGATTAACACTTCATTTTTGGCTGTAGTTAAAGTGGGGAGAAAGCCCAAAGGAAAAACAGATCACTTCTGTGGCTGCACAAGTAGTGGAATAATATATATAAATGTTACCAAGAAAATGTAGAAAATGTTTGCAAGCCCAGCAGTGTAAATGTTATTTTTAAGACACAAGTTAAAGGAAAATTTAATCAAGGCAAATAGATAATGATTTTTTTTTTGAGTTAAGTAAAAATTGGGTCCATTTCTTGTTGAAGAAATTTTTTCCAAATACTGATCCCCTGCTTAGGATTCTGACCCATTAAAACTGGTTTAAAATGACAATTATTTGGCTAAAATGAAAACTTGAATTTTAAAGTTGCCATTAAATGAAAAGAATTTATTTTTAATAATAAATAAATTGAAATCTATTTCCACAGCTAGGCTACAGGAATTATGAGGTGTTAGAGAGGAAAGACATCTAATTATTTACAAGGTATTTATAATCTAAAAGTCCAGGACTCCCTAACACCTTATTTACCAGATGACAGCCACACCTGTAACACAAGGCCCAAATACCCCTGCAAGGGGTAATCACTTCCCATTCTTACAGTAACTAGTTATCTGACAGGCTCCCACTCAGTTTGTTTCAAAATTGTATGTAGACTACACTATTTTTATGTGAAATACACTATTTCTTAGATTCTATTAAAAAAAAAAGTCTTTTCAGTATAGGCCCTCTTTGAGATATTATTACATGGTAAGAATGTAGCATTCCTGCCCTCTAAAAGATTTACAATGCAAACATCACCCAGAGAGGAAAATTACATCACCTCACTATGAAGACGAGGCTTAGTTCATCAATCACTAATTGAGAAACTAAGCCAAATATTAATATAAATGTCATATCTCTGTTGGACAGGACACAGAGCAGTGGTTTTGATTTGGTCATAACTTACAACGTCAGTGAGCCTTGATGTCTGCTATCTTGCCCGTGCAGCAAGGGTCTTATCTAGGATGTGAATTTCATTGGAAAGCTGGCTGTCTTGAAAAGGAGAGAAGAGATGAGAAAGAAAACTAGACTCAGAGGACCAATAGCGTTTTCCTTCGTGAACAGTTCAGATTAACTCATAAACAACAGAAACATTTTCATGATCAGGCAGTGGCACCCTGTCTGCTGGCCACATTTCTTGCTCTTTGCAGGAAACCAGCCCAACTGACATGACCTCTTGCCACAGCAGTGTGGAGATCTGAGCTGACTCTAGGGCTCAGTTCTTGTCTCAGTATAATCACTGAGGCTGCCAGGCATTGGGACCCATTGAGGAACTTTCTTCCTTCTTCTGTTTTAGACATTTCCTATCTGTTGATATTTATTGAGATAGAAATAGTCACAAAGTGATAAGAGAGCATGAGAAATCCCTCCCTACCACCAAGTACACACAGAAGGGAGGAGATAATAACTGCTTTTTCTCCTGTGTAGACCCAAATCAGCTCACACTTTTCCCTCACTTCTCACTATCTTCTCTCTGACCAGAATTGTCCTTGGAAGGCATACAGGGCCAAGACCCTCCAAAACCACATGATGCGTGATTCAAGAGCTTCTGGAAATTAAGTCTATGAAGGCACCTATTTTGTGTCATAATTATGTGATCCACAACCATTGCTACTAAACCTGTTTTTCACTTAATTTTCTGTTAATGATGTGTCCCTCCAGAGTTCAGGGATTTGGCTTCAACCACCTCATGTTAAAGTCCTCTAGTAATATACCTATGTACCCTACCCAATTACAGCTGACTAAAAATACTGATATATTGCTTCTATGTTGCTAGCATTGTATTCTAAGTGCTTTTATATATTAACTCAAATTAATCCTCCTGGGAAATCTTTGAAATAATAATATAACTATCTGATCTAACAGATGAGGAAACTGAGGCACAGATTGGTTAAATAACTTGCCCAAGATTTCTCAGCATGTGGCCCAGTCACATTTCAGATCAATACTTCAGCCCCAAAATCTCAGCTCTGAACCTAGACACATTATTGCTTTTGGAGGACGGACTATGTTTTCTCAACCTCTGCATTCCTAGCCCCCAGTATGCAGCTTGGATCATCAGAATTTTGAGTACATGCTCAGTGATTTGAGGATGACATCGAAGGCAGAGTCCCTAAGCAGCTCTCATCATGTGGATGTGGAGCATGAGCTGTGGACACCTGAAGCTGACTAAACGCTGTGTCCTTCAGCAGGCTGACCCTGCCGTTGTCCCCATTACCCAGCCTGGCTTTCTTTCTCACCAGTCTAGTTCTTCCTGAGATCGTTGATAAAGCCTGGGTGACAAGAACACTGCCATCACACCTCTGCCTGCTCATCTGTTCCTTCCTTTAACACTAGTTTGCCTCTTCCAGTCCCTCTGTTTCTGAAAGGAATGGGAAACCTCTATATACTAAACAATGAAGGAAAAAAAAAAAAAGAAGACCAGCTATCCACTCTACACTATACGGCAGAGGGGACTTACTTAGAAAAGTCTGCCTAAGTCAGTTGCTTTTGTTCAGCCATAATCTACAGGAATGTGACTAGTTAAGGAAGTCAGATTACTACTTCATTACTGTCTCCCTAGCTCCTTGTAACAGTATTGGCACTTAGTGGATGCTCACTGTATTTGCTGAATATATGAATGGACAGGGTCTATGACACAGTTGTATGGCTAACATTGGAGATACAAAGGTAAATAAAACAAGCATGGACCCAGTCCTTGGGAGTATGTATTAAGCAAATAAACGCACAGTTGAAGATCAGTTGGAATCTGTGCTTAATGCTTTATTAGGATTATGGGTAAGATTTACTTTGAAGAAATGGCTCCCTCTCTGCTAACAGTTTGAAGCCTGAAGGAGTGATTTGTCCCAAATGCCTGCCAAAGTTGTAAGTTGTCAGATTTTTCTAATATGTGAGGCAATGGGTGGAGAGAGAGAGAGGGAATTGAGAGTTCTCAGCAAGTAGCAGGGACTGACCTGGCTAAGACTCTGGGCAACAAAACAGAAAGTAGGAATGACTCCATTCTATGAATATGAGTTTTCCCTAATTGGCTATGTTCTCTATATTTCTGCTGTGTCACCAAGGGAAGGAAGAAGAAATGGGCCCTGTCCTCAAGGAATTTCTCATCAATTGGAAAATACAAGATCAAGACACATTCATGGGACGCCTGGGTATCTCAGTCATTAAGCAGCTGCCTTGTGCTCTGGTCATGACCCCAGGGTCCTGGGATCCACCCCGTATCAGGCTCCCTGCTCAGCAGGAAGCCTGCTTCTCCCTCTCCCACTCCCTCTGCTTGTGTTCCATCTCTCTTCCTGTGTCTCTCTCTGTCAAATAAATAAATAAAATTTTAAAAAACAAAACAAAACAAAACAGACACATCCATAAAATAGCTGCAAGATTTCCCTTCCACCCTCTGCCATCCCAAGTAAAGATATTCCCAAAGGAAAAATATGAATGGACTCTGGGAAGGTTTAGAAAACAGTTGAGTTTACAGCAGAGAGGGGGGAAGAAACTCTGAGTGGCTGAAAATCGTCATGGCACACCTGATTATGTGGCAAGCCTCATTTGCTTGGAGCCAAGGACATAAACAGGTGCTAGTGAGAGACACTTCGGTTAGCAGAAAGCCCTGCAGGAGTAGTGAACTAGCTAGCAAACACACCGCTGGACACCTCCTGTTACTCAGAAAGCTGAGTATTTTCACAGCAATATCATTCCTTTAAAACCACGAGGCCTAACCACACAGCTATATCCATTTGTCAATATCTTTGCTAGAACAATCATGTAAACCTGCAAAGGCAAGGAGAAGTAAAACCAAGACTCCCAGGGCAATCATAATTCACCCATATTGCTCATATATGTTCATTTGGTTTCTAAGTAGATTGCTCACTTTATGGCATGTGCAGTATGTACGAGTTTTCTTAAAATTAGTTTAAATTGTCCTTAATCAGAAATATGTCACGCAACAGCCTTTTTCTCCAAATGAGTATTTTACTCAGTGGCACACAGCCTGTGCCATTAAGCCCAAAATTAAAGAACATGAGACAATTAATATTTTTCATTCCTACTGGTTCTATTTTGCTGGGCCTACATTTGGGGGAGAGGGAATACTTTAGGTCCTCAGAGAACCATGAGTAATGTTACCGTTCTAACAATTTGGAATTCTTATCTTCTTAAAACCATGTAATTGTGTACTAAGCAAGGTGGGAGAAAATGCCTTTCGGTCCCATTTTTGCCGATGCGGAGCCTGATGAACGTGAGATAGTAGAGATTTATGTCTGTTAGGCTGGCAGTCATTTCATATTTACTTGGACGACACTATTGAAATCAAATCGGACGCTCCCTATCCAGGAGTGTGTGATTTGTTATCTAAATAACCATGTGCGAGCAAATCAGATGTGGATAAGATATTTCCACTATCATCATGTGTGTTAGTTCTGATTCATGAAGCTCCAGCTTCATCTATACTAGCTTTATCAATGCTGTTCTCTTCGGTTTTATGTACTTGCTATGCTTGGCAGGCTATTCTGTTCTTGTTAACTTCTCAACTGGTGATCACAAAGGAAAAATTTAACAAAAGAACCGAGGAAATACATTTTGTCTCTGGTCTTGGTTAATAGACGAGCCCATTGCTTGATAAGGAATTAAGGGGGAAATGTACAAAGAATTCATAGACGCAGGAGGAGTTTCTCTCGCTCACAGTATACAAGACTCAAATTCCAAAATGCCAGATTGGAGACTATTTATATTTCCTTTCTCATTTTGAGGGCTTTTTGTCTACTTATTGCTAACAATCTTACCTTTAGTTTGCACGGAGGAAAAAACCTAGGATGCAAACCTATTTTTGTCACACAATTTCACAAACGATTTGACCTTAACTTTGCAAGCAGAAGTATGTATCTCTACCAATAGTTATGCTATCATAACTATTGTCAGGATTCTTGTTTGCAAACCTACAACTGACTTAAGATATTTTAAAAAGGAAACAAATTTTTCAGAAAGAGCACAACATACGCATCAAGGATATTTTAATAGGAACTGTCTGGCAAGAACAGCCCTGCCCTGCTGCAGAGACCCACTGCTGCTGGTCACTCTCACAGCTGCTACAAATAAATCCTACCTCTCCTTTTGCTAAGGAGCTCAAGCCCCAGGAAGGATCCAGCTGGCAGACACCAGGTCTTGTGGCTGCTTGTGTCCTGCTATGAAACCATAGGAAGAAGGAAGCTTTTCTCTGTTCTATGATGAAAGGAAAGATACCGTGTCTCCCGCTATTGTATCATTGGGTGTTATTTCCCAAATGGGAATAAGAATTATAGACTGGAGTCCCCCAAATAACAAAGGTTTCCTATTCCTTTTTTATTATTGATTTCATTTAAAATAATAGGTTATAAATATACTGCTACTTTTTTTTTTTTTAAGATTTTATTTATTTGACAGTCAGAGATCACAAGTAGGCAGAGAGGCAGGCAGAGAGAGAGGAGGAAGCAGGCTCCCTGCAGAGCAGAGAGCCCAATGTGGGGCTTGATCCCAGGACCCTGAGATCATGACCTGAGCCAAAGGCAGAGGCTTTAACCCACTGAGCCACCCAGGCACCCCTATACTGCTACTTTTTAAAACCTGAAACTGAAACTTCTTTGTTCTTGGTATATTGTTATGTCATATGTAGGCAAACATGTTACATGTTACAGGAAACCTTTTGAGACACATTTTATATTTAGAAAGAAGATAAAATTAGAGAAGTTCTCATATTTAACTAGAATGTCAGTATTATTTCTTGGTTTTATACTTACTTTAAATGTCTTTCTTCTCTTTTTAATTCCAAGCTCCATGAATATCAGGTTTATTTCAATATGGACTAATATGGCTTGAACACCCAAGAAATGTAGTGTGGATGGCTTCCTTAAAGCCCCTGTCAGCATCCTCTTCCCTTGCACACTAGTATAGAGACTGGAAACACACGTGCTCCCTCTCACGGCTTTTTTTTTTTTTTTTTTTTTTTAACAGAGAAGAGTTTGTATGTAACCCACTTCCAGACTATGATATATATGCAGAATTGAACCAAAGACACTTTGGGGAAAGTAACTGTTTACTGAAAGTATAAAGTATAGTTACAGCTTAAGCAACACTCCTCACTTCCCTCTACTTTCTACCTTGAGCATGGTCAAAGTTATCTGGAGCTGAAGAGAAAACACCAGCCTTAAGGGAAAACCAAAGAACTAAGAGATGTTAGTGCTGACATCTGCTTCCAGACTCTCGGACTTCTTGCTAAAGAGTGAAATTAACCCCTCCCTTCCTTTGGGTCCAGTGTAAATCAAGTCTGGGGGCCCTTGCTGTTGAAAGCATTCCTAAGTGAGCCAATGTTTTTCAATAATTCACATCCACCCATAACTGGACATTTCAAAGAACCTACTTCTACCATTTACTGAGTGTTGAATTTGGGCTGGCACCATAGAAGTGAGGTATAATCCAGACTCTCAAAAGAAAGACAGTGTACATAAGGATATGCATAACTAATGTAATGTGGTAAATGCTAAAACAAAGGAATGTTCCCTGAGCCAGATTAAGACATGATTAATTTCAGTATTAGGGCTAGATTCAGTAAAATGGAATAATCTGGAAAAAAAATCAGTTGTGATGTGTTGAATAAGAGGACAGGAATACTTACTGTTTTATAGAAAACATTATTGTAGTAAGTTTGCATTTCTAATGAATACTGAGAATAGCATCTATTTTATGGGATCTTTTACATGGTGATCTCATTTTATCTTGGAAAAACTGGTGTGAGGTGGAACATATAGATAGCTGATGGTAACTGAACTCCAAAATGTCTAACTCAGTTTTTCTCAGCCTCAGCACTATTGACATTTTAGACTAGCCAATTTTTAAAAAAGATTTTGTTGTGGTCAGCACAATTAACATGAGATCTACCTTTTTAACCGACTTTTAAATGTACAATACAGTGTTGTTAACTATAGGCACAATAGATCTCTTGTACAACAGATCTCTAGAACGTATTCATCTTGCATAATTTAAATTTTATACGTGTTGATTAACAATTCCCCATTTTCTCTCCCATAGCACCTGATAATCACCATTCTATTCTTTGCTTCCATGCGTTTGACTATTTTCGATTCAAATAAATGGAATTATCTGGTATGTCTCTTTCTTTGGATGGCTTATTTTAGTTATCATTATGTCCTCAAGGTTCATCCATCTTGTCATATATTAATGGATTTCTTTATTTTTTAAAGCTGAATAATATTCTATTATATGTATATGTCATATTTTTAAATTCATTCATCCATCAATGGACATATAAATTATAACCATATTGAGGCTATTGTGAATAGTGCTCCAATAATTATGGGAGGGCTAATATCACTTTGAGATCCTGATTCAGGATAAGACTTCATTGTGTGGAGCTATCCTGTGCCCTGTAGGATGTCTAGCAACATCTCTGTCCTCTGTCTACCTATAGTGCCACCTGCCTATACCCCGCTTATAGTACCAACCCTCATCCAGTTGCTGAAACCAAAAATGTCTCCAGATATAGTCAAATGTTCCCTGGGATACAGAGATGAATTATCTCCTCCAATTGAGAACCCCACCAGTTCAGATGTCTTGAACAGAAAGTATAACCAGGGGCGCCTGGGTGGCTCAGTGGGTTAAGCCTCTGCCTTCAGCTCAGGTCATGGTCTCAGGGTCGTGGTATCGAGCCCCGCATTGGGCTCTCTGCTCAGTGGGGAGCCTGCTTTCCCCTCTCTCTCTGCCTGCCTCTCTGCCTACTTGTGATCTCTCTCTATCAAATAAATAAATAAAATCTTAAAAATAAATAAATTGAAAAAAAAAAAAAAGAAAGAAAGAAAGTATAACCAAATCAAAACTAAGACCAGTTGTCATTCTGTGTTCTCATCCTTGGAGGACTGGAACTCAGGGAATAAAATTACCCAATCCCTACACCACTTTCATTCACAGATAGGACTGCTCAGAGGTAACTCAAAACATACACCTTACAGATACAAAATCAAATCATCATGTGTAAATAGATAACCAACACATGAAAGAGATTACATGAGGAGCTCTGAGGGCAGCTGTAATAATGTGCCACCTATCTGCTGTTCTTATTTCTCATATTTCTCATAACCTCTGAAACTGGGCCACCCACCCCAGATTTTTAGGCCAAGCTTACTCTCAACAGGAGAAATTTAAGCAATCATATGTCAGAAGAGTGCAATCACAAGATTAATTTGCCTTTGCTGAGGTTGTACTCTAGGTCAGGGCAAACTTTTTTCGTAAAGGGCCAAATAGTAAATATTTGAGATTTAGTGAGACAAACAGTCTCTTTCACAACTATTCAACTCTGCCTTTGTAGCTGGAAATCAACCACAGAATATACACATATGAATGTAGCTCTGTACCAACAAAACTTTATTTACGAAAACAGGGCTGTCCTTGGCCCATGGCCATAGTTTGCCAACTTCTTCAGTGAACTGCATCCTTTATTTCTATACCAAATCTCTCTTCTACCCATTCCAGTAACCAAATTATAGGCTATATGCTGGTAGTCACAGGAAATATAATTTTCGTTACTTTACTTTTTTTTAAAAGATTTTATTTACCTATTTGACAGACAGAGATCACAAGTAGGCAGAGAGGCAGGCGGGTTTGGGGGGAGCAGGCTCCCTGCTGAGCAGAGAGCCCGATGCGGTCCTCGATCCCAGGACCCTGAGATCATGACCTGAGCCGAAGGCAGAGGCTTAACCCACTGAGCCACCCAGGCACCCCTACTTTTCTATAAATTAAACTAATTTCTGTGTCAGACCTATGTTCTGGTGGGTGGTTAAAACTAAATCTCCACCAATTCAGATTCATCTCAGCTTTTTCATAATAAATTCAGGGTTATCTCATGATTTTAGGGCTTTCTTCATCAACTCAAGATGTTTTCTTCCTTTCCCAGGTTGTGGCTCTGTTTTAGAAGGCTCCAGTAGTGCACATATCAGGGGAGGGAGTAGCTAGTCCCCTGCCTTCATGTGTCCATTGGCCTTATAATTCTAGTTTCTGTTTGTTGATCTACAAGACACTGCTTGTTTTAGCATAGGTTACATTATTATTTAGTTATGATAAGGCCAAGAGATCCAGAGGTGACTGCCATTATAGTTTGTTGTGCTCACAGATTCCAAGAGGAAAAGGCATGCCGTGTGCCATTAGGTGCCACATGGGGAAGCACCAAGGTCATCAGGAGGCAGAGGAAGGTAGGAATCATGGGCAAGAGACTCTGCTATGGTTTCTGTAGGAAGAAATAGTCAAGATAGGTTAAACAGAATTAGGACTGGCGAATTTGAATGATTTCAGTGGGTTCTGGGACATAAGTTGGCAGTACCTTGTTCTGGTGTGATTAGGATAGATAGATCGTGGCCTGGAATATGAGGTTCCAATCAGGAAGCTATTTGGGAGCATGAATTCTGGACTGGCTGGTTTGCATTTAAAAAACTGACTAGAGTAGCAAGTTGTTTACTATCTCTAGAAATTGGCTAACCCTGGGAGGGACGAATCCCTCCAGGGTCAGTATGACCCCTGATGTCAAAGCATCAGAATACAGAAAATAAAAGACATAAATAATACATTTTCCTCTTCAGACTGCAAAGGCCTCAGACTGCTCTTTGAGCTGAATTTAAACTGCTTTCAGGCATGTGGTGAAAGTTCTGAGGATCCTCATACCAAGACTAGGACACAGAAACTCTCTAAGCGTACTTAATACTGAAGAAGAGTCTGTATAGTCATCTCAACTGTTCAGGATGGCACAGAGACAGCCGAGGCTACCTGCCTCTTCCAGCTCCAATTAGCAAGCAGTATACTTACTGATGCTACCATCTCTGGTCTCAGCTGGAGAGAGGAGAGCAGGGCACAACACTCCTTCTCATGGACACTCATGTGTATAAAATTCTGCTTTCCCCTGGTTTAATTCTCTCATGTAGCCTGGAGAAAATAAACTTTGCTGGTGTGGGGGCAAGACGGGATGAAAAAAACTAGCTCGTGCCAACTTGGTATTCTTTCCCATCTATTACTTAGTGCATAAACTTTATGGCTTGTGTCCCTCAGGGCTATGAGTTTTAGAAACCAAAGCCAAGGCTTCTGAAACTCATAACTCTTTTTCTCTTACACCACTCTCTGCAACAATATTTAAAAGTTTATTTTGATACTCAAAAGTTGAGCTTTGACTCATTTTTTTTTCTTTTGTTATTTTCTTTGGTAATATTTCAGAGAAGGAGACTAGGAAGGAGAAACATATTGATTAATATATCAAAATATTATCTTGCAACACCAGTTATATCCACTGGGTACCTACCTTATTACCCTTGCTTAACTTCCACCTTGAATGCTTTCTGGAACCATGGCCCTTCTGTCCTGATTTCCTCACCCTGTTCCTCCAGTTCAGACGATCCTTACACCCTTCCCTTTCTTGGTGAAGCTGTGATCCCACTGATGAATAATTTTCTCAGGTACACAAACAAGAAGGAATTTCTGTGCTTGAGGAAATTATGGGAGCCACAGATTCTGAAACTTTCACCCAATATAACTTTTTTTCCCACTTACAAAATTGAATACAAGAACATCTGGATGAAGAGGGAAAAATGTAATATGTCAGTTCTCTACCTTGTACACACTGAAGGTCTTCAAATGTAAAAATTTGATAATAGGCAAGAAATTAAGACTAACCAAGTTTGTGTCTTTGGGTGCAGCCAAATATGATCTAACTGTAGACCCATCTCTGTGTACAAAAAGGACTGGCTTCAGGGTACCTGGATAGCTCGTCGGTTAAATGTTTTCCTTTAGTTCAGTTCATGATTCCATGGTCCTGGGATTAAGCCCCACATCAGGCTCCCTGCTCAGCTGGGAGCCTACTTTTCCCTCTCCCTCTGCTTGCTGCTCCCCCTGCTTATGCTCTCTCCTTCTCTCTCTGTGAAATAAATAGATAGGATCTTAAAAAAAAAAAAAAAAAAAAGGACTGGCTTCATATCCATGCATTTTTCTTTCCTTCATTCATTTGTTCACTAAATATTTGTTGAGCACTTACTATGTGTCAGAAACTAATCTAGTCACGGGGAATACACTAGTGGACAAGAGATAAAATCAGCCTTTATGGAATATATAGGGCTTATTATGCACCAGACATTAATCTAATCTAATGTGGATTAATCTAATCCACAGTAACATGATGATAGTTACTGTTATTCACCATCCTTATTTTCCAGATCATTTTTAATAGTTTGTCCACAATTTTACTAGTAAGAAGCTCTAAAATAAGTAAGAAGTTGAAGCAAGGCAGACTAGCTGCAGCGTCCATGTTCTCAATCACTCTAGTCGACTGCCTCTAGCTTATAATTAAATATAGAGGATGTTAAAAGTCAATGATTTCTTTGGGAAAATATTAAGTATAGAAAGGGAGTAGAGCAAACTAGGGGAAAATAGAATCTTAAATAAGGTTGTTAGGGAAGGCTTCACTAGGATGTGTGATTTGAGTGAAAACTTGAAGGATCTTGAGAAATTGAGAGAGGGAATATATTTATGGTAAAGGTGTTCAGGCAGAGGGAAGTAACTGCAAAGTCCTTGGAGCAGGGCCATGCCTAACACTCAAGGGTACAATTTGGCTTGCCACTTTATAAAGCACATCATATCTATTTATCACAAAACACCCATCTTTGAGTTCTGCTATCATTGTGGCAAATTATAAGGCTTTCTTTCTTTTTTAAAGATTTTACTTATTTATTTGAGAGAGAGTACATGAGCATGGGGGAGAGGCAGAGAAAGAAGCAGACCCTTCGCTGAGCAAGGATCTTGATGCAGAGCTGAACCCAGAAACCTTAAGATCATGACCTGAACTAAAGGCCGCCACTTAACCAACTGAGTCACCCTGGGGCCCCAAAATATAAGGCTTTCAAAAATGATCTATCATAATTTCTTCCTAGTAATTCCAAAGCAGCATTTTTATAGCTTTCCCTTCCACAATTTAAAAAAAAAAAAGAAATGGATGGGTGAAACAAGAATAAGAGAGGATGATATAAAAGAGATGCATTAGTATCATTCCTTGATATGGCCAGTGATGCATTATAAGAGATTAATAAAATGTGAGGCAAACAAAAGTAAGAAATAGCTCTGATCTTAATATTCCCTTCTTTTGAAGTGAAAATGATTATCCTTGTTCAATGGGAAAAAAAAAAAAATCTAAACATCATGGCCTGAAAAGCATGAATGTTCATCTTGTTAATCTAGGAATTGAGCTAATGGTAAACCCCAAAGGATCTTATGTGCCCCAGAAAGAGAAAGAATTAACAGAGCTGGTCTTGGCTAAAGCTAAGCTGGTAGATGTTGTTGCATTTACTTTGCCCTAAACTTCTCCAAACTCTTTATCATCCAGTTGATATTGTTCCTGATTTACAGGAATTAGAGATTAAACAGCTTGCAACAGAGGCTGCCCAGCCAGACCCTGGCAGGACTGATGTGAGGCTCACGAATGCCTGGGTGTTTTGCTCTGCTCTGTAACAGATGGCTTGTTTCTAAGGACAAAGTTCTTTTTTTTCTTTTTTTTTTCTCAAGTTTTCTTTGGGTTGTAGAAAGAATGGCGGTCCTGGCAGCTCGGTGTTCACTTTCCTTGGTCCCAGAAGACATTAATCAAGGTCTAATGAGAAGAGCTGTTAGGCTCAGAATCAAGAGAATGGGACACAGATCCCAGTATTTTCACTAACTAGTGGTGCAATTTATAAAAATGGGCTTTTGATCCTCTCCAAACCTCAGTATCCACATTTAAAAATGAATGAAAATATTACTTCTCCTCCAGTTTTTATAGGATGTTGGAAGGAAAAAGTGAGAGAATAGGTTGAAGCACAGTAAAAATTAAAGTCTTTAGCAATAAAAGTGGTTGCATATTATCCTTATTTTTCCTACCTTTTTATTCATTAATAATTTTTAAGATTTTCCCAGTCTGTTTATTCTTGTCTAACTCCTTAATCTTTCTTAGCCTCTTCTGACTCCGTTCTCTGTATTTATTACTTAAGCTACTCTCTTGCAAACAGACTTATTTCTAAATTAAATTCTTTGAGTCAATTCACTTACCTAACAACCTCAGTACTACAGTTTTGCTGATTCTTTTTTTCTGATATGTCATGTCTGCATTTAATTTGCATATATTCTTATGTGACATTGGCTACCATCATCTAATACAATATAAAGACCCCAGCAGTCAACTGGATTTCATCCAAATCTCTGACTGCACTGGTTTGGCCGCCCTGCTCCCATCTGCCCAGACTTAAAGGATCAAATACAAAGGGCTGGTTCTCCTGAACAGAAGGAATGCTTACACTTTTGGGTGGAAGTATAGGATCCATGCTGAGTAAGGTTTGAAAACGTGAGCGGAGCCTAAAAAAGAGGTAGTAACTGGGGAGACATAAGAAAATTAGATGGAAAGTCACCACAAACTCTTTAAGGAGACTGATAATCTCCTTACTTTTTTTCTTATTTTTCCTTATTTTATCAATTGTTATATGCAATGTTTAATCAGTTTTCTTGGAAATATAACCTAGTCTCAAAATACTAATGTGATGATTGGATAAAAAGAAAAATTCCTCCTCCAATGAATTATCTGATGTCTTTGGATGCTAAGCTGGTGTGAATTGGTCTTTCTCCTCTTTCTCCCACATCTGTCCTCCACTATGTCCGTCTGTCTGTATTCTGTTCACTGTTTCTCCCAATCTATACTCTTCTTACTTTTTTTTTTTCTTTTGCTAAAGATAATTTTGTTTGTTTAGTCTTTTAACCTCTCTTAGGTGATGCCCCTCTTGAAGTCGGGAGTTATACTGTTCATACAATATTTCCATCCCCAGCTCCATATTCTACTGTAAATCCATAGAAGTTGATAGATTAATCTCCCAGGCCTCAATCCTGTCTGGAGTCACCCTGCCCTCACTAAAGTAACATCAAATTCCACTAGTTGTGGAATCCATATTACTTCTACTTCTATCCTAGTGCAGTGGCTTCAATCATGTGTCATAAAGCCTTAAGGGCCCTTTAGATTCTGGAGAAAAGAAAATGAAAACAAGTGTTTTGTTTTGTTTTGTTTTGTTTTGTGAAAGTTAGGAGGAAGCAGAGTTGGGCAGAGAGATAGCCCAAACTGTCATGCAGCTTCAAAAAGCCTGAGCCAGCCTAGGCCAGGGAGGCAGAGAGGGTTGTCTAGAACAGATATTGTTTGTCAGAGATGTTCCTATGGATTTTGGACCAAAATAGCTGACTCTTTATACTCTTCCTTTCCCCAACACACACACACACACACACACACACACATGCATGCACGCAAGTGTGCATACACCTCCAGTCACCAAGTGTAGGATCTGACCTTGCGTGGGGAGGCTTTTTGCAGCTAAGATCCACCCTGAAGGAGCTGACAACTGGAGGATGCTGGCTGATCATACCCCTCACAGCTGAACAACCAGTTTCACTTGAAAGGAAGTCTGTGCAGCACTTCTCCTCATCCACCACTTCAGTTGTCAGAATTATATTTGTATGGATGGATTAAAAAGTGCATATGTGCTAAGTTATCTTGAGCTGTTTAGTTCTCCAAGGCATGTCATTGTCGAGACTACTATGAAAGTAAACTATAAAACATCTCTGCAGTTATTTCTTCGAGTTCATGCTTCCTCATCTGTCCACAGTTCAGCCATGCCTTCCTTCTAGTGTGCTGTACACAACTCCTAAAATTCAAACTCTGCTTTTATCAGTTGTCCACAGCAACTCGTTGACCTGTTGTAACCACAGTTGAAAAAGCTGACATTATTGTGGGTAATGAAATTACTAGCCAAGTAACTTCTGTGTTCAGTGCCATTGTCCTCATATATCAGATACTAACAATGGTGTAAGGGTCATCTGCCAGCCTGAAATAGGCAAAATGAGCATCATCTGTTAGCTGTATTCACAAGAAATGAATGGGAACTGTAAAAATAAATCAGAGACTTTTCGATCACTGACACATTTTAAGAGAAAGTAGTTATAAACCATCGCAATATCGTTTCTTGTTCTCCCTCATTCTCTTTCCTCTGCTCCTGTGTCCTCTCTCCATGCTATTGTGTCTTCCACCTCTTGTTTAGACACTTCTGATTTTTACAGTCATAGTCCCTTTTGGGGAATAAAAGAGGGCAGGAAGAATTGGCTAGAACTGATTATATGACCTGCAAAGAAGTTCACCATTCTGAAACAGTTTCATCTGTAAAAATCTAAAGCTATTCCCAGTGGCCTAGGAGGATTGTGTGGTTTCATGGGAAAGCTGAACAAACCTTCAGTGTTATGGGATGGTTCTTGCCTCCTGGGGCTTCACATAGGTACAGACATAGTTCATTATAATTGAACAGAAATGTCACCATTAGTGATTAAAACCTAATTTAAATTGTTTGCCAGGTGGGTGCCTGGAGGGCCACAGTCAGCTAAGAGACCCACTCTTGATTTTGGCTCAGGTCATGATCTCAGGGCTATGTGATCCAGCCCTGTGTGGGGCTCTGCACTCAGCAGGGAGCCTGCTTGAGGATTCTCTCTTCCTCTGCCCCTCCCACCTCCCCCTCTCAAATAATAAATAAATCTTAAAACAAAACAAAACAAAACAAAACAAAAACCAGTTTGCCAAGGCACCTGAGCAAGGAGAAGTCTTCAAGAGTTTCTTTTATTCTTCTTTCAAACATGGGTTAATTATCACACCATTGGGCTTCCAAGAATCACAATGAGGGGGTTCAAATGTCATCTATTAATTAGTGTTTGTTTTGGTATACGGCTGTCAAAATTTGACAACAGATGAGAACAGTACATTTGACTTCTTCAGATATAAATGCTTGGTGAGGGAAGGTATCTATGGCAATGTTTGTTATTTTAGATTAGAATTTTAGGGAAGAGTTTTTTTTTTTTTTTTTTTTTTTTTTTTAATTTTTTTATTTTAATAAACATATAATGTATTTTTATCCCCAGGGGTACAGGTCTGTGAATCGTCTGGTTTACACATTTCACAGCACTCATCATAGCACATACCCTCCCCAATGTCCATTTCCCCACCACCCTCTCCCATCCCCCTTCCCCCCCGCAACCCTCAGTCTGTTTCTTGAGATTGAGTCTTTTATGGTTTGTAGGGAAGAGTTTTGATTCAGCCTAGATTCAATAACTGAAATCACCACCATGACTTGTTACTTACAGGTGTAATCCATGTATTTGCAACTCTGCTATAAATGTTATAATTTCTGGGGTATGTTTGTGTGTGTGTGTTTGCACATGCATGTACTTTAAGACACGGAGAAGAGAGGTATCACACTTTGCTTGACATAGCAACAACCAAGTGTCACTCAGAATAAATACTATAATAGAGGGCAAATTTTCTCCCCAGGCATTTATGTGTAGTTAAGCTTATAGAATGAGTTTTAAAATGTTAATGTTTACTGAGCATTTATTGTACATAAGTCTCAGCTCTGAAAGTTCTGTAAGTGCACATGTATTATTTAATTAAATCCTTACCACATCCTATTATTAGGTACTATTGTTATCTCCAATTTACACATGAGGAAATTGATACTTAGGTAGTATAAGCAATTTGCCTAGGGTCACTCAACTAGTAAGTGGCAGAGTCAGGACTGAAATCAGCTATTTGCGACTCCAGGACCAGTGGTCAAACAGCTAGTAAATTGCAGACTTGTGATTTAAACCCAGGTCTTTTACCTCTAAAGCTTATGCTTCTAAGCAGCTTTCACAGCCTTGGTGTTTAGAAAGCAAGCTAGGAAATGCTATAGCTAAAGAGAATATGTAGAAGCTGAACCCAAAAGCAAATACATATATATACCTACAAAATGAAACAAAATAAACAAAACACAAATTAGTTAAATGTCCTTTGCTTAATTCATGATTGCCTAACAGGCAAAGAAATGTCTTATCCCATAATATCCCTTATCCCATAGGTTTCCTCTCCTTTTTCCCCCTTAGCTCAATAGGATCTATGCTCCAGTTCTTAGACCTTTCCAGAAAACTCACTTGTGTTTTGTTTCCACAATCGCTGGGACACCAGCAGTGTTCTCCCCACTTCTTCTTTCCGCTCAGTCAAGCAAGGGGAGGAGGAAAGGGGGGCAGGCCTTCCTCTCCCCACCTTTTCCAGGGGCTACTGATTTCTTTCTTTCTTTCTTTCCTCAAGAGGAATGATGATAAAAACAAAACAAATCCAAAGACCACTTCTGAAAATCCCCAGGAAATTCTTTTTCCAGAGTTCTCATTCACTAATTTGGCTAAAATTCCTGCTGGTAACAGACCCAATGAATCTTCCGTAATTGCTGTGAACCACACAGGCAAAAGACTAGGAGGAAATCTCTTCTGCAACAGCCAACGGCAAGAATAAAAGAGGCAGGGGATTTTACAGAATGTCAACCTCCTGAAATTAAAAACAAAGCCTTTCTTGTTAAACCTATCCTAGTCTGGCCGTTGTAAAATTGTATAGGTTGCCATTTAAAGCAATCTGATAATCAATAGCTTATCGTAATTCCTAAGAGCCCATATTTTGGGGTGTGTGTGTGTGTGTGTGTGTGTGTGTATCTGTGTGTTGTGTGTGTATGTAGGAAGTTAAGGAGTGAGAGAGTGTGGGACAGCTATCGATGAGAACAAAATAGTTGTTGTTACTGTTGCTTTTCTTCAAGATGACCCCTTCCCGCCACAAGAACAATATGCTGTGATATTTGGATGCCCAAAGATTACCATTACCCTGCAGTGGCAACAGTCTGATGTGTATTTCCACTGCCCCAGAGAGTTACCCTCTAATCCTTTATTTGCCACCCCAGCACAATTGCTCAGAAGCAAAAGCAGGGATAGTTAGAGTGCATGCAATCGATTCCAATCTATCAATCACTTAAACTACAGTCTAGGACATCAGGAGGTAAGGAATGAAAGAGAGGGAGAAAGAAAGGAAGGAAGGAAGGAAGGAAGGAGAAAGAAAAGAGAGAGAGAAAGAGAGGAAGGAAGGAAGGAGAGAGAGAGAGAAGAAAGAAAGAAAAAAAGAAAGAAAGGAAGAAAGAACGGACAAGAAAGAAAGAGAAAGAAAGAGGGAGGGAGGGAAGGAAGAAGGGAGAAAGGAAGGAAGAGAGAAAGAAGGAAATCCCCACAACTTTGAATCAAGAAATGCTTGTATATTCCAGATCAAGGAAAATCATCATACGATTTGGCTTGATTCTTTGACTTTTAGTAAAGTTTCCCACTTTTCAGCAGAAAAAGGCTAATGCCTGTTTGTGAACACACAGTAATGAAGAAATACTGGAGGTGATGGTACGCATCTTTAAACTGTATTTATGGAAGAGCAGTTTCTACCTACACTATCTTTGGATTTTAGCATTAAATCTTCTAAGTGGGCATTATGGAAATGGGGTTTTGTCTAATTAACTTTAATTGGGTTGGAGGAATTTAACTTTAGTTCATGTGTGCTCAAATATATAATTAAAAATAAGCAGGAGATTAAGTAGAAAAAAAATTCAGTAACTCAAGTAACTTCAATGTAAACTAATAAACATCTATTGTATGGGGGAATAATCCTATTCCTTTAGGAGATCATAGGTTACAGAGACACATATCCCATCCTCAAGCTGCTTATAATCTAGGAGAGGAGAATAAAAGGTTACACATATAACTGTGATAAATACAAGGGCCTCTAAAGTAGCTAGTAGAATTGACTCATCTATAATTCCATATGTGAGGGCTCTAAGTTTAAATTTCCAAACCCCTACCCCCACATCCATAGCTGCTGGAATTGAAAGACTCTAGAAATTGAAAGACCATTATGCCTTTGAATTATAGGAACAGGAAGGATACAGGAAGAACACTTCAGGCAAAGAGAGCATACAGGGGTCAAAGAGATTACTAAAATGTTCCATATGAGCATTTAGAGGGTGCACCTGGTACTTAGGTTTGTAGCTTCTTCAATCACTGAATTTTGTTAAATAAATATAACCTAAAAGGAGCAATAAAAAATAAGGGTAAAAGTTGAAAAAGAAGAAAGGACAAGCTATTGCTACAGAAGTAGTACTGTAAAAATTCTTAGGCATTTGTCCCTCATACTTCTCAGGAACCAGTCTTCACAGAATTTGAATTTAACTTTCTGAATGTGGAAATTCCATATGTGTATATACTTTTTTGCAGCCTGTGTGATTTAGCAAAAAACAGGCAAATCTCTTGCTTTCATACTTATATTAGAAATGCCAGATGCATAACCACAATTTAGGTTTGATTTTTTTTTTCAACTCAAACAATAGTGTTCCTTTAAGCAAAATTGGCTTGACTTTGAGAGTGAATGCAAAAACTTAATGTTTTGAAATCTTGCAGAATAATTTGTTGGCAGCTCAAAATCTTGTTTTGCCAAGTTTTACTCCAAAATAATTTTCTTACTCAGAGTTGATACAGGGAATCGCAATTCTCACTTAAATATATGGCAGTTACACAACTGAGCCAACTAACAGACTGGAAGAAGGAGGATGTCTTAGACTCAAGGAAGAGGCTTAGTTATTTCAGAGATGGGCACTTGGAGGCCCAAAGAGGTAGGTGACCAGTCCAAACTTGCATCATCAATTAGTGGCAAAGGAAGGACTAGTAATATGTTTAAGCTGATAATATTTCAAAAATATTGCCCTAAAAGAGAAAATTAGAACTATGGGAGAATGGTGGCCGAGGCATCCCATATCCATCCACTCAGGGCTCTTAGTCCAATTCAGCTACTTCTTGCAGGTCAATAGACAGGGGTGAGCCAAAGCCTCTTTGCACACTTCCTCCCCTATGGGTCAGCATTCTAGGGCTCAGTACAAAAACCCAAAGCAAGGATCAGAAAACAACCCTTCCTGGAAAGAAAGTCTCTTTCAGCTCTCTAGACTTCAGGGTCTCCCTGACCCTAAGGATCTGAAGAGAAGATGATCAATTGGGTTTTACTCATCTCTACCTCTGAGATTTGGAGACAATAAGAACACAGAAGCTCTGCTTTTGAGCACTGAGACAAGAGAATGCATAGTCAGCTGTATGTACAATGAGTCACCAGGCAGGATGGCTGTACCTGCCAGCACTTTCAGGAGCACTCTCACATAAGATGGCCAAATGAGCAAATACAGAAATGACATTTTGTTAAGAACACACGTAAGTCAAAGAGCAGAATAAACAACAACAACAAAATCAGAATAAACTGCTAAATAGAGTTGTTTCTTTTAAAATTAGATCTAAAAGGAGAAGAGTATGTAAAGAGATTTGAATATAGCACTCATTATAATTTCTAACACTAAAACCACATGACATTTTTAATTTGAAAATTGAATAGATGAAGTGAAAGAGAAAATCAGCACTATAGATGTTCGAATTGGTGCCTTGGAAGATCAGGTGGAAGAAAATGTTAGGTCATAGAGGGGGAAAAAGAAAAAGAAAATTTCTACAGAAATATGAGGGGAAACAGGTACATTTTAGAAAATAGATTTATGAGAAAAAATGGAGGACACCAATGGAAGAGATAATGATTAAATACATGATTGAAGAAAATTTCTCGTAGTTGAAGACCTGGGCCAGCAGATTTAAACAGCTCATCGAGTTCCAGATCAGACTGCTGAGATTGTACATACATCAAGATGTGTCCTTATCAAATTACTGGACTCCAGTGATGAAGACAAATAAATATTTAATGCATCCAGACAGACATAAGTAATATGCACAGAAAAAGAAATCAGATGGACATTAATTTGTGCAATTCCAAAGTTACAAGATTGTGGAATAGTATCTACAGGTGCTTGAGAATAAAGGACTGGATATGTAACAAGATATTATTCCTTAACAGCCTGTAAGACTTATTTGCAGAGATTATGTCACCCATATAGGCCATCTGAGGAAACACTTAAGGACTCAAACGAAAGAATAATAAATCTGAACCTCATGATAGTTGGAATGGAAGAAGAGGTAAAGTTGATGAGAAAAGAATTTGGTAATAGATTTATAATTAAATATCACTGAATAATTTAGGCTTTCTGGGAATTTGTACATTGAGGGATAGAAGAGTTTTTAAAATTAAAAAAGGGATACTGCTAGAAAAATTGTAACAATTGTGTAAAACTAAAAGTATTAAATTATTTTAGAAGGCGTTTGGGTGGGAGAAAGAAGAGTAAAACAAAAACATTCCAGAAGTCTCATATGGTGTGCAGATGGAGTTTTGGGAGGCTATTGAGCAAGGGAAAATATTCTCAAGTTCTCTCCTTATTGGGAGGAGAAAGAGAAGCAGAGGATTAAAGAGCCTTAATTAGGGAAACAGTTAAGATCTTGTTTTCATATAATATTAAATAAATGTGGGTATAATAATGGGTATGAGGAAAAGGAAGGTGATCATTTATGAAAAAAAATTATACTTGAAATCCTTGGGTAATAAGGAGGAAGAAACAATTTAATTATTCAAATAAATGAGACAAAAAAAACAAATTAAATAATAATGAAGTACAGAGTATTGAATAAAATCAAGTATATCCCTATGCAAACATAAAAGACTGAATTCTCCCAATAAAGATCAGAGAATATTAGGCTGGAGAAAAATCAAATTCAAGCTGTTTGTTATTTACCAGAAACAAAGTTAAAGTTAACCGGTAAGTATGGAAATAAAGGGATAGACATACAACTAGGCAAATATAAATAAAAACAAAGCAGGAAGGACAATATCAGACGAAGACTAGCTTTAAAATTAAAATCCCTGGATAACAAAAATAGGTATTATATAACTAGAAGATATGATTTATGAAGAAGGAAAAACAATCATAACCCTGTAGATACCAAACAACACAAAAGTTAAAGAAATAAAGCAAAAACTAATAGTGATTCAAAAGAACTCAGTAAAATATAAATGATGGCATATTTCCTCATATTTTTTAGAATCAGGGAGATCAAGTAGACAAAATATTAATAAGGGCACAGAGAAATTTAATAATATATTTGATCAACTTCATTTAATTGGTGGTTGAATTTCATATTTAGGGAATAGAGAAATTTATAAAAATCAATTACATATTTGGACACAAATAAGACTTTAATATTTTTTTTCTTTTCAAATTTTTATTTAAATTCTAGTTAGTAAACATATAGTGTAATATTGGTTTCAGGAATAGAATTTAGGGATTCATCACTTATATTTAACTCCCAGTGCTCAATGCCAGTGCCATCCTTAATACCCGTCACCCATTTAGCCTATCTCCCACCCACCTTCCCTCCACCTCTATCATTAAGAGCCTCTTTCAGTTTGTTTCCCTCTCTCTTTTTTTCCCCTTCTCATATGTTAATCTATTTTATTTCTTAGGGTATTTATCTTTCTCTGACTGACATTTCACTTAGCCTAATACACTCTAGCTCCATCCACATGATTGCAAATGGCAAGATTTCATTCCTTTTGATGACTGAGTAATATTCCATTAAAGATATATAAATAGATAGATATCACCTCTTCTTTATTCCTTCATCAGTCAAATGGATATTTGGGATCCTTCCATAGTTTGACTATTATCAATAACACTGTTATAAACATTGGGGTACATTTACACCTTCAAATCTGTATTTTTGTATCCTCTGGGTAAATACCTAGTAGTGCAATTGCTGGATTGTAGGGTAATTCTACTTTTAACTTTTTGAGGAATCTCCATATTGTTTTCCAGTGGCTGCACCAGTTTGCATTCCCACCAACAGTGCAAGAAGGTTCCCCTTTCTCTGCATCTTCACCATAATTTATTGTTTCTTATATTGTTAAAAAAATACAGAACATTTTACAAGTTTACTTGTCATCTTTGTGCAGGGGTCATGTTAACGTTCTCTGTATCATTCCAGTTTTAGTACATGTGCTACCAAAGTGAGCATTCAATAAAATTTTTTGATCATAAATGCCACACACTGAAAATCATCCAATAAAATAAGAAAAAAATGTAATGGTAAAGCAATATCCTCTTTGAAACAATTAATGCCTTTCCTATTAACCTTTAGCTCAAAGGGGAAGCAAAACTAATATTATGTTCTATCTGGAAAGAATGAAAAAGAAAACTCTTTATACTAATACTTATGGAAAACAGTAAACACTTAACCACTAAAACTTATGGGAAACAGCAAAAGCAATATTCATGGCAAAAGCTATAACCTTAAATGACTTCATATTTAAAAAGAAAAAATGAAATTAAGGAAAGTTAACATTCATCTTAAAAAATGTGAAACAACAAAACCTACCAAAAGAGTAGGAAAAGAGAATTAACTTATGTAATCTGAGTGTAATGGACTAGAAAACAAAACAAAATGAGAATAGTAGAGATAAATACAAAAGCTAGTTCTCTGACAAGCTGAAAGGAGGTAAACATCTTCTAATCCAAATTTAAGGGAAAGGGAAAGAAAGAGAATAGGTGAAAAGCTACAAGGTTAGGAGACATAACCACATCTAGAAAAAAGAATACATTTGAAATGTATAAAAGAACACTACATGAAACTATGACAACAAATTTTAAAATATAAAGAAAATGGGCAATATAAAGAACCCAGATAAATAAAGAAGAACTAGAAAACTTGACCAGATAAATACAGAAGAGGTTGAAGGAGTCTAAATATTTTCTATCAAAAATAGCACCTGTTAATATCATGGCTAATTCAGAGGCCCTTTCATTTTCCTTCCTGTTCCTTGTTCCTTTCTTTGTTTGTACCTTACACCAATATTTATCAAGTGCTTTGTTTGTACCTTACACCAATATTTATCAAGTGCTTTAGCCCATTTATCAGTTACTGTTTTAGGCTGTAGGATGCAATATTAAATGAAATAAGGTCCCTGTTCTTGAAGAGCTTACCTTCTACTTTACAGCTCACAGGTAAAGATGATGGGCTGCTCAATTAATTTTATGAGATCATAAATTGTAAAACCTGCTACAAAGAGTATAAAATAACCAATTCATAGACCAATCTCACTAATAAATAGATAGATATAAATATATATAAACATGTCTATGTATGTATTATAAATATATATCTATAAATAGATATAAAGATAATAAATGAGATATGATCAAATGGACTATACATAGATGTGAGGAAAGAGATAGTGAATAAAAACATTTGTTCTGGGATTTTAATCATGGCCCCAAATCAAGAAATCTATCAATATGATTCACTGTATCAACAAATTAAACAAAAACAAACAATATAAACATAAAAATGGTATCTGAAGAAAGGTATCTGATAGAATTCAACAATTCCTAAACTAAAAAGCTAATGAAACAGGAATAGAAGGAAAAGTATTAGCTATATAAAGAGTTAAGATATTGGTTCTATTATTATTTTTTAAACTGGCTTCTCAGAACACAGGGCTTTTTCCTCATGTTTGAAGGAGTTCTGTAGAGTTAAAATTTTTAATCCTAGTTTTTATATACTATCAGGAAAAATTATGTCCACACCTATCACAAAGCAAATACAGAATTTAGACACAGTCAACACCTCTACAACTCTGTGAAATGAAAGGCCAAAAGCCCAAGGAGCTTCCTGCAGAATTTCCAGCCACATGAACCTTGCACAGGATAAGTGCTTAATAAGTATTTGTTCAAGGTGAGTAAGTCATTTAACCTCCAGGAGCCCTAGTTTTCTTATAGAATAGGAAAGCATGCTCTGCCTATCTCATCAAGTTGCTAAAACATTCTAATCAATAATATATGTGAAATTGTTTTGTGAACTAAAATGCCAAACAACTGTAAGTTCTTTCTGTTAATATAAAAGAGAATTTGCTTAAATGTCAAATGAGTAATGAAGACAAATGCTAAGGGTTTGCAGAGAAGTCTGAATGAGAAGGTCATTCTAGGCATGAATCCTCACGATTTCTTGAAGAGCATCATGTTGAGCTATGTTTACCCTTACCTCCTGCAGCCACCACTATCTAATTTTACACTGATTCTTGTGATTGTTCTTGATTAATCTTAGGCTTATCTGGAATTCTATTCACTTGATAAACATTTATCAAACACTTCTATACACTAGACATTGTGTTGGGCAAAATAATGGGTCTAGTCTCTTCCCTTAAAGAGCTTATAATATGCAGTGCAGATTATTCAAACTTCAAATATTTGTATACTAAGATCATTATTTTACGGTATCAGTCATCTTTATTTTGTTTATTTAATGTTTTTCTTTAAATGGATTGTTTTAAATTTGCATCTTATGTTCACTTTGACTTAGGCAATAATATTCCTGAAATCACTGATTTTATATGCTACTTTTACATTTTTTTTCCAAATGCTCATTACAGATTGCACACATAAAAAAATTTTTAGGTTTATCTGTGTACCAGCAAAATGATCTCAGGAATACAGGCTAGTAAGTAGTAAATTAAAATGCACACACTGTGTATTAAGGTTAGTTTATTGTTGAGGGAAAGCTTGTGCCAGAACCAAATTTTTGTGGATAAGAGGGAGGGATGCACTTTCTTTCCTGCATCCCCTCATTTGGAATTCACTGCTGTCAAAGAATCAAGAAAGAGGTGAGCCCCCACCACAATACCAGAAGCAAGAAGCTGAATTTGTTGCTTGCTAGGGAAGGTGAGTCTGTGGTTGCAGGACATAGGACATCAAAACAAACTACTGATCAAATAGAGTGTGTTGGGAGCGTGGTGTTCAGAACTGGTGAGTGATCTTTCAGAAGAGCCTGGTTAGAGGTTTGTTGGCCTTTAGCCCAGAAGCAGGATCTCTGGAGTACATGTAACTATTGATGATTGCCTGTCAGAAGCAGCAGCTATCACTGACTTGTTGACTTTCAGTAGCAGGGTTCTGGTGAAGAAGCATAAATGCTCATTTGGCAGGGGTTCATATCAGTGCTAGGTGTGATAAAAAAAAAAAAAATTCTGTATTTTCCTAGGATAAAAAAGGTCTATTCTTGCAAACAACGAGAGGAGATAAATTGCAAAATGATTCCAAAGTGAACAAAGAATTGATCTAACCAAATAGCTTTGAAACTGTACCTATTGAAGAATTATTTTATTTGTTTATTTATTTATTTATTTATAAAATAATAAAATCTGTTAGAACACATATATCAATTTATTCAAAACTACAAAGTGCTTAGGAAGAAAATTATTTGATGGATGGTAAATAAATATATTCTGCTACCTGTTCTGGAACCCACCATACAGTGTTCCCATTTGAGATTAACTTCTGTCGAAGTATGCTCTTGTGATTTTTGTGATGTCTTATTACTTATGGGCCATCTTAATTTTAGCCACCCATAGGTGACTGACTGTTTTGGAGGTGCTCCTCAGAATTCCCAAACTGAATTTTACATATGCCACATAGTCTTTATTTTAACTTTTGTTATCCAAAATATCCACTCTAAATTTAGAGAAATGCTGACTCTTCTTTTATTTTCATGACATAGTAACTAACAGACAAATATATGCATGTATAGTGCACATGTGAACTCAGGAATCTTTGAGTATACAGATGGCTTATTTACTCATGCAAAACATATTTTTACCAATATTTCAACTATAGATATTATGCTGTTTGGCCTCCTTCCCTTCTCCCACCCAGTCTTTGAACTCTATAGATTAGATTCAGGAAACAGATACATGATTTTTTAAAAAAATATATACAATATGATTTCATCTCTCTCTCTCTCTCTCTATATATATATATATATATGTAGGCACACACATACACATACATATATACACAAATGCACTTTCACTAACTCTTGTGGTTGTGTATACTTCTACTAACTGCCCGAAATATTGAGTATTTCTTTTCTTTTAAATATATTTGAAATTTAGGTTTTAAAGAGGTTTCAGAATTTAGTGCTATGAAACAAGATTCACAAATAATTATTGACATAAAAACAAAATGTAAGCCTCTCGTATTTTATAAGATGTAGCAAGATATTATACTGCAAAATTATCATTTATGCCACATGAGTACAGGTTTCATTATTCTAATGAATCCTAACAGATCAAGTTTTTAAAATATTAAAAAACATGAATAAACATTTCTGCCAAAGAAGATATATAGATGGCTAACAGATACATGAAAAAATACTCAACATCACTCATTATCAGGAAAATACAAATCAAAACTACAATGAGATATCACCTCACACCAGTCAGAATGACTAAAATCAGAAACACAAGAAACAATAGGTGTTGGTGAGGATGTGGAGAAAAAGGAACCCTCTTGCACTCTTGGTGGAAATGCAAACAGGTGCAGCCACTGTGGAAAACAATATGGAGGTTCCTCAAAAAGTTAAAAACAGAACTACCCTACAATCCAGCAAATTGCACTACTAGGTATTTACCCAAAGGATACAAAAATACAGATTCGAAGGGGTACATGTACCCCAATGTTTATAGCAGCATTATTAATAATAACCAAACTACAGAAAGAGCATAAATGTCTGACTGATGAACATACAAAGAAGAGGTGGTATGTATGTATGTACGTATATGTAATATACAGGAATAATGGAATAGTCCATTCCATATATATGTATACATATAATGGAATATTACTCAGCCATCAAAAGGAATGAAATCTTGCCATTTGCAATCACGTGGATAGAGCTAGAGAGTATAATGTTAAGTGAAATAAGTCAGTCAGAGAAAGACAGATACTATATGATTTCACTCATATGTGGAATTTAAGAAACAAAGCAAATAAACAGAGGAAATAAAAGAGAGAGAGAGCAAGAGAGAGACTTTTAACTACAGAGAACAAACTGATGGTTACCAGAGGGAAGGTGGGTGGGAGGGTGGGTGAAATAAGTAAAGCGGATTAAAGAGAAAATTTATCATGATGAACACAGAAAAGTGTATAGAATTGTTGAATCACTGGGTCACCTGGGGGGCTCAGTAGGTTGAGCATCCAATTCTTGGTTTCAGCTCAGGTCATGATCTCAGGGTTCTGGAACCCAGTCCCATGTCAGACTCCACACTTGGCAGGGAGTCGGTTGAGATTCTCTTCCTCTTCTCTCTCCCTCTGCCCCTCTCCCTGCTTGTGCTCTCTCTCTCAAATAAATAAATAACATAGCTTAAAAAAAAGAATTGTTGAATCACTATGTTGTACACCTGAAACTATTATAATACTATATATTAACTATACTGGAATTAAATAAAAACTCAATAAAAAAATAAAATATTAAGATATATTGGGATTGCTCAGTTGTAAATCCAAAAACATCTTGGAGTATGACACTGCTATTATTTTCCATATACACTTCCACTGGGCTTTTTTTTTTTTTTTCATTTTTGGAAAAAATATGTAACGTAGTTAATCAATATTCTCTAGGTCTATATATATATAAAATGATATATAAGTCACCATAGCTGCTAGAGAATCTGGGTTTTTCTATTATATTATTAATAAAAAGATATTAATGATGAAAACAATAACAATAACTTACTTTTGTATGTATTCTTTCATTTGTGTTTATGAATTATAAACTGAAACTTGCTGAGTTCCTACTAGGCGTCAATACTCTGCAAGATGCTCTAGGAGATACAAACATGAATAGTTTGCAATCTAGTAAGAGGATCGTATTATTAATCATAGAATTCTGTGAATTTATAATGTGAACATGAGCTGTGAATGTAGATAAAGTGGTCCTGACACAACCACTTATAACCAGGGTGGGTTGTGGAAAGTTACCTAATTTTTGCATCTATAAAATGAGGGCAGTAGCAATAATAATCTCATAGAGACTTTGTGGAGAGTCACTGAAATCATGTGGGCATTACGCCTAGTACAGTGTCCAGAACATTGTAAATGAATACTTAATTTTAAAAGTTATCTTTAAATATTTTAAAACTTGAGTGTATGTATATGTATGTAGTTATATATAAAATTATATATTATATATACATAATTATATATAATTATATTTATATACATGTATATAAGTATATATCATTATAATAATATCATATATACAATTCAAATTCAATATATATATTTCAAAGAGCAGGAATGGTTATTTCTTATTATACAGAGAGATATTTTTAAAGGAAATTACTTATACAGGGTCACATAGCAAGTCATTGGCAAGTCAGTATCAGAAGTATTCTCAAGAGAATCCATGTCAAAAGACGGCCAGCGTCAGTCACCCTGAGTTTTTCTTTAACTCAGAATAATGGCTTTCAACTGCTGAAATCCTAAGGGTAAGGATGACTCATGACCATTTTGATGAAGCAAAGGACATGTTTCATAGTTTTAATCCACATGTGTACTTCCAAATCACCCAAGGATGGGATCTGGCTTGCAAATTTCTGACCCTGAATTAGAATAAAACAGTATGTACATGGAATGGCTTGCTTTTGCTTTTCTACTTCCCATCTTAGGTCTGATCTCAGTCTTCATTTCCAGCACTGGACAAAAGAAAATAGCCCTCGCTCTAAAATGCTTTCCTGAATGGGTCTGTGAATTATGTTCTTTGAGCTCCTCATTATCTTATCTTCCACATTATAGATCACAGATTACAGTTGGCAAATCTGCAGGGGGGTATGATTACACATAAAAACAATAATTTAAGGAATGAGAGTGGAAAAGAAATTTATCTCATTCAGTATTACCAATGAAGCACTTCTGCTACTTTGTTTAGGTGGTCACTCTGAAGAGGGAAGGGTGGAGAAGGTGTACAGCTGACCTTGTGAAGTACTGTGGAGAAAGAAACTAACAATGAAGAAGAATATATAACAATAAGGGTTTCCATGGCTTACTTTCTGGACAGTCTACATGCCCTTCAAGGATGTCTTCCATCTTTATGACCCACCTTGCATTGTGCCTGGCACAAAGAAAGATTGCCGAGTACAGAAGAAAGGATATTATACTTGGAGTCATCCATATAGCAGTTCAAATCTGGTCCTGGTTCCTTGCAAACTGTATTATGTTAAATCAATTTTGTCAATCATTTGAGCCCCAATCTCTTAATTTGTGAAATAGGAATAATGCTATCCTCTTCATAGAGCTGTTCTGTAGATTAGAAGTGGCAAAAGCTGGGTGCCTGGGTGGCTCAGTTGGTTAAAGCCTCAGCCTTCTGCTCAGGTCATGATCCCAGGGTCCTGGGATAGAGCCCCGCATCAGGCTCTCTGCTCAGCAGGGAGCCTGCTTCCCCTCCTCCCTCTCTGCCTGCCTCTCTGCTTGCTTGTGATCTCTGTCTGTCAAATAAATAAATAAAATCTTAAAAAAAAAAAAGTGGCAAAAGGAAAATGCCTATCACATAGTAGAAATCTAATAAATAATTTTTTATTATTATAGCAGGTGCCTAATCAATGTTTGTTGAATAAGAGAGATCATGAATTATTATGATAATGCTAATTACAAGGCTCAGAACTCCATACCTACTAAAAAGCATGCATCATTTTTTTCTTTTCATTTCAGAATTAATTTTTCCCCATGCAGAATTATAGAATACTGGGAGAGGATGGATTTTGTTTATTTGAGGTACAAAGAAAATCCTTATTTATAAAAATCCTCTTAAGTGAGTGAGCTAACATCTTCTCACCATGTATTATACACTGTATATATATATATATATATATATATATATATATACACACACACACACACACGTGCAATATATAATATGGCCAAAGCACCAAAGCTATGCATACTATATATAGGCACATATATAATACAGCATATAGTATAACCAAATGCTCACTGGATAGGAAGAAAATATAAAAATACTTCCTCACTGTCTCTTTGCAAGAGCACTGTTTTAATAGCCATGTGCAGAGGACGGACAGCAGCAGGCTCGCCAAACAGCCACCATATGGTCAACTGGGGGAGGAAAAAACCTCCAGGTAGGAGGGCAGAACTGTTCCAAGGACATAACGAGGCAGAGTTTCCAAGCTCATGGCATAAAATGACCTGTGATGCTTAGGCCAGGGAAGTGATAAGGGCCAAGCCTCTACTACAGCAGTCAAGAGACCATAGGGGAAGATTCATGCATTCATTTTTTTGTTACTGTAGCTATTTTTAAGCAAAGTGGTTGATGCTGTTATTATTTTTAAACAAGATCTTTTTCTGCAATGGATAGGGGAAAGGGTTTGTAAAGCTAATGAAATATTAGAGGCCACACTAGCTAGAGTTTAAAGTGGGACCATGTTATCATCTATCACACATAATTTGGGAGTGCCTAGGTGGCTCAGTTGATAAAGCATCTGCCTTCGGCTCAGTTCATGATCCCAGAGTGTGGGGATCAGATCCTGTGTCTGGCTCCCTGCTCAGTGTGGAGTCTGCCTCTCCTTGTCCCCTTGCTCTTCCCACCTATATTTGTTCTCTCTCTCTCTCAAATAAATAAATAAAATCTTAAAAAATAAAAATAAAAACAAAGATAGATTGCTAGTTCTGGCTCTCACCTGCAACTGCAAATCCAAGGGGCAGATGCCTCATGCAGGTGTTGTAGAACAAATGTCTGCTTGAAATCACACCTACCCAGTTTGGTTCAAATCTATTTCCTAAATGGGTAGCCTTGGAGAGATATATCCTGTTTTGTTTTAAACATGCATATGTATAAGTGAGTTGTGGTGAAGATTAAACACAGTATCAGGTACTTAGTAAATGCAAGCTATTATTCTTTTTATTCAAAATGGTACACTCTCTCTCTACACACACACACACAGACACACACACACACACACACACACACACACACACACCACATAGCCCTGACAATTAGAAGCTATTATTTGGGTTAGCTCGACTCCTGTCCTTGGGTTGACTTCCTCTTGGAAGACTATCAGTTCTATCCTATAAATAAACCACATAGGGTTTCCCAGCAGTCTATCAGTCTTTTCCTTATTTCTTCCCTCATGTCCCATCTAATACCAAGATATAAAATTAAACACACATCACAGATTGAGGGGAGATAATATCCTTGTTATTGACCCACATATGCAAGCAACCTTTTTTCTGTAATTTTCACCAAAACAAACAACTCCCATCCAAAAAACATCAGCAAGTGAACTTACCAATGGCATGAGGATTTATATCAAGAACTGCAAATATTGCACACCCATATTTCTAGTCTTTTTGCCATGTTAGCTTTCAGCCTTCTTTCATGTTTCTCAGTGCTTGCTCTCTTACAGTTCTGGTCCTCTGCAATCTGCTTTCTACCCATCTCCCATCACATTCTGTCCCTTGAGTTTCTAAGATTTGTTAATTCTAAACTCTATCATCACTCTCAATTGTAGCAATAAAAACTAGCTCCTGGAGGTGCTGTCTCCATGCTACCCTACTTACTCGGTTAACTAATTTATACCTTGCTAATGATTCTTTACATTCTTTACATTAAATGTTCTTACATAACTAGTGTGGATTTTGTCTCCTACTTGGGCCATGTAGAGACAGGCACTAACCTTTATTGAATACCTATTATGTGTTAACCATTGTGCCAATCCTTTGTTTATTTCAGGTTTCTTAGATAACTAAGAGATTATGTGTTTCAGATATGTTTAGCAGCAAAGAATTAGTCTTTTCCTTATTTTCATCCACAGAAGGCCCTCAAGACTGGAAGGTTAATCATTACCTTCATCCAACCATTTCCAAAAAGAACTATGCATGTAGAGCACTCTTACTCAGTTGTATAGAGAATAATGTCACCAGCAACTGCATCCTGGACCAGTGCTCTCCAGTAGAATTTTTTGCAATGTTGGATATGTTCTATATCTGTATTGTCCAATAGGGTAGCCAATGGTCACATACATGGCTATTGAATGCTTGAACTGTAACTGGTATGCCTAGTTAGTAATCACACTCATGACTAAGAACTGGATTTTTAATTTTAAGTCATTTTAACTTAAATACCAATTTGTGGCCCATGATAAGATATTGGACAGCAGAGTTAGATTTTTCAGGGCAGGAACAAACTTGAGTGTGGTGGAAGAAGCTCCTCTTGGCTTTCTGGATGTACAATTTCACAGCCAACATAAATGGCAATTTGGATTGTTAAATTGTGTGCCTAGGTGACTTGTCAATGAGCTTTTATGTATGAAAAGACTGTCAAAAACAGATCATTCATGCTGGGGCTCACCTCCACAGGTGCCAGGGAGCATCTTGCCTTGGGGAAGAAAGAAAATCTATACTCCATGATTAGCATATGATTATATTTTACAGACAGGCATCAATGCCTGGTGATTTTGATGCACTTGGCTTTTCTCTTGTCAGATTTATTTAAGGAAGCATAAGCATGGCTTACAGCCTTAGGGAAAAATAACATATAAAAATAGGAAAGCATAAAAGGAAGTAAAAGAAAATCTGTTTCATTTGTTAAAAAAAATAATAAAAAAAAAGCTTGCTCCTCTTTCAGTACCTCCCAAATCCTACACCTGCACTTCTTCTCTTAACAAACCCCTTCTCTAACTCCACTCTTACAGAATGTCTTTTATTCATCTACCAGAAAGCCCTCTCCAAAATCACCCAACCCCCAGCTTTTATTAGAAGAAACCAAAAAGGAAGTCAAGAGAAAAGCAATTTTGACTGGGAGGTGGAGGGGTTGAAGGGAAAGAGAATTAGAATGAGTTTCATTTTATTTGTAAGGCTTTGTTTCAAAAAACAAATCAAGTAAATATAAATAAAAGTTTAACATCCAAGTGATGGGTAACATTTATTCTTCTCTTCTTACTTTCCATAATTTATTTTTTAAGAAGTTTTAAAATGAAAGGAAAATGAATGATGAAAAAAGACAGTAATTCCAGACAGTATACTGCTCCACATTCTTATGTCGGTACTTTCAACTGTTATTCTGGAACATATGGATCTTTAGAGTATCCATGTTGTTAAGTTAATGTCGTCCACTAACTATTTATGTTTAGCTTTTTTACAAGTTCATTTGGCATTTATTTGGAAATGTCCCTGAACAGGACTTGTTTCAATTAAGTAGCCTCAGGATGACAGGGGGCACTTAGACCGTAGTGCAAAACTGCCCTCAGTTTAACCCTCAGCAATTCATGTGTACATTTCCTTATATAAGTTTGCATAGTACTTTGTAAGCTCTTAAAGTAAGACATTTTACTAAAGTGCTCACCATTTAAATCAAGGATAGTGAATAGCTTAGAAGTTCACAACTAAGAACAAAAGAACCAGAACTCTATAACAAAGCTCTACTCAAACCTGAGTATTTAAAGGTATTTGTTTTCTTAGGTTGTTTCTGCTTCAAACATTCTCCATATGGGTCCCTGAGTTCTTTTGTATTTATCAGATTTTGTATGCCAATTTTGGTTTGGAAATGATGGTCTTTGATATCTAAATATCAAATAGAGCATGTCTACTCTTTTCTCAGTGGTTTTGTTCTTACAGCTGGCTGTAGCCTTCTGGATGTCGGACTAGTTCCAAAGGTAAGAAGAGTGAGGCTCTTTTCCAAGAACATCTCAAAGCCCAAGTTGAAACATGTTACGGTGGTAATAACTTTTTCTGCCTGTCTCCTGTTTTGCTGTCATCTGCTATGTCATCTATGCTATGAAGGCCACACTGGAAGCACCAGAATTGTGTTTCAAATCGAGGCATCATTTTAACCTTCTTTCAAAGCTCTCATATATTAATGTAGGAAGGCTACCATGGCCATTGATTGGTAATGATACTGTTATAAAAATCCTGGAAATAAACAGCAAGACGGGTAGATCCTGATGCAGAATCAAAAAAAAAACAAAACAAAACCCTAAGATCACCATTATTCCTACACAGATTCTTTACAGAAATAGCAGGGAAATGTTATATTTTATATAAAATACTCCCATGTTCTTGCTTCTCATGATAAACTTTTTTAAAGTTTTTTTTTTTTTTTAAGATTTTACTTATTTATTTGAGAGAGAGAGATCACAAGCAAGGAGGAGGGGCAGAGGGCGAGGGAGAAGCTGGTGATAGGTTTCTTAAACTGGGAATGTTGCATTCATCCATCTCTGCTATCATGAGCTGATTGCTTCAGTGAAGACATAAATCAAACAGCCTTAGTCAAATCATGTAACTTCTTTGGGTCTACAGTGAGTTTCCTTATTTTTAAGAGGATTTAGGCAAGATTAGGTTTTCCCAAAGTTTCCATGGAATGTAACCACATGAAATGGATCTAAAAGTAATGTTTTCCATAGTAAAATATATTTAAGAAATATATACATGAAACTCTCCCTCTGGTTATTCGTATTAAACACTGACATATTAAAAAGTCATGAGTTTGACCCCATAGTTCCTTTTTAAAAATGTATTGTCTAGTAATGACACAAAGTAAACAAAACAAACAACTCAGTGTGATACATGGCATTGTAACGTTTATGAAACAGTAGAAGAAAGTTTTAGCAAACCATCAAGAAATAAAGAAAAGTCACAAATAAATAATCTTAGGACTGAAGAAAAGAACTATAGTGACAACAAAGATGATAAAAAAGAGAACATTATAAACAAATTTATTCTAACAAACTTGAAAATCAATAAGAACTTTCTAAAATTTTCTGAAATTACTTTCTAGAAATACTATAAAAAATTACTCAAGAAAAAATTCCAGATCAATTACCATTATTAAGATTGAAATCAGTAATTGAAAGTTCTATTCCAGGGGCGCCTGGGTGGCTCGGTGGGTTAAAGCCTCTGCCTTCGGCTCGGGTCATGATCCCAGGGTCCTGGGATCGAGCCCCACATCAGGCTCTCTGCTCTGCAGGGAGCCTGCTTCCCCCTCTCTCTCTGCCTGCCTCTCTGCCTACTTGTGATTTCTGTCTGTCAAATAAATAAGTAAAATCTTTAAAAAAAAAAAAAAAAAAAGAAAGAAAGTTCTATTCCAAGTCATTCTTAAACCAATTGATTACATATTCTTCTCCTCAAAATTTCTTTTGAAAATTTTTAGTAATGCTTTACTAAACCTTCCTCCAACAGAAAAATCTCAATTCTATAAAATTGTAGTAGATGTAGAAAAATAGAGAAAGCTATCTGACTTATATAACTTTAAAACACAATATAAAACAAAAAAACTAGAGACCAATCTCAACTATAAATTTAGAAAAGTAATTAAAAAATTAGCAAAGAGGGACACCTGGGTAGCTCAGTGAGTTAAGCATCTGCCTTCAGCTCAGGTCATGATCCCAGAAATCTGGGGTCCCACCCACAATGGGCTCCCTCCCTGCTCAACAGAGAGCCAGCTTCTCCCTCTGCCTGATGCTCAGCCTGCTTGTGCTCTCTCTCTCTCTCTCTCTGATAAAAAACTAAATAAATTTTTAAAAAATTACCAAAGAGAATTTATCAGTATATTAAATACATTCCCAGATATAGATTTTTCCTAATTATAAAAAATATAATGCAACTTCAAAAAAATAAATTAATAGACATTAAAATAAATTTCTCATATAATTATCATAATAAATAAATAAATGACATTCAATACAATTCAACAACCATACTTAATTAAAAGAAACTCTAAGGAAACTAAAACTAGAAGATAATATATTTAACCAGATAAAAACTATTTACTGAAAACATATCAAATATCATATAATTAATGCCAAAATTCTAGATACAGTCCCAATATGAGAGTGTTTACTACTGATTTTATTCAATATTGTATAGGAGATCCTGGGCAATTCAATAAAACAGAGTAAAGAGGTAGGAAGTATGAGAATTGGAAAGGAGACAAGTGATGTTTATATTCACAAGACCCTAAACTAATGAGAAGAACAAAAGATCAAAAATAAACAAAAAAATCTAAGATAATTTTGAGAAACAAGGTTGGGGAGACTTTGTGCCAGATATTAAGGCATATCTTAAAGCTCTAGTAATGAAGAAAGTATGATTTTGAAGCATGAATGGAGAATGGACTAGTGGAATTGGGTAACAAGCTCTGATCACAGGTTAATAGATGGTGTGAAATTGACAATCTGCATGAAAAAAAGAGCTAAATGCCTATTTCACCCCATAGACACATTTAAGTTGCGGGTGGATTAAAAATCTAAATATGAAAAGACTAGCATTTAAGCTTTTAAAAGAAAATACAGGAAAACAACTGATCTCAGGTTAGAGAGAAAATTTCTTAAACAAGTCATTAAAACACAATCATGACTAAAAAAAAAAAAAATAGACTGCCAGTGTTGGTGACTTCAGAACTTCTCCTCAAAGTCTCTATAGTATTAAAAGACAAGGAACACACCAAAAAGATATACTTGCAATTCTTATAATTGATCAACACAAGTATTCAAATTTAGGAACTCTTATTAGTTAACTCTAAAAACATCAACCAACATCATGGAAAAGAAGGAAAAAGAAGATATAAACGAGTACTTCATAGAAGACATCAGAATTGACAATAAACTCATGGAAAGATGTGCAATCTTACTAGCAAACAAGAAAATGTTGGTTGGTACACCAAAATGAGATGCATACCATGTCACATCAATCATACCCACAACGTTTGGGAAGTTTGCTAATGCCAGGAATTGAAGAGGATGTGGAGGAATACAAGCATTTTGGAATGCAATTTATCATTATCAAATGATTGTTTTAACCCAGCAATGCTAGGTCATATATGTTCACAAGGAGACATACCAAAAAAGTTAATTAATTATAAAATTGTTGTGAATAGCAAAAACCCAAAACGACTTAAATGTTCATCCACAAAAAAAGAAAAGATGACTACAGTACATTCATATAGTAGAATGTTACACAAAAGTTAAAATGAATGAATAGTAGCTCCAAGGTTAAATATCAAAACATAATGTGAAGCAAAAGAAGCAAATTGCAGAAGGACACAAATGGTATGTTATTTTTGTATATCATAAAATTTGCAAAATAATGTATTATTTAGATATATACATGCTATATTCTAAAATCATTGTCTATGGGAAAGTTAGCAACTTCTGAATATTATTATTTTTGGAAAGGAGGGAGGTGCATGGGATGATGGAGGAGCATACATGTAGAATCAACTGTATCTGCAAGGTATTTTAGTGCTTAAAATTATCTCAAGCAAATGTGACATTTTAAAATTTGATCAGGCTAAGTGGTCGAGTACATGGGTGTCTGCTATGCTATTCTTTATAATTCTAGAATATTTTAAAATAATTTTTAAAGATTTCTTTATTTATTTTAGAGAGAGAGAGCACCTGAGCAGGCACAAGGGCAGAGGGAAAGCAGCAGACTCCCCAGTGAGCAGAGCCCAAAGCAGGTTGATCCCACAAACCCAAGATCAGAGATCACGACCCAACCTAAGTGGAAATCAAAAGTTGAATGCCCAACCAACTGAGCTGCACAGGCACCCTTGTTTTTTAATATTTTATAATCAAAATGTTTTAGTGAGAAATAAGAGTTCAGTGAGTTTGGGGAGCACAGATATTCCAAAAATAAATCAATACAATAAAATAAATCAATAATGCATGACTGTCCTAGCTTATAATGATTTACAAGGACCTCAAGGCTAAGGAATCATTACATTAACTTTATCCCGGCTCTACCTGGACCCTCTTCTTAAAATACCTCCTTTTATTGCCACAGCACCATCTTGGACTTCAAACCTGGGTTGCTTATGGGATGCTTCCTTTGTTCCCCTCTTTAACTCTATAGCAACACCTTTTTACAAACCTTTCAGACTCCAGAAGATGATTCTTCATGCAAGTGCTGAGTACTGAATCACTTCCCCGGGCAGACCCAGCTTTCCCTATTTTTCCCTGGATATGGCTAATGATGGTATAGTCATACTATGAACTATTTCATAGAGGTTAAAATGAATGAACTATTGTCATATTTCTCAACATGAATAGATCAAAACATAATGGAAAGAAAAGAAACAAGTGCCCTTCCTTTGGGCCCTGGAGCCTGGACACTGCCCGTGGCCTGGCCTCGACTAGAAGTGGGCACTATCATATCATAGCTATGGCAGTTGAAGAGTCTGAAACATGGAAAACCTTCTGCTTTAATATTTATTGAAAAAAAAAAAACATAAGTAGAATATAAGATTATAGCACTACCAGAGTTTTACACTATAAAAATTATATATACGGACTAGGGTTGGAAGGGAATAGAGAAAAATGAAAATAGATTTTTTAAAAATGTGTCAGGATTGTGGGTAATTTTCTTTCTTTTTTTTTTTTTTTTGCATTCCATTGATATTGTTACATGTTTGTGTAACAAGTTATTTTAAAATGTTAAAAAATAGGTTGTAGGACAGATAGAATCAATCTGTAATCTTTCTGGTAATGAACAGAGTATTCTCAGAGTTGATAATGGACTTCAATTTCACTCTCAGAACCACAGTTTATCTGCAGTTCCAGGACAGCCATTCCCCACTGGTCACATGCTCTGGGATAAGAATGACAGAGCACCGCTATATAATACAGCTGTCTGAAATTTTGATTACAGCTTGCTTTTCAAAGACTTACAGATTAATTACTTCATTTGCATTGTAGAAATGGTGAACAAAGGTTACAAGTATTTCAAAGGCAGTTAGTGGAGTTGATGTGAACAAACTGCTTGCCCAAAGCTACTGGAATGTTAAGATCCCACTTGATAGAATGACCTTAGACCAGCAAATGCTGCACTGGAAAGGTAAAGAAGGACTTCTGGGGGCAGAAGTGTAATGTCTAGTCCAAATAACTGCCCAGGTTCCAGGTCCTGCTTCCAGACCCTCGGTAATCGAGTTTGATGTTTGGCTCATCTAAGCTTCAGATTTCTCTTTGGTGTAGCAAGGATGATAATGTTCACCAGCAGAATGAATGTGAACATGATTTGAGGTAGTTGATATAAAATGGCTTGCTAAGGACCTGGCCCATAGCTGATGCTCAGTAAATAGCAGCTTTTATTTTTCACTCAGCTCCTTTTCCTTCTGTTCTATTGCCAGATGGCACTTAACTAAGTGATATAGGTGGACCGTTTCTGAGCAAGCTTATCATAGAGTAGCAATTTAATGTGAAATGTAATTGCCAAGAATATTGTGGGTCTGGTGAATGCTATTATTTGAAAAGTAACCACAACTAGGGATTTAAAATACAATCCAACTCCCCTTTCCACAGATTTTTCTACCCAAGACAAGTCCATAGATATATATCAACATAACATAGAGCTGAACAGCATGCAGTTCTCAGCATGCAGACCCAATGCAATCTTGCAAGTGATAATATTTCAGTACCTTAAATGGTTAGGTTGGAAGATCATTCTTAAACTGACAGTTTGCCAAATGTCCTTTTTAATAGCAAATGGATGAAAGCAAGACAAAACAAAATAAAATAAAAATTTAAGGAAAGAAAAGAGGAAACTATTGCAGCAGAATGTAAGTCCAGCCCACTGTAACAGAGCAGAATCTATAGGTTGATAGAGGCTCACAGGAAGATGGGCTGGCAACCAGAAGAAACCTCCTGTTGCTCCTGTCAGAAACATCAGAGAACCACTGGTTGATCTCCCTCATTTTCTTCTTTCCAGAGTCCATGTGTGTGTTTATCCACAAATGCTACTCAGTGATCAAGGAAGTAGAGGGGAGGGAAGGAAGAAGGATGGACCAATCATGCTGATTAGAGATTAGAAAAAAGCTATTAAAGCAGCTGTTTTCACAGATGCATCTCAGAAAGGCTGCACCATGTTTTGGGGAATATTCCAAACCATATCCTATTGGCAAGGTCCTGTTGGATACCAATCATTTAAAGATTCCTTATAAGAAAGCTCTCACCCTACCCCAGGTGCTCAATTTTCCTGTTTCTCTCTGAACTTTGTTCATTTTTACTTTAAAAAAATTCAACAGATTTCACACTAAAGGTTTTGTCTTCCTCCAGGGTATTTTTCTTCCATTTACTTGAGGAACCATGCCCAGAAAATATTTTGAGAATGAAATTATACCAAGAATGAAACAACATACAGAGCCTCAACTTTTGGGGGCATGACTTCATATCACTTATTTTAAATAACTTCTGCTTTCTGGGATTCTTATAGATACTTATCCTGTTGAGTCATTGTAGGACCTCTGAAAAGTGTTTTACCAGCAGCTTGCAGAGGAAAGACAAGTGATGGAGAAAGGCCTGGAACATACATGGTGGGATCTGTATGGAGATCCCAGGTCCTCTAAACTCTCAGACTTACTTAGGCAAGTCACTTTATACCCTCCCTATCACCAGCTAAGGTTTCTTGCCTGGCAAGGAATGATAATATTTTTTCCAACTTACCTCTCATGGTTGTCATAAAAATAAAATAAAAAATCTGTATGATGGTGTTTTGAGAAAAATATAAATGTACTTGTAAGTCATTACTACTATTTTTTTTTAATTTTTTTTTTTTTTTTTTGCTTCAAGTACCATTTAGGATTTACCTTCTTAGAACTAAGTTACAAGTTTTCTACTGCTGTCATCTTCCAGCTTCTTTCGCAAAAACAAAATCATTTAGAGAGTGTTATGGACTGAATTGTGTCTCCCCCTCCCCAAATTCATACATTGAGGTCCTAATACCCAATGTGTTTATATTTAAAAATAGGGCCTTTAAGGAGGCAATTAAAGTTTAAAGAGTCATAAGAATAGAGCCCTGGTCCTATAGGACTGGTGTACTTACAAAAAGAGGAAGAGACACCAGAGATCTGTCTCCATATGCACAGAGTGGAAAGGCCACATGAGGACTGAGTGAGCTTGCACAAGGAATGGAGTCTTCCAGCATCTTAGTCTTTGACTCCCAGCATCCAGGACTGTGAGAAAATAAATGTATGTTATTTAAGCCACACAGTTGATGGCATATTACTATGACAGCCTGAGCTGACTAATATAAAGAGAAAGGAAATAAGAGTAACTTTTTAGCCCTGCTCTGAAGTCAGCATGCCACACACCTAGCCTCAGGCCACCTCTGCCCTGATGCCTCTAATGGGCCCTAGAAAAGACTCTACAGGCTCACATTTCTCTCTTCCCTTCCCCATCCCTCCCAAAGTCAGCCTTAGTATCTGAAGTTACCACCATTAGGCACACTTCCACCCACAGTAGGGAATCCAATAAAATATAAACCTCAAGGACATCCTTGCATTGGCTCCTATAGAGTAGTTCCCAGCTTGAGAAATGTCCCCAAGAGCCTTCCTACGGACATCCTGATTTGCCACATGCAACCAAAAGGCTCTGGGATTTGGATCCCTAAGATTGAAGCTAAGCTTGTATCTCAGCTGCCCTTATACAGTGGAAAAATATCCCCAGGTGCATCTTCATTGCAGGCTCTTCAGTTTGATTGAGATTTAAAATGACGCTACTAATGGTAGTTAGTAGTAGTACAATGGTAGAAGTCATTGTTCAGCTTTAAAATCTCATTGTATCTCTACATGTTTATTAATTTGTTTACCTTGTTCAGCTAGATCCAGCTATATTTTAGACTACTGAAGTAATACATGATTTGTTGTAACTGCGGGCCACTTGGTCATCCTTCTAGATACTGTGCGCATATCTCAGGTCAGAAATTAAAAAAATGTTTTTTAAAAACCCTCTGTACTCTATTTTTTCCCTTTGTTTTTTAACAAGGGAGGAGAACACATTGACATAAAACCCCAGTAGGTGACTTTACAAGTCTCTATGCTTTTATCTAGACTGAAGAAAACATCATTCCATTTCACCTCCATTTCTGGCCATGCAACAGGCTTCAAATGGACTTTACAAAATACTTCAAATCAGTACCATAGTAAGGATGCTGGCTTGTATCTATTAAAGCCATTTACCCTCTCCCTTTTTGGCTGTACATTTACACTTGCAGGAAACCCCACCTACTTCCTGAACCAAAGCAGGCATACATGAGGAGTCATGGCTTTGCTAGCAGGAGGGGTCTGAAAATAGCTGTTTAGCCATAAATTCAGAATCTGGTATGCCTGGTGTGAGTGCTGGGTACCTGGGGCCTGACCAAATGGTAGTCCTCTCTTCCCCTCTGTATTCTGGGCCTGGTCCACATTGCCTGGCCTTCTGCCTTGACTTCCTGCTGGGAAGTTAGCCCTTTGCAGAGTCACAACACTCTGGACTAAGGCCCTACCTATTGCCTGGCTTCTCAAAGACATTTCCCCTAGGGAGAAAAACATACTCTCTTTTTTTCTTCTTCCTTCCTCATTGCTAATAATTACTGCCTTCTCAACAACTGGGCAGACCCCTGTCTGAACATAGATACACAGAATCTATGTATTGTGAAGATTGAGTAGAACCAACTCTCTTAATCTTAATGCCTTGCTAGAGGGAAAAACAGCCTTAACTTGATACTGACAAGATCTCCTTGTAGGTCCCGTTTAGCCTATGAAAATCCTTTTGAAACCTCCATTTTTCCCTACCTCCCCCAACCCCATAGTATATAAGCAATTCCTCCTCACAACCCCTGTGCTGCTCTTTCTGCCCACATGTCCTGTCCCCTTGCTTTAATAAAACCACCATTTTGCACCAAAAAGAAGAAGAAGAAGAAGAAGAAGGAGAAAGGAGGAGGAGGAGGAGGGGCAGGGGGAGGAAGAGAAGAAGAAAAAGACTGATTATTTGGTGCCACTTCTGAGAACATCTTGGTGAGGGGACGGTGGCTTGGCTGATCTACCCATTTTTATCTGGTAATGTGGGATAGGAACAGAAAACTTTCTCACCCCCCAAAAAACTTTGTATAATTCTTATCTGGTCCAACTTCATATAGACAAGGAATGTAAGATTCAGGAGAATAGTTGAAGCAAGACTCAATGATTTTCATTTTTCATTAGTGTATTAAAAAAATATTCATTGAGTATCTAGTATGTAATGATATGTACTGCCATGGTTTCATTCTCATTTGAGGAATTTTGCCATCTCAATGTAAGTGCCACCATTCTTAGGTAACAATTCCTAGTATATCAAGCAAAGAAACAGTCTTGGCACTGAGCTCTCCCTCCATTAAACCAGGACTCTACATGTAGACAGCGACAGAAGTACAGTAAGATCAGCCTTTTCTTTTGCAGTCGACAGGGGCCCATTTCTGGTATGTGATTAGAGAAGTGAGTCCTTTCCCTAGCCTTTTTTTGAATAGTGTATACACTCCACAGTTTGTGGATGTTTCGGTAGGCAAAGGATAGGGGCAAACTCCCAAGTGTAAAAAGAACCAAAAAAGTCCATGAGAGAAAATTATGATACATCATAAAAAATTGGGGGGGAAAATTCCTTTATTTTAGTTAGTGATATCTTTGATGACAATATTTCAAAAGCTCTGATATCGTCTAGGATCCCAGGGAATGGCCCTCTGGCAGTTCTTTAATCTACAGTTTTTTATGGACTTGTCAATATTCCATGGATCCTTAAAACAAAGAATCCTCAAACAATGCTGTGAATAATTATATAGTCATCAGAAAATGGGGCCTGGCAGCATGTAGGTTACAAACAGCACTCATACTTTATTATAATAAATTAGCTTCTGTACTCTTCGGTTGTATTTGTCCAGTTCTCACACCGCAGGTTCCCAGAGGTCCCTCTTGTTTGTGAAGTGATTGGAAACAGAGAGTCCAGAGGCCTCATTCCATTTCCTCTGGTGATGATTAGGCTTTTTCTCATCCATCTCTGGTCTCTGATAATGATGAATGTCATGGGATGGTAGAAGGGATCTATTTTCTTGACTGATTGGGTATTTACCCAAAACATTAAAAAATACCAGAGAATGGCCTGAAAATATCAATGGAGATATTCAGACCTTGTCAGCCTCCAAATAGCAGTTTTCTAACTAATCATGTTAACAACTGAAATAAGAGCCAGATCTTGTCATTTGCAAAATAGTGGTATTCTGACTTTAATGATTTTAAGTGCCAGGTATAGTTAAATGAATAAGTGAATGAATGAGTGAATGAGTGAATAAGAAAATTCTGCATGAACATATTTCCAACTGGTCCTGCTATGCTGATAACAAGGTTCTTGTCTTGTTCTTTCTGCATTTCTACATTTTACCTCTATTTCACATTATAGTAACAATACAGGTAGGCAGAAGAAAGTGCATGTTGGATGAACTTTCCTTTGACTACTCTAAGCAAGTAAAATATATTTGAATCATTAATTAATTTTGGAATTAAAAATAAAAGAAGGAGATAATGTGATTGATAGCAATTGCCCTTACATGCAATAAAAAAGCAGGGAACAAAAAAAATTATTTCAAAACTCAGAGCAACCATTGCAAACCATCTTTCCCCCTAGAGTCTATCGTGTACTACACTTTGCTTGAACTAGTTATTTTTAAGCACATGGATTCTCAGGGTTTACACTTATTTTCAAACATGAATTCCTACTGAATAATCTGCCTGAAGAAGAAAATTCTGGAAGATATAAAAAATGTCCTAAACCATCATCCTTCATGAAATTTTAAATTTTCCCCTGGATGTTTTTAAACCATATATCAAGAAGATAAGAAAAATGAGAAAAATGGAACATCTGCTCAGTGAAACTTCAGGCAGAAAAAGATTAACTCTTAGATTAAGCCAATTTTCCATAGGCAGTTTCTCTTGGCTTCAACAATTTAGAAATACTATTTCTTTCTCCTCTTCAAATGATTTTGGTACCTTTGATTTCATTATTTTTGGAAAAAGTGAAGTTAGTTAATTAAAATCATAAACTTACATAATCAGGTTAAGATTCCACTCAGCTAAATACATTAGTTTTCATTACATTTTAGCCAATATAATAGTGAAAAAGTAACTACCTTCTTTGAAATGTTCTCAATTGCTTTCTTATGGGGAACTAAGATAAAGGTTTTTGTTTTTGTTTTTGTTTTAAATGAGAAAGAAGTGTTCATGCCAATAAGAAAAGTAATCATGTTTCTGGATATGTAAACATGAAATCTATAAAACAAATGTTTTGGTAAAATACGTATTTTTGGCACTAATTTATCTGGCCACCAAAAACATTTTTCTGGGGAACAAAAGGTTTTGTGGAAGAAACCTTCTGTATCTTAAAACTGATTGTTTACAGAGTAAGTTGTAGAGCCAAGAATGAAAATTTATTTGTTTATAGAAATCAGGAAATGCTTTGGTTTAAGTACCTTCATTGAAATTGTCTGTGTGTATAGCTGCATTGCCGCTATTTCTACTCATTTGCCAATAATCCACACTCACAAATCAGGTTTCTGTTGGATCCAGAATAATGACACTTAGGCCAGAGAAGGAAAACATGGTCAAACCAATTTTGCTGTCTTTATGTACCCAAGTCTTCAGATTTTAGTGAATTTTCTGGATGTGGCCCAAAAATATTTGTAAGCTGTAAGAGACATTTCACTCTCCTCATCTTCAAATGAAGAATGAAAAAACAGAGAAAGTCTTAATAATAGTAACAATCAGATTTACTAAAAGGACCTTTTCATGTCTATTCAACCCAGAAGAAGGGAAAGTTTCCATGAATGGCAATCTGGGGATAGAAGAAAGGGAATATTAAAAAATTCACTGAAGCAAGCAGAGACAATAATACTTGAGGAGTTCTGGACTTGCCTGGTGGCTCTGTCATCTAAGTGAGACCATTTCCCCAAGCTTCATTGTCTTCATCTGAAAAGCAGGGCTATAATTTCCTCCTATCTACCTCACAGGATTGTTACCTCACAGAAATTATTATGGATAAAATTGTTTTATAAATGTTTATGTATCAAGACATTTTATTATCATCATTCTTTTAGATTCTTTTTTTTTTCTTTTTTTTTTTTTTTGTTATTGTAGTTGATGTTATTGCTCTTGCTCAGAAAGGCTGCCTCCCAGGGGAATCACCTCCATTTTCATTTAGATTCCAGAGACAATAGTCAATGCCATTCAAGTAATCTTTGTGCCATATAAGCAGGTCCACATAGAACACCAGGTAATCAATAGTACCTATTCTTTGATTCTGACAAAATAAATGATCAAAGCATTCTAAACAGTCAATGAGCCTAACTCTTTTTAAAGACATCAACAATTTTATTAATTTCTCTGGACTGACTGCCCAAATCAGGGAAGGGCAGAAGAAGGTATATCCACAAAAGTAATCAAGAAGGCATCTTCAAGTTAACTCATCAAAAGCAAGAGAGTTATAATGCTAGGGGCCTTAAAGCACACTTTAAAAAATTATATATTTGTGTATATATATCTGTTACTGCAGTTCTACATGACAGTTATAATTTAAGAAGGTAAAAAAAGGCAGGTGGATGGGCGATGGGAAACAGATGGATAGAAAAGCCAGGGGACAAACAAAAAAAACGGTGGATAGATGGATAGATAATATAGTATATAGATCTGTAACATTGAAAATATATGCATCTAGTAGAAATTTAACAAAACAGTCAAGTAGGAGAAAAATTACTGTTAATTCCATACTTAGACATAACATATGTAAATATTTAACACCAATTAATATTCCTTACAGTATTTTTCTATGCATATTTTCTTATTTATTTCACATAATTGAATTGTACTACATATCAGTTTTAAATCAATATTGGGGGTAATTATATAACAAAATGCATAAAATGTAAATATATAATTTGATGATTTTTGACAAATAATACTCCTGTATAACCACTATCCATATCAAGATATGGACATTTATACCACCCAGCATAGTTCCTTGTGTCCTTTTGCACTGAGTCCCTCTTAACCGATGCTTCAGATTAGCACTGATCTGTTCTTTGTTCCCTTAGATTAATTTTGCCTATTCTAGAAATTAATATATGGAAACAGAGTATATAGTTTTTTGTGTCTGGCTTTTATTCACTCTCAACATTATATTTTTGAGATTTGTTCACATATTAGTAATTTGCTCTTTATAGTGTTTCATTATATGAATCTACCATAATTTTGTTTATCCATTCACATTTTAAGAAACATTTGGAAT